>NC_136063.1:1936989240-1937215113 GCF_964261635.1 Lissotriton helveticus | reverse complement strand
TCAAGAAAGGCTATTTAGTGCATTACACAGTAAAGGACATTCACGGGTCTGCGTTAGAATCTTGTAATCATGCAGTTTGAGCATTAGACAGGGTAGAGGGGACGTGCCTTGAGAAAAAGGAAAGAAGAAAGGAGGTACCATTTTGTCGCACTTTCTCGCATTCTCGGTCCTTCGACCAGTTGGGTCAACGCCTCAGTCACACACACACACATTCTCTCATAGTTTCGCATCATACGTGACATGGGTTCATTGATCACTTTTTATCAGGTCATCCTAATTTTACGGGTTTGTTCGATACGTGAGTAGTTAGTAGGCGTGCTTAGGCACCACCTTGCAGCGCTAGTCTGCTTCGTACATTTAGACATGGCAAGGCTTCAGGTCTTCGCCATACCTCGGCTGTAATCTCTGATGTAACCTGCAGAGGGAGGAAAAAGGGGGTGGGGGAGACAGCATTCGCGCATATTCAAATACATGGATTCATAAGTCCTTTACTTACCTCTTACTCGTCTTTCCTCCTCGGGGCAGAGTCCCGGGGGTATGGTTTCTGGGGTCGGGAGGGGAGAGGGGCAGTGTGCCCTTATAGGTCGGGTGTAGGAAAACGTTAAGAAGAAAACCAAAGATACCTAGTGTGAGGTATCCAGTTGGTAGGTGCATCTAGCTATCGGGGTCCTTAAATCTCCTTCAACGTTGTGACATTCTGCGGTTCATTAGTTCTTTGGTCAACTCTGTTCCCTAGTACCTTCGAGCGTTGTACTTAATAATATTTACATCATTTCATTTCACCCTTCTTTTACATTCCCCATTTACACCATTCGTTTTACCCATCCTTGGAAGTCGAGGTCTTCCTCCATGCGAGAGTTCATGACTCAGTCGCGTATTTTGAAGGCAGAGTGTCGTGTTGTCGATCCGATCCGACCTCCAGGGCTGGGCAACCATCTTCTTTCAACCTTAAAGAGAGAGCAGAGTAGGGTGCACAGAAAAGAACTTTCCCACCGATCCCACATTTTTAAAATAAGGCATGCAATACCCGTCCATAGTTTCGAAAACCTTTATTTGGCAAAATCATTTCAGCACGTGGATTATGAGGGTGCGGTCGTATTTGGCCGGACGTGGCAATGGCTAAAGTGCGTACAGTGGGGGTGTCGTCTTGCAGCAATAAATACATTGGAAAGTTTTTATTCATTCATTTGTAAGAAACTAAAACGTCTATTAATTGGCTGGGGGTTCGGGGGCATTTATTTCATAATTTTAGAAGCATAATCATAATAGTCGCAATCAGATTCCCTATATGCATACCGTATGTGTGCGTCATAAATGGGGTTATACATCAGCAACGAAAATATAATACACCGTACATTTGTAATCGACATTTTTAACGGGACCCCTTCACAATGTTCGTCGAGTGAACTCTCCTTGTCTTTTCTAGCCAAGTGTACGAAGGATCATATAAGTCTCAGAACATCAAGTTTGTATTAGTGCGAAGGAACACCACGAGGTGTTCGCAAGTCCCTCTTGATACCGGCGCCATTTTGGGCGGGGCCGGCTCAGTCCGGAAGCAGCATCAGGGGGAAATGTTTCCCATTACTGGCAGTTTGGACCAGAGTCCTTTTCGGCAGTTCTAGAATTCATGCTAACAGAAGGAGTGGCAATGTCATGTTTATTTCGTTGGCGGTCAAGGCAGCCGTCCCTTACCGGAAACCTGCAAAGGCCAAAGGTTCCGCCGGGGACTTTTGTAGGGTCTTCAAGGCTGCGGAGATGCTGTCGGAGATGGGGGCTTGTGCCCCAGTGGGCAAATGTCCGAGTTATATTGCTGGTCAAAGTTACTCTAGTGGCCGGGGCCCGCCTTCCAGCGGACCCAGACGCCATTTTGAGGCCCTACAGGGGCCACTCTCGTCGAGTTTGCAAGAGTGGAAGAGATCCTTCGGAGTGAAAGGAAGAGGTCCCTGTTGCGTGAAAGCGGGACGTTCGGCTGGGGTGCAGCTGTGATGCCCCCACCTGGGGGGGGGGCGAGGGAGACTCGTTCGTGCCGTCTCCTTCTCCCGGTGCACTCCGTGCTGCTCTTTTTCATCGCCCCGCATGAAGGTCTCTCCACATCCGGTGTTCCCCAAGTCTTGTGCTCAGTGCTGTGGGAGTCTGGCCACCTGTGGCGTGCATTCGGTGCGGCACGAGTATCGGTGCAGTCATTGCAGGTTCGGTGTTCCGAAAATATGGCCACCATTGCACGTTCGGTGCTGCGCAAGTACTGGGGTGCCACCATGGTGTGTTCGGTGCTGTGCAAGTATGGGCACCATCGCCTGACTGGGGGTGTTCGGCGTTGGGCCGGGGGCTGGGAGACCTCCTATCGGTGGAGGTGGGAGAGGCTCGTCCGCGTCGCCTCTCCCTCCCAGCCCAACTTGGACAAATTGTTGTGGAGGTACGTGCAGGACATCCCGCCGTCCAGAGCTGCTGCGGCTGTCACGGAAGGGAAAAGGAAGAGGTGCCTCGTTCTTCTCTGGACATGTGGCGGGACTACTTAAATCTATCCAGGCCCGTTGCGGCTGGCCGAGGAGACATGTGGCGGGACTACCTACAACTGCCCAGGCTGCTGGCTCCTGCCTCTCCTCCGGCTCCCCCATACGTTAAGATTTCCTGACCAAGAGTTGGCAGCCGGGCCCGCCTTATATGGGTTGCCGTTGGTTGGGCGTAGCCGTAACCCTGCCCTACTTTGGAAGGTTCCAGAATGGGGGGGGGCGAATGTTCTGTTTGACTTTCATTTTCTACAGTTTACCGTTATTATTTCTTGTTTGTTGTGTTAAATTAAAAGTTCAAGTTCATCAATGGTCTACGGATTTTGTTTTACCATTTCTTTCTTTCCAGGTTGCTTTTATGCTAAGTTTCTGCTAACAGAGGTTGAGCAACACGGAAACACGTGTAGAGGGATGACGCAGATTCGTATATTACATACACACAAACTCAGACGGGGGACAGTACAAGTACGACATACGAAGACCCAAGACGAATATAAAACAGTTATTGGTCATAATTATCTCTTTCCGTCTGTGAATTTAAAACGAGGCTGGGTTCCCGTCTTGACGTTGCCCGACCTAGGAGAACTTGAGCATGCCGCTGAAATTGTCCTGGCGAAATCTGTGCCATCGGGCATAATCAAACGTGGTGGTTCTATCTGGTCTGTCTATGTAAGTCAGGTTCTTCTTTGTCTCGCGCTTTTTCTCATACTGCCGATCTGTCGTTCCTGTCGGCCCTTTGCCTTTACTCACGCTCAGTAGAGTCGGGCATTGGGCTTTCCAGTGTCCGACATATCTACAAAAAGCGCATTGGTCTGGCCCTAAGTCTGGTCGTCTTTTGCGTAGTGTCGGGGGATAACTTGTGGGTAGCGGTGTCCTGGGGTTGTCCTGTCGGTATATTTCTCTACTTGGTTTGTCCTCGTCTTTTCTCTGTCGTTGCATAGCCTCTCTGCGCCACATACCGAGACTGTCGAGCATAATAGGCGTTGTCTTATTACTTCGAAGGGCTATTTCTAACATTTCTATTTTATCAAGGTCAAAGGATCCTGCCAGTGGCCACTGTTTGTCTTGACTTTCTTTGGTATACCTGTGCCACAATTTATTATAGGCTATGGTAACTAATCCATAGTTTATGAACATGTCCTTATTAGGGGTGCCTTCTAGTGGAGCTATATGGTCCACCTCTAATACACGGTCCGGGCTGAACCAATTATCAATCAATGGGGAGAAGACAGACATGACGGCTCGTAACGAGGGACTAATAAGTCAGCAGTGCCTATCTTATCACTAGGTGCAAAGACTAGACAGAATATTCCTATTCTACGTTGTTTGCAGGCAGTGAATACCTCATGAACAAAAAATAAAAAAGAGTAACCAAGAGCGCGGAACAATCAAGCAATTAATAAATAAATAAATAGGATAGAAAAAGGACAATGGGGAGAGTAAGTAGGGCGCAAAAGTCTGCGTCCTCTACCCTTTCACTAACCGCAAAGAGGAAGCTGTTGTTTCCGGTTTGCAGACAGAGAATCTCCAGAAGACAATCTGTGAACAGTAGTTCGGGGTTAAAGAACCCAGTTAATCAGTGAGGGAGTGGGGAGTCTCCCAAAAACCGTTAAGAAATAATAGAGTCAGTGGGGGAGAAAGATAGGCGCGACGGTTACGTTACCTATCCTTCACCGTTTGCAAAAGAGAAGGAGCCTACTGTTTCTCCGTGTGCAGACAGTGAATCTCCAAATAGGTCAAACAAAGAGTAATACTAGTATTTTATAAATAATCAAGCAATCAAACAATCAAGCAATCATTTCGCAACTTGTCGTGATTACACGACCTTACCCGGACCATGTGGACAGTTTCTTGTCTTCCGAATCCAGCGCCCGTTCGTCCTCTTTTTCTCGTATTTCTCACGGCACTCCTAATGGTTCCCAGTCAGGACCGTAGATCACTCGAGAGAGGTCTGTTCGGAACTAGTGAAGTTCGGATGATCGGCTGCCAGACGAGGGTCTATTGGGCAAGAGCTCTCCCGATCGTTGCAGTCGTTCACTCTGTCGTCGGGACCTCTCCCACTGGATCCACGAGTCGCTGATGGGCCCCACGTTGGGCGCCAATTGTTAAAACCTCAGTCGGGTCGGGGACAATCGATATTTGCCCGGCGGTATTGCCTCTGTGACCCTCTAGTTATTTAATCAATGAAGAGGCAGGCGCTGGAGACTAGAAAGCAGGAAACAAGGTTTTTATTCTCTCCGGAGGAGAACACAGCAAAACGGACAGCAGGTATCGTTCTGAGGTGCTCTAACTTACGTTTGAGGCCTGGCCCCTTATATACAGTGTTTGTGGTTTTTATTACAGTTTACATACATATGATAAAGCTTTGATGTACGGAAAGACATTCCCGGAATCCCCCTTCGGGCCCGTTCCCACACATATCTACAGTAGAAGTCCCCACCCTGGTCACAGCAGGTGATGACTATCGCGCAGCTGGATATTCCGCCAATTCATGGAATGCGGGGTTCGATCGGATCTCATGGGGTGGGGGCTTTGATCAACTCGGGGGTCCTTTGATGAGGGAAGCTTTCTATTGCACGGGGAGGGGCAAGGGATAGTATCAGCAGAGCTGGGTGTCGGCCTGGGAACGGGGAAGACAAACGGGCACACGGGGAAAAGGGGGTTTGCATCTAAGGGCCGGGGATCATCAAAGGGAAGAAGGGAGGTGTCGCGCTGGGAACAGGATGAGGGCCTGGGGCAGAGCAGCGCCGAAGAGGGGTTTATGATTCAAGGCAGGTGCAAGCAGGGGGTTGGTCAGCGTGCAGGCTTAGTGAGGGCGAAGGGCTATGTCAGGGGCCAGCGGCATGCGAAAGGGTTCGTTCTGATCAGGGCATCTTAAAATGGCGGGTGCGCACGACAATAGTGTGGCATCAGGGGAAGAGGCAAGATGGCGCAGATAATGTTCACCAAACCGTACTAATTTTCAACATGAGGCTTACCACTGAGGTGTATGTGAGGGTCAAAGGTTCGAATCCTGGAAAGGGTCAATTAGCATTCCATTCTTCCGCGGTCGGTAAATTAAGTATCATTACACTGTAAAAGTATAATGCCCATTATTTAGAGCGCTTAGAAAAGGCATAAGTGTAGCGTGAAGCCTTGTAAAAACTGAATAATTAATAAAATACCTACATAATGTGTGGTGATTTTATCACTCAAAGCGGCCATCGTGCATTTTATTTTCATCCTTCCTGCAGTGAAGTGCTCTTGTCACGCGGAAGACACCTATCCAAAGCTTGTGCAGTTTTTCAATTTGAAATCTGCTTAAGCATCCTTTCAGTATGTTTTTTAAATCTCCGAGCATGCAGCATACTCTAGGCTTTGTCCATTTTGTTTTATAAAATTGCAGATATCCAGAGCCACTTTTGTCTGTCGTATTAGAATTTAGGCCCGTTCCCGCCCAGCAGCGATCCTAGAAGGTTACATGTGCTTGTGTATCAAGCTGAGAGTGTTATTTATATTCGATTGAATATATCATGCACATGAATTAAGACAGAGACGCTTCAGTGTGTGATCACTGAGCGTTCAACATTCCAAAAAGCCTTATGAGAATAGTCTTAACACTGTCCCAGGTCCCTGGCTTAGCCCACGGAGAGTAAGGGACTGGTCTCACCATTCTGAATGTGTGTAATGTCCAACACTATACTTTTTTTAGGTCAGTCACACACACAGTTTCACAGTATAAGCAGTCTCTTTGGAGAAGGGGGCTGCACTATGCTTCCCTCAGCCATCTTTTATTGTCTCTTTCAACAAATTCATCAGCAAAGGGTTAATTCTAACTGTTGTTCGTGGCGTATAGAAATGTGGTTACTGCACTAAGGTTATGGTCATTTTATTGTATATCCTGATGGCTGTTATTTTATGAGCCCACAGTCTGCCGTAAGTGTGGCCTTTTGTTGATGCCTGTCTGGTGCTACCTTAGCAAGCAGTACATTGAGTAGAGTAGTCTGTCGCCATGCGTTGTTTCGTTTTTAGTGCTGCTCTTTGATCTATTTGTGCCTGAGTTTAGTGTACATATTGCTATCAGTGTTTTTCTCTGTGTTGGACTAGATGGTCTTCTCCACGCCACCCTGTACTTCACTAAATCTTAATGTAAAAGCCGAAAGGTGAGGTACTTGGCAATCCCTAGTTCCTGGATAATGCTAGTCACAAGGATAGAAAAACAACGTCATCCAATAATAAATGCGTTGTGCACTACCTCCAATAAATGCGCGATGTAACAACATGCACTGTAAACATTTCCGCAATGTAAGCATGCGTGATGTAACAGCATGGCTGTAAACATTTCCACGATGTGAAATGTGCGATGTAACAGCATGTGCTGTAAACATTTCCACGATGTGAAATGTGCGATGTAACAGCATGTGCTGTAAACATTTCCACGATGTGAAATGTGCGATGTAACAGCATGCGTTGTAAACATTTCCACGATGTAAGCATGCGCGATGTAACAGTATGCGCTGTAAACATTTCCGCGATGTGAAATGTGCGATGTAATGTACCCGCGATGCGCTCGCATCGTTGTAATGGGTGTTCGCCCTCCAGGGATGTATGTTCGCCATTTCAGAGCCACTTTAATAATTTGTCTTAGGACCCGGATCCCCCAGCATGCTCCCCGCTCCCTCCTGATAACCCACATTAGAATCATCAAACAGAGATTTGCGTGGGTGTAAAACTGCCATGTTTAATATTTGACATTTCATAAACATGACAAGGCATTTCAAATTCATTATTTACAGTTATCAACACAATTTTATCATTGACTTTCCAGATCTTCTTCCGCAAGATTCTAATCCCCCAGCACTAAGGGGCCTTCCATCTCACATCTTCCATGCAGAGCATCCACGCTAGGTGCAACCCACCTGCGCACATGAGGAGTGGGCACCCCAAACCTCTATCCTTGTCCGCCCTCTCCAGGGGCCCACCCTCAGACCACCAGGCTGACCAGGGACCCGGAGGCTCGTAACCTGTCGCGGGAGGGAAGAGGGAGACTCTTCTGGGACCCGCAACCGGTCCGGTGTATCAGAGGAAGAAGAGGCAGGGGTCCCGCCCCGGGAACCTAAATAGGTCCCCTTTCTCCGCCCTCGGCCACACCGGCAGTGCGTCACCTATTTGCCTCGGAAGTGCTAAGTGGCCGTTCGACCCTTGGGGCCGACCGGACACCAATGAGACTAGACTCGGTAGGGGCGGGGGCCGGGTCCTAAGTGCGCGCTCCTTGATGCTCGTGCTTGTCATTCTCTCTGTCAACGTTTTGGGCCATTTTTAGGTTTTCTTTTGGCCCCCACCCCGCAGCTGTGTTAATGTAGTTTATTCTTGCGGAATTTCTTTATTTCTCCTAACTTGTGATGATTCTGCGTACCCGAGATAAAAGTTAAGGTTCTGATCCTCTATCGCCCCCACTTAAGCTAGTGTAGCGGTGCTTTACTAGCGGCAGAGAAGTAGATTTTAAAGGTCTGAAGGTCATCCTCGACAGATGCTTGTTATAGTTAGGGGTTTTCTTTAAAAAATAAAATAATATATCAGACGGTGAAATGCAACGAAATATATATTGTTCTGGCGGGTATCAATAAGTTGTATGTCTTTGACCAGCTTGATGCTCATGCGTCGCAAATAGTCGTTTTATGGTCGTGATTGGTTGATAGATGCATATAGATTACATAGGGAAGTTTGTGCTTTTCGGTTACTAACTGCATTTTTTTTTTTTGCAGAGTTTTATATAGCGTGAACTAGACCCGAACGAATCACTATCAGAGCGCTTTACATAGCACCAGTTACGTTACATGAGGACCCACATTCATTTTAGGCACGGGGAGATTAAGTGATTTGCCCAGAATCACAGGAGGTTTTTTGGCGTCGTTACCGAGACTCGAAGGTCGAGCGCCCTACCGTTAGGCCAACTGCTCTCCCCTCCCCTTCCTAGGAAAAGCATCTATCTGGGGCTTAACGCGCATTTTACAGTGAAATAAAGCGACACCACTGCTCATTTGCCTCCAGGAATTCCGAAAGTGCAGTGTTCATATGTTTTCCAGTATTTTTGTTGAAAAAGGGCCGCCCGATGTTGACCGATAATTCTTTTCCTCATTTGGGTCCAGAGCAGGCTTCTTCAGCAATGGAAAATATAGGCTTTTTTTCCGTTCCAAAGATAAATTGCCTAAATTAATGATAATATTCAGGAGTATATTTAGCAGCAGACCTCCCGTCTCTGCTATGTTCTGTCCAGTCTTTGGCGAGCAAAGATCGGACGGCGCCTCTGATTTGATGTATCTAATAAGATCTGCTGCTCCTTCTACGGTGAGAGGGGGAAAGTTGCCAAATTGACTATGGGAAGCTGTACCATTAGCTTCCAAAGCCTGGCATGTGGCCGGGTTGCGCACTGTTGCCTGTATCTAAAGTCTCAAAGCAAGTAAAAAGTATCAGGTATGGTACCTGGAGAGGCGAAACTTTACTCCTCCAGACACCGTTGGAGAATCGAAACAGTGAGGAGGAAAAATACCTTTACCGGATGAATTAGATATTGAAGTCGTTTGGTGAGAATTTTTCTTTTTTAACTATGGGAAACATTGCCAAAAAGAAGCGAATCTATGGGACATAAGTCCTTCAATGAAATCCTCTTGAGTTCCTGCCATTGGAGGTGGTAATGTCTTTCAACATGTTGGCCTCATGGCCTTTTTGGGCAATCCTGGACATATTTAGAAGCTTCTTTGAGGTGTCCAAATAGAGACTGCTGCAGTAGTTCAGTCAAAACTCATCATGTCATTCTAATTAAATAATTAATTCATTGCGTTTTATTTACTGAATTATTTATGGAGCCGATGCACTACTTTTATTTCTCTATGGACAGTATGCATACGTTTTTATTTCCCAAAAGTGTCGCCTGCAAGCAAATGTACAATGTTGGTGTGTATAGCAGATCCTGGTCCACAGAACCGGATTCCCTGTACCACATCAGTGTAAAAACTAAAAACGAAGGGGGTTGTAAATCTGCCCCTAAATTCCAAACCAGTTAGTATGTGTCGTTGATTCTTATTGAAACTAATCTGCTTACCTTACCCATTGTTTTCGTTTTTAGCAGACAATATGCTTTAGATAACGGGTAACTGGATCTTAATGTGCTTCTTTGTTTCCATTTCCAGATAGAAAACATGTCTAGCGGAAACTCACCTGCGTGCTCACGGAGCCCCAGCTCTTCGAGGAACTCGAGCCCCCGCAGCAGCTCGAGACACTCGAGTGCAGGCAGAATGAGTCCAGCTCCGTGCGCCCAAAGTATCGTCGACAGGATAAAGGCTACACTTCCACCTCCAATTATGTGCTCCAGCCCTAGGAGTCACAATCCACCCCCAGGCTCACCTGTGTGCTCCACCCCTAGGAGTCACACTGCAGCTCCATGCCGGCCGTGTGCCAGCCCAAGGAGACACGCTTCACCCCCAGATCCGATGTGCGCCACCATGATGCCCTCTAGCAGACGCAGTCCAGCTCCATGCCCGACTGCCTGCACCAACACCATGCGCACCGAGCAAAGCTCGCATAAGAAACCTTTCATGTCACCGATGCATTTTACGGAAAGGGGGTATCACACTGGCCCTACTCGCAGACACTCCGAGGGACCTTGCCGCCAGTCCCAAAGATGTTCTACACCACGCTCAGGATCGCACCATTCTCAACGCTCATCGCATCACTCGGCATCCCCATGTGCGGCGGCCCCCCCTGCCCGCCAGTCACAATCACCTCAGAGCCCGTGCTCACTAGCCCGCCAGTCACATTCACCTCAGAGCCCGTGCTCACTAGCCCGCCAGTCACATTCACCTCAGAGCCCATGCTCACTAGCCCGCCAGTCACATTCACCTCAGAGCCCATGCTCACTAGCCCGCCAGTCACATGCACCTCAGAGCCCGTGCTCACTAGGCCGCCAGTCACATGCACCTCAGAGCCCGTGCTCACGCTCACCATCACACTCAAGGTCCCCACCTCCCATATGTCACCGACCTAACCCGCTTTATTGCGACGCTGACTGGATACCCAACCCGACCTTCAACTGGGACACCGATCAATTACTAATTAACGAAGATGGCTTCGCTAGTCTTGCGGGGCCGCAGTCATTCGATTCCTCATACCACGACTCACGCTTACCAATCCGCCAGCCACAATCACCTCACACCCCACCACCACCAACCCCACTAAGTGGCTGCCTTATGGATTGGTATATTCCCCCCGTTCCTGACTATGGCTCCAGGATAAGCTACCCTCCGACCCCAAATGACTTCTTGACTCCTCCGGGGCAGATGATATCCAATTGCTCAGGTACGCCCCCATGCCCGTATCCATACTTACCCGGGGTGAGTTCTTCACACTCATCCGGGGGGGGGGGTTCACACAGTATTGACAGCGACGAGTACAGCTTACCGAGCATCAAGGCATACATTGAGGACAGTGTCTTCTTTGCTCCCGGGGAAGGGCCTTCAAGCTTCAGCTACCCGAGCATCGAGTCACCATTAGAGGACAGTGTCTTCTTTGCTCCTGGGGAAGAGCCGGTATACTCACCCCCCTACCGATGGGTTCCGCGTTACCAAACGAGGAAAGTTCGACAACCTGGGGATCGTTATTCATATACAGACAGTATTGCCGGGTCGGGCGAGGGCTTCCCGGAATCAATGGGCGAAATTGACTGCGTCAGGCAGTTAAGATTCAGCGACTCCTGAATTGAATATGTAAAGGAAGGTGACAGGCGAGTGATGACACCTCGAGTCCCGAGTCTAGGTATGGACATCATGGTATGACGTCACACAGAAACTCAACATCCCATTACCTGAAGGCGGCAGGCTTGACTTCCATGGCTGTACAAGTGGCTCGTCATTACAACACATCGAAGAGGACTCAACAAACCCAGTCCAGGCCGCCATTGTTGTGTTCCTTTGATGCTTTCGTTAAAATAGTGGCTTCTGTTAAAAAAAATGGTCTTGCGTTTCTTTTCGAAAATGGACAAGTTTATTATGAGGCTTGGAATAGCGAGAGTAATGCAAGTGGGTTATAAATCACAGCAGTGGTCATCCACTACTGGCTTTCTGAGTATGGTATTTGGAGCATTTACTACTGTGACATGTGGCGTGCTCTAGGCGCGCTGAGGGTTGGGCTTTGGAATGACTTGACTCATTCATGTGCCAAATTCTTCTGGGGATGAGTTTTCAGCTGTGGGCGCTGGAGCTCTATGACTGGCTTAAAGCAGAGAAGTATGCATGTGTCATCCCTCATGAAGGGAGCTCGCCTTTGGAGTCACTCATCCGGCAGCTTTTTAATTCTCGCCTGAGCCAATGCGCTTGCACATTGCTCCGGCGAGATTATAGTAAACGGAAAAGAAAAGTCTACCAAAACGGCTGCAGATCGCATACAGTTCATGTGATCTATGGGCGTGCACACCATCGCCAGCCACCACCATTTGTCTGTGCCTCGGCATTAGACTTCAAAGGCTGCCGCTCCCCCGCCCCCCCCTCCCTCTCCCACCACAGCAATGCGGAGAGCTTGTTTTTTTGTTGCATCCATTTCGCGGGAAAGCCGTGTTTTTTTCAGTGTCCTCTGCACCTTTTTTTTCTGGACGAAATGGACGAAAGTGAAAGCCTACTGTGCTTTTTTATTTACAGTAGCCTTGCTCCTCCAGTGCTGTTGCTGTGTTGCCATCTCTCTAGGGACACTCAGCTTGAAAACACTCAACTTGCTAGCTGCAATGCTACATCCCCTATGCTTTGCCTCTAGACACATTGATCCCTCGCAGACTGTGCTGTCTCTGCCCCGCCTGATTCTGAAACTGACCAACGCAGTCTACAAGCAGTCTCTTCTCTCTTTCTTATGATGTCTGCCCTGCCACCATTTACTTCAGACCCTCACACCTCCTCACCCTCACACTCCCTCACACTCCCTCACTCACCCTCACTCACCCTCACTCACCCTCACACCCACCCTCAGTCACCCTCACACTCTCACAACCCTCTCAACCTCACCCCCTCACACCCCCACACACCCTCACCCTCACCCTCACACCTCCTCACCCTAACTCACCCACCCTCGCCCCCTCAACCCCTCACAACCCTCTCCCCCTCACACCCCCATATCCTCACACCCCCTCAACCCTTACCCTCTCACCCACCCTCTCACCTCACACACCCTCTCATCCTCTCCCTCACACACACTCTCACCCACCCTCACCCTCACACCCCCTCACCCTCTAGGCCGAATATGTGATGAAATTCTGCAAACCAACATCCCGCATACCATCACTCCTCAATTTTTATAACGCAGGACTATTACTCAACAAACCCATCATTTCTAAAAATTTTACAACGCATATGACTTTATCACGCATGCCATTATAACGCAAATGCATGTGTGGTAAAGTCATATACATTGTAAAAGTACATTATTAAATCATAAAAAAATAAATATATATATATATATATATATATATATACATACTAGCAGCCCGTCCCGACGTTGTCCGGGTATGAAATAGAATGTGTGTGATGTGTGTATTTGGCAAGGGCAATTTATTTTAAAATCTCGCGTTATACAAAATGTTTTGTTTCATTAGAATAGGGACGGAGAAGGCCCAGCTGCAACCCTGGTTGATGTTAGCAGGCGCGTGTAATTGGTGTAGTGATCCGCCGCCTGAGCCCTGCTACAGCCCTGGTTGATGTTAGCAGGCGCGTGTAATGTCGTTGAATGGAGAGTTATCAGCTGCGGGTAAATCCGTTTAATGAGAGAGTTGAGTGACAGCGAGTAGGAGAGGCTGCAGAAATTGTCCCCACAGACACGCTCATTTGTGTGTTCCCCCGCTTGAAGCCCAGATGCAGGCCTGTTTGATGTTAGCAGGCGCGTGTTCCCCCGCTTTAGGCCCAGCTGCAGCCCTGGTTGATGTTATCAGGTGCGTGTAATTAGTGTACTGATCCGCCGCCTGAGCCGGCTAGAGCCCTGGTTGATGGTAGCAGGCGCGTTTAATTTCGTTGAATGAGAGAGTTCAGTAACAGCGCGCAGGAGAGGCTGCAGTAACGTTACTTCCCAGGCCTCCAGGTTAAAGCGTTTGTCACAACCCCAGCACACGGCCACAGCAGACGATCTTCTGATTAATGTACGACCCACATGGCATGAAGGGCGGAATGTAGCACACGCCCCCAGCATTTCTCACGCCCCCAGCGTTCCCCTTGATGCGGCGCGATTGTGTTCACATGGCATGAAGGCCGGACACACACCCCCAGTGTTTCTCACGCCCCCAGAGTGTCACGCCCCCAGCGTGCCCCTTGATGCTGCGCAGCAACGTAATTGGCGCTTGTATGTACGACTCACATGGCATGAAGGGCGGACATACGCCCCCAGCATTTGTCATGCCTCCAGCGTTTGTCACACCCCCCAGCACACGCCTACAGCCCACGGTGTGATGGCCGTACCACATGCCCCCAACGTTAGTCACGCCCCCAGCCCATGCCCACAGCACAACGCAGACACGCCCACAAGGGACTACTTTGTTGGCACGATTCTTTTACCTTTTAAATGTATACAGGAGTTGGCCTAACGGCTAAGGCGCTCGACCTCGGACCTGGGGATCTGGGTTCAAGTCTTGGTAACGACGCCAAACATCCTGTGATTCTGGGCAAATCACTTAATCTCCCCGTGCCTAACAAAAATGAATGTGTGTCCTCATGTAACGTAACTGGTGCCATGTAAAGCGCTCTGATACCTGATTCAGTTCGGGTCAAGTTCGCGCTATATAAAACTCTGCAAAAAAAAAAATAATAATAATATGGTGGCCGTCTGCATAGCCTATGTCCTTCTGCTGCAACTGCCCTTTCTAACGCTGTATTGGGTGTTGTGATTGGTGCTGTGGTTACTGAGATTACCCGCCTCAAAAGTTTGGGCTCTCTCTTTATAATATTAGTATGGATTTTAAATTTAATTAAAACATTTATTCTTTTAAATTGCATTATTTATATTATTTTTATTTATTTATTATATCACCATTTACACCCTAAAAACTAATCCCACCCTGGTCCCTTTAAATACCCCTGCACCCCATTATAATAACCCACCCTTACTCCTTAAGATACCCCAACACCCTTAAATAGTGATGCGGTAGGTCGTTTGCAGGTG
Organism: Lissotriton helveticus; assembly: GCF_964261635.1. Lineage (NCBI taxonomy): Eukaryota > Metazoa > Chordata > Amphibia > Caudata > Salamandridae > Lissotriton > Lissotriton helveticus. Next base: position 1,937,200,441 of record NC_136063.1, on the reverse strand, counting down.
GTCCAGAACACGGCAGCAAGACTGGTAATGGGTGCGCCAGCTAGGACTCCTTCTAAACCCCTGCTGAGGGAATTGCATTGGCTCCCTATACGGCAGCGCATTAATTTTAAGATCTGTTGCACGGTTCATAAATGCATCTATGGTGTAAGTCCTAAATACTTGTCTCAATCTCTGGTGCTATATCAGCCTAGTAGGTCCCTTCGTTCAAGCAATCAAGCCCTCTTAAAACCCCCGGCCACAAAGAAATCCAGACAAGGAGATCGGGCCTTCTCCTCAGTTGGACCTGCCTTGTGGAACAAACTTCCCCTCGATGTTAGAACAACTACCAATTACCTATCCTTCAGGAAAATATTAAAAACCCTCCTATATCAAGAAGCATTTCTGTCCACTTAATCTCTCTATATGTACTGAATGATAATCCTATAGCTGGCACAGCGCGGAGATACCCTTACGGGATTGATTCCAGCGCTATAGAAGAAATTAAAATAAAATAAATACTAACCCATCTTAACCCTATAAATATACCCTGTACCCCAAAACCCAAACTTAGCCCTGAACCCTAACATACCCCTGTACCCCAAAACCCAAACCTAGCCCTGAACCCTAAAATAGCCCTATACCCCAAAACCTAGCCCTGAACCCTAAAATACCCCTGTACCCCAAAACCCAAACCTAGCCCTGAACCCCAAAATAGCCCTATACCCCAAAACCAAAACTTAGCCCTGAACCCTAAAATACCCCTGTACCCCAAAACCCAAAACTAGCACTGAACCCTAAAATACCCCTGTACCCCAAAACCCAAACCTAGCCCTGAAACCTAAAAATACCCCTGTACCCAATATGCAAACCTAGCCCTGAATCCTAAAAACACCCCTGTACCCCAAAAAACAAACCTACCACTGAACCCTAATAAAACCCTGTACCCCAAAACCCAAACCTATCCCTGAACACTAAAATACCCCTGTACCCTAAAACTCAAATCAACCCCTGTAACCTAAAAATACCCCTGTACCCCCAAAACCCCCAAAGTAGCCCTGAACCCTACAAAAAGTAATTAATGCCATGCATTATAATGGCATTGCGGAGTCATGGTACTTTCGTAATGAAAGTATGCGGATTCATGGTATGCGGAAAGAAAGATGCGGAATAATGGGTGTTTACCCTCTAGGACACCACCACATCATTATAGGACACCACCACATCACTCATTGACACCACCACATCACTCAGGGGCACCACCACATCATTCAGGGACACCACTACATCACTCACAGACACCACCACTTCACTCAGGAACACCACCACATCACTCAGGAACACCACCACATCACTCAGGAACACCACCACATCACTCAGGAACACCACCACATCATTCGAGGACACCTCCACATCACTCTGGAACACCACCACATCACTCTGGGACACAACCACATCACTCAGCCCAACCACATCATCACTCAGCACCACAACAGCATCACTTAGCACCACAACAGCACTGTCTTTGCTTGCTACCAACAAGCATTGACATAGCCAACAGGGCTTGCATTAGGAAAGTGTAAGCTATTGGCTTTGTGAATAACAATGCTATTAATTTATATATTTTCAAAGCCAACACATATTACAAAAAATAGTCATTTACAATACCAATAGCTCACACTTTCCTAATGCGAGACCTATTGCAATGCAAATGCTTGTTTTCATTGACACTGCCTGACAGAGCCACGCCTCGGAAAAAGGTTTTTCTTGTTCAGCGGCAATCTGATACTTGCTCTTTTTTGGGGCCTATTCGGCCTCACAAATAAGCCTGTAGTACTGCAATGTTTTTTTATTATCACTGTGCACTGTGACCATTTCGCCTTGTATTGCTTATTTCAAACTCACCATCCCCTTTTTGTTCAGAATATAGATTATTGAAAAAGCCTAGACCAATGCTTCGCAAGCTGCATATTTTTCTGTTCATCCGTGTATACGGGCTGAGTTGAAACCAGTCTGGTTTTTTAGCCAAAGAAACTTTCCGAATCTGTAGTTTTTTTTACTTTTATTACCGTGGCCTTGTGCATAACAGCATGCACGGTAGATGGTGAAGGTTTTCACGGACGCCAATCATCCACCAGCCGGCTATGTTGGAGTACGAATGTGTCTCCTTGTTAGTTGTTTGTGCTCCTGTGTTTTACAGATGAAGGTTCCTGTATGCATGTTTGTTCTGTGCATGCCTGCCTGTGCCTACACACCCTTCTAACCCCCCCAAAAATCTAAAAATATATATATATACACACATTAATGAGGCTGAAAAACAATTGAACGATCAATCCTGTTATAAAAGGAGAAATTTGGCGGCAATCAGATTGGCTTGGCAGGATCAAAACTCCAAATTGGTAGCATGGAAATGCTGTGATCTGATATCCAAAGAGGAATTTGGGTTTTTAAAGAAAGATTTTCCGGTTATACCTTCATTTTATTTACTTCCTAAAATTCACAAACATTTGGACAATCCACCAGGGCGTCCTATAATATCTGCTATCAACAGCTCAACAGAGAACATTTCTACCTATATTGATTATTTTTTGCAGGACAATGTGTAGGGCTTAAAGTCCTATGTGCAGGATTCATCGGATTTTGTATGTAAATTGAATGATGCCTCATGGAATTCCAATTGTATACTGATTACATTAGATGTAACCTCGTTGTATACGTCAATACGGCACACTGATGGGATTAGAGCTGTAAGCCATTATTTAAATCGACGTGCAATTAATTTTTCTGCCCATAACACCATGTTAATTTCCATGATTAAGATCTGTCTGGAACAGAATTTTTTTCTATTTAACAATCAAGTGTACCAGCAGATACGAGGGGTGGCTATGGGGGCCTGTTTCTCACCCAGCTTGGCGTGCTTGCACATGGGCTGGTGGGAGGAACAGGTCCTCATGGGACAACATCTTGCCACAATGCAAATAATGTTCCATTTTATCTAAGATACATTGATGACCTCTTCTTGATCTGGCAGGGCACTTTTGAAGAAGCACGTATGTTTGTGGAACAACTTAACATTAATGATTTGAATCTCCATTTTACATCTACAATGAGTACAACGTCAGTTTGCTTTTTGGACATTGAGGTATACGTGTAATCAGGGGAATTAGCGACTAGACTACATCGTAAGCCGACAGCGGGCAATACTGTCCTGCATGTGGCTAGTCACCACCCCCATCATTTGATACGCAGCATCCCCTTTGGTGAGATGCTGCGCATCAAAAGAATATGCAGTGCAGAGCTAGAATGTGCTATGGCCCAGGAAGCGAGCAAAAAACGCTTTCTTGCGAGAGGTTATTCGGAGGCAGTTGTTCAAAAAGCAATCAATCGTTCGAACAACATACCAAGAATACAGGCTTTGACACCTAAGATTACACACAATGTGACTAGCAATGCATCTGTACCCTACCCGATTCCCCACGTATCATTGTTACGTATAATCGCCAGCACAAAGAGATTCACAAAATCTTTTCCAGAAACTGGAACCTGGTGACAGGGGACCCTGTCATCGGTGATCTAGTAGGTAGGAAACTTGAATTCTCTTTTAGAAAATCCGTCTCTATGGCAGATCGATTGGTCAAAAATCATTTGGAGCAACCAATACCGGAGACCTTTATGGCTCTAAGGAAAGGTTTTAAAAAATGCTCAAGCTGCAAAGCTTGTAAATATGGCTGCAGCAAGATCCAATATGATACACCATTCAGAGAAACGCCTGTACCAATTTCTAAACAACTGACCTGCAAAACTGAATTTGCGGTTTATGTGCTGCAGTGTCCCTGTGGGCTACGATATGTAGGGAGCACTCGGCTTCCAGCTCACAAGCGGATACTGCAGCACATAAGAGCAATCAGTACTAAAGACTAAGCCTACCCAGAGGCACGCCACTTTGAGAGCACCCATGACAGTGACCCTAAACGTCTATCATATGTCATTGATTGCATTTTGCCCCTTAAGAGGGGGGGCAACAGAGATGCTCTTTTGAGGGTTTTAGAAACTAGATATATTCTAGAATTAGATAGTCGTAGCCCGGGGGGTCTGAACGCAAACGAGGACCTCTATACTTGCCTGTGAATTATTTTTTTTAAGAGAACATTCATATTGGAAAAGAAGAGAGAGAAAACAACATCTATATAAAATTCTCAGTGATGTAGGGCTATTGATGATTATCATCATAATTTCTTATATCTATAAATCAGTGGAATGTTCTTATGGATTATGATTGGTATTACATGTTTGCATATAACTGTCGTAGAATCAAACACGAAGAAGGGAGGGGCTCCTCTCTTTTTCACTATGTGGACATGAATTTAATAGATTTTGGTTAATTTATTTAAATAAAATCTATTGCACTTGGCACTTTTTTTTATATATTTAGCACGGTATAAAATTTAACTGCTCCTTGTCACATTTAGTGATGTACATTGAAAAGAAGTTTACACTTAGATTTAAAATGTTTGCAATCGCACTTTATTCTACCCCCACTTGGGACTTATTAACTGAGGTTTTTTGAAAAACGAAACGTAGGATTTTTTATGTGATTTTATCGACATATAGTTTGATGATGTTACATATTTATTTTTATTGATATGTACAGATATATGACCATTGCGATTTGTTGCACATGTATATATTCATGTAATGAGATTTGAATGAAGTTCACTCACTATGAGTTTTACTCATTGTTTAGACAGAAGGCTTTTATTTTGTCTTCAGTCTTTTCTTTGTTTCCTTTAAATGAACCCTAGATATGGGGAGGGTGGGATTATATGGTCCGCCCTTTGTGTTCACTACTTATATCTCACTTGTGACATAGTAATCATACCACGTGATCAAGACTGTGGAGACAGTCGAAACGCGTCGTGGCGGCATGCTGAGCAGAATTATGCATAAATAAAGGCAACTTTTGTTTTGACACCAAATTGGGTTCTACTCTTCGTTATTTTTCCAGTTGAGGACGATAACTGGAGGCGTTTTCAGCGTCTGGCGAAGTTTTGTTCATACTCATACATGATTCCACTCCCATAGGGGGAGAGAAAGGGGGTCTCAGGGAAAATATTTAAAGACCATACCAGTTTCAATCCCCAATTCTATTTATAAACAACACAACAACAAACTGGTGGTCTAGCAAGGAAAAAAGGAAAAGAAAGCACAGAACACAGGTGATGGCAAATCATATACTTATATGACAGCTATTCGTAGTAAGATGATCCTGACACAAGTACAACTTCATGACCGAAGAAACCCTGAGGAAGGGAGATCGAAAATAAAGATTTCCATCAACTGCCCTTCGTGGCCAGTGTCATCATTTGGAATTCCTGAAGTGCCCCTGTCACCTCAGCTCTTCTGGCAGCAAGCCAAACGCTAGTGAACTAGGCGTGATGTAAGGACAATGATAGACAGATGACAGGCTGAGTATCTCAAGGAAGTATACTAACAGAAGCAGTGCGAAAAAAATAGAAATGTGAGTATAAGTGAATTAAAAAAGCTCAACAGTAGTCCAGAATATATTTATTAGTGACAACTGGTGAACTTGTTAAAAAAACACAGTGTCGGCTTTGAATTTATCTACCAAGAAAAAATGGTCTACTAGTTTCAGCCGTGATGGGCTCAAGGACCCCGGCTTTCTTCAGGACCTAGTTATAGAAGCTACTGCATTTAAGTGCAAGTTTTGAAACAGTGAAAACAAAACAGCAACATAAAGAACACAATGTAATTGCAAGCGACCAATCACAGTACCTCTACACTGGATGATAAATTATTCATACCTGTGGAGATAAAACGAACATCAAAACTACAGATAACAGCACTTGCAAACTATGTCAAACATTCACCTTATCCTGTTCTGTGATAACCAAATACATTATAGAAAGTAATGGTCCACTCACCTATCCAACGTGAGGTAACAAACCTCACCTCACCTGGCACTGACTCAGGTCAAGGGAGGCACCGCCCTGCAAAAAAGGTTAACAAATATATATATATACACGCATATCAGCCCAATGAGCCACCTGTCCTGTCAAGGATTTAAGGACAGAATGATCTTGTAAGTATTGGCTGATTCCTAAATAAAAACTAACATTTGCCCCCAAGTAATAAGCTTATGAACTGATGGCCAAATGGACAACAACAACTCACTCGTAGTAGTAAGGAGATCTACATACCCTTGCAAACGGTCTTCATTTAGTGGGCACATTCAAAACTCTGAAAAGTGTGCCAATTGTTATTTCCGCAAAATGTCATAGGGAACATAAGTTAGTAATATCCACCCACGAGGAAGACATGCTGGACACCAAAACTTACTAGCCTGATATTAGCAAAGGGAATAAGGTAAAGTCTACTCTCTAAAGGGACCGAAATGTTCCCTCCAGAAACCGCCATGCACGGGCATTGAAATGCTAATGGCCAATGAATAGTACAAAAACGGACTCCCCACTGTTAAAAAGATGCGCGCTGTAAAAGCGGTTCTACTGTGGTGTTGGGTTCAATCAGGCCTACATACTCTGCTAAACTCTCGAACACCTTAGTATAGAAGTTGCACGGACACTGGAAAATGCAAAAGACAAGTTTATTAAGACCCCATGGGGTGGTGGTACATTCCTACAGCACCCTTCGGCAATGCAAGAAGTAGCACACCGAACATCGGTGCGCAGCCTCTTTTATACAGTTTAATAGCAATAAAAAGGTAGGCGTTTACAAGTTACACAATTTTAGGTACATATAAGGTCATTTTTGGAACACAGCCAACATGTGGGAGGAGTTTAGTAGTACTGGTCAGTTTGGGATAACATTCCTAAAGGATGACCAGTCAATGTATAATGCGCATGTGTGCTTGACCAGTACTAAAAATAGCCTGTTGCTGGGCAAGGTGGACAGTCATGGGTATCGAGAAAGGACGAAAGGGCATGCTGACCACGAGGCAGCATGTTCATACAAAATGGAAGCCAAAGGATTCAAAATGGCTCCCGTATATTTTAGTCAAGTTAATAGAAAAGATCGTGTAGCTGAGCTAAACGCTAACTCAGGAGCTGCCAAAATACGACAGACGGCCCTTTTAGCGTTTAGCAAAAGCTACCTCATAATGGAAGTAATCGGAATTCTCATCATCGATATTAATGGCCATCATATTCATCATTTCATCATTAATCATTTTCTCTTGCTTGATAATAGTTCGTTTGGATGGGATACAAGCTGTAATACATTCAGAACATAAAGTAGGGCCACATTGAATACATAAACAGAGAAAAAATAGTATCCCGATAATAATACATAGAATAGTTAGTAACTTCCAACCCCATGTACTAAGTAGAGTCCAGAACCAACTAGAAAAGGTCCATGTTCCATTCTCTGGGTGAATCTCAGCAACTATTTTATGTAGCTTAGTAATAGCATCATATACGGAAGGTGAATTATCTGGCACGTACACACAGCAGCTACTACCGATGATGCGGCATGCACCTCCACGGTCAGCTAATATCACGTCTAGAACCATCCGGTTCTGGAGCGTCACAATTCTAGTAATCTGCAGTTCTTCAGTTATATTTCCCAAAGCAAAGGCAGTTTCATTAGCGACTGCTTCCACAACACGTGTAAGCCGTCTTATTTTCCTACTATTTAATGCAGCCCCTACAAACGAAAATATTCCCAAATTGAAATCTACATATTGCTGTAAAGAGGTATCGGTCTGGTCTACTCCATCAATATCTAATGTTCTTTTAACTCTATTTAGTACAAAATCGTGATATAATACATAGTCATTATGATACATAGGTGGAGCAATAAGCACAGGCGGTAATACAAAGGATATGTAACAAGTTCCTAACCATCCAATAGGAAGACAATGATATCCCTTATTTCCACAAATGAAATATGTATTACGTGAGGCTACAAATGTGATTCCATGTGGGGTATCAAATGTAAGTGTGATATTACATTCACTTCGGCCTACAGGGATTGTACCTTTATTCCTAATACAAAGATCTGCTTTTGTATCAATAACAGTTATCACATGTAAATTCAACACATTTAAGAGTCTTTGATTTGTAAAAATACGAGGTGTAGATACATTGTCCAGACGGTATTCTTCCTACTCAAATTTAGTTCCTTCAGCTTGTGGATAGCCATCCTTATCATTGAAGCATACTCTATTTAGTCGGAAGAGTAGTCCACCTTTCGTTGGCCATCGTAAAGTAAAAAGAAGAGTGTACCAAGCATTGCAGGAACCATTATGAGAAAACGGGAGAGGAATAAGTGGAGTTCCTCCCCTCTTCTGATGCCCGGGCAACATTCCACATACCCAACAATTTGACATATTAGTCATGTTGTGAGTATGGTGCAAAATCTGAATGAAACTGTTATTCAAGTAAGTCTGTCTATGTCTCTCTTCATGGTAAGGCAAAGTAAAATGGAAATGTTCAGATGGGCTTGGAATGGTAGGCAGTAAGTGTTCTCGTGCAGGAAACAATCGTTCAATAGTCCAAGCTATTACTGCCATTACCACCAAAGTCATGACAAAAAGCACAGCACCAAAAATTTTCTTATTTTGTGTCATAATTCTCAAAACAAAGGTTCTTCAGAAGCAAAAATAAAAAATAAAAAGGTAGTGCTGAGGCCTGAGGCTGCCGCTGGTGTCTTCTCCGAGATTCAAGACGGGTGTCGCTACACTGGACAGAACTGATCCCCCCCCCCCTTGATATTCCCGGCTTCCGTTTTCACAAACCTCAAACCGGTAACAAACCAGTCCTGAACCCAAAAAAAAATTATTTCCTCGGGCGCAGATTGTACTTCACTCCATCAGAAATAGTGTGGTCCGGGAAGGCTCCCTCCAATTCATTAGGCGTAACAGCTGGGCTCTTTTCTGCATCCAAGATGTCTCTGTAGTCGGACAGCACTGCAGGGTTCACCAGGTCCGGGGAAACACGACGGCAATGGGTAGAATGGATCCACTGCTTCTTATTCGTGACCCTCACGGCCGTTCGGGTTGCAAGCAGCACCTGTTCAGGGCCATGCCATCTCGGTTCCAAACTGCTGGACCTCTCGAACACACGAACCATCACGTGGTCCCCAGGATGAAGATCGTGAGCCTCTCCAGTGGAGTTATCAGGGAGCGCTTCTCGAACCTGTTGATGAATAGAAAGTAAATCATTTGTTAATCGTGCCAAATAGTCGTTCATCATTATACAAGGCACGTCATGTATCAAACGAGGCTTAGGAACTCCCCAAATATTCATCGGCCTTCCAAACACCACTTCATAGGGTGTGAGGCCAGATCGGGAATGTGGCACTGATCTAATAGACAGCAATGCCAAAGGCAAAGCGTATGGCCATTTCAAAGACGTGGATGCCACGATCTTTGATAGCTTCAGTTTCAAGGTTGCATTGTACCTTTCTACCAAACCTGCTGATTGTGGATGAAATACAGCATGGAACTTCTGTTTGATTCCCAATCCTTTCAGGACGTACTCCACTACTTTCCCAATGAAGTGAGGACCGTTATCATTCCACAGAAATTTACAAACACCATAACGCGGGAAGTACTCTTTGAGTAACACCTTAGCTGTTGTCAATGCTGTATTATCTTTCGTGGGGTAAGCCTCAATCCATTTGCTGAAAGCGCACACCACCACTAAGACATACTTGAGGTTATTACAGCGCTCCAGCTGGATGTAATCCATTTGCAGTACTTCGAATGGTGCAGTAGGTGGAATAAACCCTCCTTTGGGAGTATAAGTCCCTTTTCCAGGATTGTGCTGTAAACAAATCAGACAGGTCTGAACTACTCACTTGGCTGTACTAGCAATCTCAGGATGTTCCCAAAACCGTGTAAGCAATTTAGTAATTGCAAAAGCTCCAACATGTGCCAACCCATGTGTCATTTGAACCATTGCTTGTAAATAGGCAGCAGGTAATTTCCATCTCTCCATGTCTTTACTACGCCAGCAACCCTAATCATCCAACACTCCTTCAGTTGCCCATATCACAAGTTCTGCTTCAGATGCTGATTTCTGTATGTCTAATATTTCTTCTCTAGCATCATGCCATCGCTCAGCTTGTGATCTCACCACATACATGGGAGAGTCATTTGGTAGCATAGCAGTCTCTCTCGCGATGCGATCTGCAAAAGCATTTCCTTGTCCTATTTTATCTGTCACCTTTTGGTGTGCGCTGCATTTAATTATCGCTACTTTCTTTGGACACAATAGTGCATTCAGGAGATCTCGTACCAATTCTCCATGCATGATATGCACTCCATGTGAGGTCAAGAACCCTCGTTCTTTCCAGAGTAGGCCAAAATCATGCACTACTCCAAAAGCGTAGCGGCTATCAGTGTAGATATTCACACATAGTCCAGCACTTAACTCACATGCTTTCGTTAAGGCTATCAATTCAGCTGCTTGGGCCGATTTCTGGGGTATTCGTGCTGCTTCTACCACTGTCTTAAGTGTCGTGATCGCATAGGCTGCAGAAGTCGTGCCATCTGGTAACTTCACACACGATCCATCAACCCACAGTTCCCCATCTACATCTGGAAATGGTGTATCCTGTAAATCTATACGACCCTTTGTTTGCTCCTCAGTCAGAAAAACACAATCATGTTGTTCTTCCTTCTGGGTCTCAGCAACAGGATATGGCAATAAAGTAGCAGGATTCAGAGTAGCGCATCGTTTCAGTGTGATATGTGGCGCCAACAGCATTAGCTCATATCCTGTTAGGCGGGCACTTGTTAGATGCTGTGTTTTCATCTGGTTCAACAAAGCATCTACCGCATGGGGAACTAACACCAACAGTTTGTGTGACAAAACTATACCCTCACTCTGCCGTATAGCTACTGCTGTTGCTGCAACTGCTCGAAAACATCCAGGCAATCCTCGAGCCACAGGGTCGAGTACCGCTGAGAAATACGCACAGGGTCTCTGCTTATCTCCATGTGTCTGCACTAACACTGACAATGCGCACCCATCTTTCTCGTGTACGTATAATGTAAAGATCTTCGTGTAATCAGGTGTACCTAACACTGGTGCAGAACAAAGAGCTTGTCTCAATTGTTCAAAAGCATTCTGACACTCATCTGTCCATTCAATGGAAATTGGTGCAGTTTTAGACAATAATGCTAACAAAGGCTTAACAATGTGTGAAAATCCTAATATCCATTGCCTACAAAAGGACGTTAGACCTATAAAAGCACGTACATCTTTCTGAGTGCGGGGGACTGGTGTATCTAAAACTGCTTGAATTCTGGTGTCAATGCACGGCCCTCCTTAGACAAAAGATGACCGAGGTAGGTCACCTTGGGTCTACAGTATTGTAACTTTTTCTTCGAAACCTTATGATTATTTTTAGCAAGAAAGGAAAGCAAAGAAAAGGTACTCTCCTCGCATTGTTCCTGTGTGCCTGCTGCAAGTAAAATGTCATCCACATACTGAATAAGAGCCACCCCAGACTGTAATTCAAAAGAATCAAGCTGTCTTTTTAAAGCCTGACTATAGATATTAGGACTTTCTGTATAACCTTGAGGAACTCGACAGAATCTATATGATTTGTTATTTAATGTAAAACCAAAAAGGTATCGACTGTCAGGATGTACAGGAATCGAGAAAAAGGCATTCTTTAAGTCGATGACTGTAAAAGTAGTTGCCGTCGGTGGAACCAACGTAAGCAACGTGGTGATATCAGACACCACCGGATACTGAGGCACTACTATCTTGTTGATTTCCCTCAAATCAATGATAAAACGGTAAACCTTAGTATCTGTATCTCTCTTGAGAATCGGAAGAATTGGGCTGTTACAAACATTATAGGGAACTTCCTCAACCACTCCTGCCGTAATCAAATCATTCACAATATGTATCAATGCAATTTCGCCTTCCCTAGATATTTTGTATTGTGGGACACGTGGCAGAGATACTCCCTCCTTTACAGTAATACGCACTGGAGGAATAATCATCTGCCCTACATCAGTATCAGAAGTGGCCCACAACGTTTTTGGTAGGGAGGCTAACACTTCAGATTCTTGGAGAAGACACACTCGCTCAATTTCTGGATAATTCTCATTTAACACAACCCGCACCCCTTCCGGAGCACAGCGGATAGTAGCTCGAAAATGCTTTAACATGTCGAGCCCCATAATGTTATCTGGTGTGTTTGGAGACAGCAAAAATGGACATGGGGCAGCAAATTTATCAACATAAAATGTAACAGGTTGAGACAGTGGGCTAAAAGTAGGTGTTCCATCGAACCCTATAGCTGTAATTATTTCGCCAGACAGGGGAGCCCTTGGAACCAAGTGTTTGGACAAAGCGCTACGAGTAGCTCCTGTATCAACCAGAAACTGATCAGTAGAACCCAAAACATGTGCTTCTATATATGGACCCCTTTGATCAACTGGTACCTCAACCGATTCCACACCCCATCCTACGCAACCCTATGCATGACGCTCATCGTGTGACTCAACAGAGTCACCCTCGTTTATCTGGTATTGATTGCGTCGATCGAACGTGTTATAATCTGTCTGTCCACGACCCCTTGCTTCATACCTTCAACGATCATTCGCTCCACCCCTCGATCCTCCATAACCATTCCTAGACCTTCCACTTCCTCGACCACGCTGATTACGCTGTTCTCGAAGCACCGGACAATCTGAAACCCAATGTCCAAACTGTTTACAGTATGCACACTGATCTTCAGATATATCGGAACAGTGAGGAGGCGCATTATACGATCCTCGTCTACCCCTATCATTCCCTCTCGTAGCATAAACCTGAGCCAACATCACCTTTGTCTTCAAATCCTTCACTTTCTTATCACTACTTTCTTTTGCCTCCAATTCCTGTCGTTCATAGTATTGAGCCATAGTTAACAAAGAAGCAGGGGTTGCCGTGGTCCAAGAACTCTCACTCGCCTTTAATCGTTTTGCAATCTCCGGTAGGAGATTAGCCACATACTTGTCAACAAACAAATGCCTACCTGTATCTTCTGTCAATGATTGACCACTGTAATCATGAAACGCTTCCTCAAAGCGAGAAAAGAAATCAGAGACCGATTCGTCTGCCTTCTGTTTACAAGAAGCCAACATGGTCCAATCAATTTTCTTTGCGGGAACAAGCGTCTTTAATTTAGTCAAAATAGCCTCAGGGAGATCTAAAATTAATTGGCAAGGTTTACATGCAGGTTCCCTGTCTAAATCAGCTTGAGCTATGTCCTTCCAACCGGCCCCAAAAATCGTTCGATCATCAAACTTACGAATCGCTCTCCACATATCGGGGGGCAATATCAACCGAAAGAACAGATCGATATCAACTAGTGTCATAATACATGAAGAAATAGCACTTTCGACACTTTCATAGAAAGCTGCCGGGTTTTTACGGGGGTCAGGCAAAGCGTTCTTAAGCGCCATAACATCTGCTCTATTCCAAGGCGTATAAACCCAATTATATATAAAATAACCCTTTGCATCCGCAGACGATTTACTATCATCTGTACCTTGGCCTTTAGGAGGAACATACAAAGGAGCAGCTTCTCGCATAGGCATAACATTAATCGCAGCCTTCTTATCTGTTCCAAAGATGGAGCATTCTTTGGATATTCCCGTCGATCCAGACGCAGGCGAACCGTTCGTCTTTTTCAATTCCCGTAGCCGCGACGCTTCATTCCGTAGCTCAACCAAACGCTTGAAGAATTTGTCCGCATCTGAAAGAACAAAGAGACCTTTACGAAAATGATCACGACCCTATGATATATCCTTAGGTTCTAACTCAGAGGAATACTTTCGAAATCGTTCGACAACTTCGTCTCCAAAATGATCTAAAAAATATAATCGCTCCTTATCAGACCATTTTGTCATATGTTCACTAATTTCAGAAACAGTTACAGTATTAATATTAAGCTTTCGTGCAAGCGAACGTAATTCCGCAGTCCGATCCGAAGATAACCTGGTACGCTGTGTACTCTGATCGTCCTCCTCCAAGTCCTCGTCCAGGGCCGTAGGCGCAACATACGGAGGCGGGCAACGATCTAATAACGAAAAATCATCTATTTCATTAGTATGGACAGGATAAAGAGGACGTCGAATAGGGAATTGACCATTAATCTGTAAATTACGTTCTCGAGTCTCCCTTTCTTTCTGTTCCTGCAACTCCTTCTCCTGTAGCTGCAAAGCTTTGTCACGCGCAGCCTTTCGCTGCACCTTCTCTGCCAAGGCTTCCTCACGCTTCATTCGTTCACGCACCTCTTTCTCCCACATACGCACACAATCAAACATATCTTGTCTAGACCTACGCTGAAACAAACATTGCTCTACATATTGCACTTTTCGTAAATCAAATGACCCATGTAGTGGCCATTGTAATTCACGATCAGTTTTAGTATATTTATGCCATAATGTGCTATACATTATTGGCGGGATGCCAAATTTTACATACATCTCGTGATTGGGGGTCCCCTCTGGGGGAGCCGGTTGTGATCCATTTAATCGATAATTGGTACCATTTCCAAAGCAGCACATTCCTCGGAGTGTGCTGAGAACAGGCATGTCAAAATATCACGAAAACGTGATACTACATAAAATGGCACTTAATGTGCTTCATACACGATGTGCCGCTCAAATAAAAACAAAATTAGAGAAATATCCCTACATGCCTGCCTATGTGAGGTGCACTCCACATATAAGTCAAATTCATAGATCCAAACGTTAGCTAACTCAAACAAATTCAAATTCAAATTCAAAAAGCCACAGTACGTGTCAGTAGACTACCTTACCAATCATAATCTTACCAAGTATCTTCAAACGTCCAAGGTCCAACTGCCAAGTTCTTTAATCGAATCAGCCAAACGGCACTACACGACAATCCAAGATCAGAATCTCAGTCGAGGACCGGCGCCACCTGGAAGGTCAGATCAGAAGGAAGGGAAAAACACCGCGGGTGCCAAGACTCGGGTCACTCAGTGGCAGCGATCGCGTCCATGGCGAGTTTCCAAACCTTCGTCACGACCTCTCCTTCGGGCATCCGAGTCGCCGATGAGTCCCTTCGTGGTCGCCAATTGTGGTGTTGGGTTCAATCAGGCCTACATACTCTGCTAAACTCTCGAACACCTTAGTATAGAAGTTGGCACGGACACTGGAAAATGCAAAAGACAAGTTTATTAAGACCCCATGGGGTGGTGGTACATTCCTACAGCACCCTTCGGCAATGCAAGAAGTAGCACACCGAACATCGGTGCGCAGCCTCTTTTATACAGTTTAATAGCAATAAAAAGGTAGGCGTTTACAAGTTACACAATTTTAGGTACATATAAGGTCATTTTTGGAACACAGCCAACATGTGGGAGGAGTTTAGTAGTACTGGTCAGTTTGGGATAACATTCCTAAAGGATGACCAGTCAATGTATAATGCGCATGTGTGCTTGACCAGTACTAAAAATAGCCTGTTGCTGGGCAAGGTGGACAGTCATGGGTATCGAGAAAGGACGAAAGGGCATGCTGACCACGAGGCAGCATGTTCATACAAAATGGAAGCCAAAGGATTCAAAATGGCTCCCGTATATTTTAGTCAAGTTAATAGAAAAGATCGTGTAGCTGAGCTAAACGCTAACTCAGGAGCTGCCAAAATACGACACTACTGCATGCAGCGAGCTAGTTGCAGAATTCAAAACGCTCACCTCTCCGTCGATACCTCGGGATAGGGCCTGAGGCAGGGGGAGGCAGCGTTTCTTCATCGCCTAACGCCATTAGAGCTCCCCGGGCCGAATCATGTGACGTATGACGTCACAGGGGCCCGTCCAATGGGGAGATAGAACTACAGAAAAACGTAATCGGACTGGGAATTGTATTCCAAAAACCGCAACAGAATGCTTAATTTACGTTGAGAGACCGGACGCATAGGGGGCTTTTAAGCACTGTTAATACAGGCTTGTCAAGTGCTTAGCACAGTATTGTATAAGCAATCAAAAATGTTTAGAACAACATCAGGCTTAATGTTATATGTGTTACCAAACTCGAGCTGTCTGAGTGCCCTCACAAGTATGTATATAGCCCTCAAATCCTTCATTCCTATGTGTTGTCAGAAAAGGAACCTGACCTACAAACAAAATGATGGACAACCAAAGAATATTGATATTAAGTCCATGTGTCCTATAACAGCACATTAAGTGAGAAAGGGACCTAGAAGGCATCCGCTAGTAATAGCAATGAGGATGTCAGAATGCTTATTTTAGAAAGCACTTTATATCGACACCCAAGTAAGATATCGTTAAATATTGATCTCTAATTACATAGGAATTTTTGGAGGGTGTCGTAAACAAGACGTGAACCGTAACAGAGGCATACTGTTTATAATAGGGTCCAAGGGATGTCATCATTGAGACCCTGTGCGTCACTTTTAAGTTTAAACACCAATCTCTGCTCTTTTTGGAAAAGGTATTTAGTCCTGTCACTCACATGAGATGGTATGACTGGTTTCTCCAGAACTGTCCAGAAAAAATCTTCAGGCTTATGTTTGTGCTCCAAGAAATGTCTCGTCAGCTTGGTATTGGACTTGCCGCAGCGGAAGGTACTTTTGTGTTCCAGCATTCGTAGTCGTACCTTTCTTGTGGTCATACCCACATATCGTTCCTTGCACGGACATTCAATTAAATAGATTAAATGGTCACTATTACAGTTGGAAAAATGTGACTGAATCCAGGGTCTTTGAGTGCCTATGTCTATTGTTTGGTTGGTTTAGTCTGTGGGCATATCGAGCAATTTCCACACGGAAAATGGCCTTGGACCGGAGGTAGGTCCCACAAGGTGTTATTAGTGCTAGGTTTTATCCTTGGTCTTGTATGTACCAGAGCGTCCCGCAAATTTCGCCCTCTCTTGAATGCAAAAAGGGGCAAGGGGATACGTTCGTTCCTGGTGTTAAGGAAACGCCAATTCTTCCGGATGCATTTCTGTAGAGCATTGCTCATGGTGCTGAAGGTATTGACAAATGTCAAACGTTCCAAAGGGGGTTTCGTAATTTTAGGTTCCAGTAAAGCTTCTCTGTGGTTGTTGGAAGCCCTCTTACAAGCCATTCTGACCAGGCGTCTAGGGTACATCTTGTCTTGCAGCTGTTTGAACAGATTGCTCGCATGATGTTTATAAGACTCAGATGTGGAACAATTGCGCCTAAGGCGCAAAAACTGGCCAAAAGGAAGGTTTTCCCTTAAAGATCTTGGATGCTGGCTGTCAAACCTCAATAAAGAGTTGCATGCCATTGGTTTGCGATAAAGTTCGCTTGAAAGACCAGTAGAGGTGACATATATTGAGAGGTCTAAAAAAGAAATTCTGTCTCTGCTCATTTCTAGTGTGAACTTCAGATAGCGATTTTGTGTATTGAGCCAAGTATGGAAAGCTCGAACTGACTCCTCGTCACCCCGCCAGACCACCAGGATATCGTCAATGTAACGCTTCCAAAGTCTGATCGAGTCTTGGAAGGGGTTAGAGACCGTAAGGACTTGCATTTCTTCGAACCTGTGTACGTACAAATTCGCCAGGCTCGGCGCATAGACACTGCCCATACTTGTGCCCGACACCTGTAAATAATAAGTCTCTTCAAACTAAAAATAATGTTCTTTCATGGCCAAATAGGCCAGGGTCATGATGAAATTTACTGGAGTAATGGAATTAAGTTCAGTCTGGCTTAAAATCTCTGAGACGGTCTCTAGGGTCTCGTCCTGCTCTCAACGTTAATTAAGCATTCTGTTGCGGTTTTTGGACTACAATTCCCAGTCCGATGACGTTTTTCTGTAATTCTATCTCCCCATTGGACGGGCCCCTGTGACGTCATACGTCACATGATTTGGCCCGGGGAGCTCTAATGGCGGTAGGCAATGAAGAAACGCTGTCTCCCCCTGCCTCAGGACCTATCCCGAGGTATCGACGGAGAGGTGAGCGTTTTGAATTCTGCAACTAGCTCGCTGCATGCAGTAGAAACGCTTTTACAGTGCGCATCTTTTTAACAGTGGGGAGTCCGTTTTTATACTATTCATTGGCCATTAGCATTTCAATGCCCGTGCATGGCGGTTTCTGGAGGGAACATTTCGGTCCCTTTAGAGAGTAGACTTTACCTTATCCCCTTTGCTAATATCAGGCTAGTAAGTTTTGGTGTCCAGCATGTCTTCCTCATGGGTGGATATTACTAACTTATGTTCCCTATGACATTTTGCGGAAATAACATTTGGCACACTTTTCAGAGTTTTGAATGTCCCCACTAAATGAAGACCGTTTGCAAGGTTATGTAGATCTCCTTACTACTACGAGTGAGTTGTTGTTGTCCATTTGGCCATCAGTTCATAAGCTTATTACTTGGGGACAAATGTTAGTTTTTATTTAGGAATCAGCCAATACTTACAAGATCATTCTGTCCTTAAATCCTTGACAGGACAGGTGGCACATTGGGCTGATATGCGTGTATATATATATATTTTTAAACCTTTTTTGCAGGGCGATGCCTCCCTTGACCTGAGTCAGTGCCAGGTGAGGTGAGGTTTGTTGAAATGAAATGAAAAAGAAACTTAATTAAGCGCACTGTGGCCAAGCGGCTTCCTGGCGCTGGGGAGGGAAAACGGATTCTGCACTGCGGACCAAAAGGGACTAACCGGGGAAGGCCTGGAGGAAAAGAAAAGTTTTTAGTGCTTTTCGGAAAGCAGGGTAGGTGGGGATCGATCGGATAGATAATGGAAGGCTGTTCCAGTACTGGGGGGCCAGGACCGAGAAGCGAGTGCCGCCGATGCGGGCTTTACGGAAGCGGGGAACTTGAAGGAGAAGTTGAGAAGATGAACGAAGAGTCCGAGAAGGGGTATAGGGAGTGATCAGAGAAACAATAAAAAGCGGGGCAGAATGAGTATAAGCTAAAAAGACAAGACAAGCTAGTTTGAAGGAAGAACGAAAGCGTACAGGAAGCCAGTGAAGGGACTTAAGAACAGGCGTAATGTGGGAAAATTTAGGGAGATGAAAAATGAGCTGGGCGGCCTGATTTTGGATGGCCTGAAGCCGGCGCATTTCAAATGCAGGGATGCCAGAATAGAGAACGTTCCCGTAATCGAGACGAGAAGTAATGAGGGCTGTGATGATGGATTTGAGGGCGTCGGTGGAAAAGAAACGGGAAATTTTGCGAATAAGACGGAGGGAAAGAAAACAGGATGAGATTACAGAGCTGACTTGGGAATGCATGGAAAGGTCATTGCTGACCTTGATGCCTAAAGTGCGAACAGAGGGGACTGGAAGAGGGGGGGTACCAAGAGAAAGGGGCCAGTAAGTTGGGGACCAGGGATTAGAGGGACCACCGGTGAGGACAAGCTCCGTCTTGTCGGGGTTTAATTTAAGGTGGTTCGTGATCATCCAGTCCGAGATAAAAGCTAAGGTGGAACTGAAAAAAGAGGAGGAGTCAGGGGTAGAGAGATCAAAGATGAGCTGGAGGTCGTCGGCGTAGTTATACACGGAGACCCCCAGCTCGCGGAGAGAGAAAATGAGAGGGTAGATATAGAGATTGAAGAGTAGAGGAGAAAGGGAGGAACCTTGGGGGACCCCACACACCAGAGGACGAGGAGGGGCGGAGAAGCCGGCAAGCTGGACTGCCTGGAACCTATCCTGGAGAAAGGACTTCAGCCAGGAGAGTGCAACCCCCCTGATGCCGGCTGCGCTGACACGGTCGAGAAGAATGGCATGGTCAACCGTGTCAAACGCAGCCGACAAGTCGAGGAGCACCAACGCCTGGGGGAGATTGGAATCGACCCTTCCTTTAAGCTCATCCAAGACTGCAGTGATAACAGTCTCGGTAGAGTGGCCCGGGCGGAAACCCGCCTGGTGGGAGGCCAAGAGGCCATGCTTCTCGATGTGTGAGGACAGGCAAGAGGTAACATGGCTTTCCACAATCTTCCCCAAGTAAGGGAGGAGGGAGATGGGCCTGAAGTTGGAGGGTGAGGAAGGGTCCAAGCCAGGTTTTTTTAGTATGGGGAGAACAGAGCCGAGAGCCAAAGACGAGTTAAGGAGGGTAAGAGGGGGTCCAGGAGAGTGAGAGAAAAGAGATTGAAGGATCCAAGCCGGTGCACAGTCAGCTGGTGAGCCTGACTTGACCTTAACAAGCAGAGCGGAAAATTGTGCAGCAGAAATGGGGGGAAAGTGATCTAACATAAAAGGCGGGGAGGGAAGAGGGGGGATGATCTGAATTTGAGAGACTGCAGGAATATTAGCTTTAATGGTGGTGATTTTATCGATAAAGTGATTATTGAGTGAGAGACAAAACGATAAGGATGGGGCAAAACTAACATTAGTGCGATCAGATGTAGCAAGTTGTTTTACGAGTGAGAAGATCTCTCGAGATTTGTTAGAAGACCGGGCAACTTTTTCAGAAAAGTAATCTGTTTTTGCCGAAATGATGGCTTTTTTGTAACTGTTGAGTAGTGATTTATATTTAATTCGGAGAAGGGGACAATAGTTACGCCTCCAGTGGCGCTCCGATCGCCTAAGGTTTAATTTGAGCTCTTTAAGTTCACTAGTGAACCATCTGTGGGCCTCATGGGGCCGCACGGATTTGATGTTTTTAAGAGGGGCGACAAGGTCGCAGGAGGAGGAAAGCCAGGCACGAACAGCTTCGGCTTGATCCTCAAGAGGGAGGTCCGTCAAGTCGGGTACTGTGGAAGCCAGAGAGGAAGAGAGGAGAGAGAGATCTGTCTGGTTCCAACAGCGGGCTGTCTGATTTTTGGGAAGAGGGGCTTTAGTATAAGAAGGAAGGGAGATATTAAAAGAGATTAAAGAGTGATCTGACCAGAGACAAGGAAGGATAGAAAGAACGGAAAGGGGGCGACGCAAGGACCAAATTTGGTCCAAGGTGTGACCCTTAATGTGAGTGGGGGAAAAAATATAAGGAATAAAATTTAGGGACTGGAGAGTCGCAGAGAAGTCTTTAGAGGCTGGACTTTCTCTGGGATCGTCAGGCCAGTAGTTGAAGTCCCCTAATAGAACAACTGCCGAGTTGTTCACTGCCAGAGTGGCCAGGATGTCTTGTAGTAGGGGAACAAATTGGGGCATGGACAGAGGGGGCCGATAGACAAGGACAAAGGTGAGGGGATCAATAAGGTTAGTGGACCGGGCAACCAGGAAATCCACGTTGGATATTGGGGGGTGATCAAGAAGCTGAAATTTCAGCGAAGATCGAATGAACATTGCCACTCCACCACCGATTTTACTGGCTGGGCGGTCCATGCGGAGAGCATAGTGTGTGTCAGGAAGAATAGCTAAAAGGTCGGGAAGTGAATCAGAAGAGAACCAGGTCTCCGTGAGAAAAAGATAATCAGGACAGTCAGAGGATAGGAGGTTGAAGAGTTCTGTTTGGTGCTTAACTGCTGATCGAGTATTTAGCAGTAGGGCAGAGGCTACGGGGGGTGACGGAGTGGGAGAAGGGGTTACCGGTGGGACCACCGGGGGAAATACGGGGGGGGAAGGAGAGGAAAGTGTAGATGGACGCGGGGACGCCGAAACACCAAGTGAAACAAGATGTGAAGTTAACGAAGGAGGGACAGAGGTTGGAGCCATGAGTGCTGCTAATTGGGCAGAGGTATATGACACAAATTGGGCAGGATCCGTGGCCCCTGGTCCCGGCCGGTCGTTGGATAGGTGAGTGGACCATTACTTTCTATAATGTATTTGGTTATCACAGAACAGGATAAGGTGAATGTTTGACATAGTTTGCAAGTGCTGTTATCTGTAGTTTTGATGTTCGTTTTATCTCCACAGGTATGAATAATTTATCATCCAGTGTAGAGGTACTGTGATTGGTCACTTGCAATTACATTGTGTTCTTTATGTTGCTGTTTTGTTTTCACTGTTTCAAAACTTGCACTTAAATGCAGTAGCTTCTATAACTAGGTCCTGAAGAAAGCCGGGGTCCTTGAGCCCATCTCGGCTGAAACTAGTAGACCATTTTTTCTCGGTAGATAAATTCAAAGCCGACACTGTGTTTTTTTAACAAGTTCACCAGTTGTCACTAATAAATATATTCTGGACTACTGTTGAACTTTTTTAATTCACTTATACTCACATTTCTATTTTTTTCGCACTGCTTCTGTTAGTATACTTCCTTGAGATACTCAGCCTGTCATCTGTCTATCATTGGCCTTACATCACGCCTAGTTCACTAGCGTTTGGCTTGCTGCCAGAAGAGCTGAGGTGACAGGGGCACTTCAGGAATTCCAAATGATGACACTGGCCACGAAGGGCAGTTGATGGAAATCCTTATTTTCGGTCTCCCTTCCTCAGGGTTTCTTCTGTCATGAAGTTGTACTTGTGTCAGGATCATCTTACTACGAATAGCTGTCATATAAGTATATGATTTGCCATCACCTGTGTTCTGTGCTTTCTTTTCCTTTTTTCCTTGCTAGACCACCAGTTTGTTGTTGTGTTGTTTATGAAGTTTTGTTCATACACACATATATGTATATATACATCCACCTCCCCAAGCTTACTTGTTAATGTAAGCACGAGCCACACCGATCCAAGTTTCATAAAGTTGATTTTTATTTCGGGCATAAACGCGATTCGAGCTAAACAGCTCTTGGTCACATGACCATTGTTCCAAGTGTACATAAAAGAAATACTCTTTGTTTGAACCATCATCCAGACAAATACAGTGCTACATTCTAAAGTGCAAATAAAACAAATAATAAACCTTATGATGTGCATGTGTAAGAATGTGGCAAAACTACATATATCCCATTGATATGTTATGTTATGTTATTTTTATTTGTACCGCGCACAGCTGCCCCAGCAAAGGGGCGTCCTGGCGCTTTGATAAGGCAAACACAACACAGCAATAAAATATGCAACAATCCCAGGTTTTCCTCATTGCCATGGAGACATGACTACAATTGCTTGGCCCCCACGGTATCCATAAGAGTAAATCTCAGGCTACAGTTTTGGGTATAGTACACCTTAGTTCACTGTACTGTTAGAAACATATGAAGGAGTCAGGCCCTGTTTTGAATACCTAATGTCACGACATGTGATAAGTGCAACATTGCTAGCTATAGTATCCCCGAGTAAGATACCCCACAGCTGTTGTTTGCCCTCAAGTTTTAAGCTATTACCCACTGGTTCTACAAAATACTGTCACAGGTATTGTACCCAATCAACAAATCAAGAGCCAATGATGGGGGGCATGTGATCCAACCAACGTGGGGTGTACTTCCGGACTAAATTACCCATGTGATGTAATAAGGAGAGAATGGTTTCGATCCATGCTCATGACTTCTAATCGTAGTGAAGGCACCCCAAGATTCCATGTGGTAAATCAGTAAAAGAGCAAAGTAACAAACAACTGTACTGGGAAACATCCTTAACAACGGATTTTACCTGAACAACTAATCCTGAACCACGACTTTCTATAACCACGACTTTGATTAATTACGAGTCTCTCCCCTCCCCTCCTTCTGACCTGACACGATCTTCGCCCCTCATCCTCCCAGCTAGGTAATGTGTGGCACGTATCTGCCAAGACATTTCCCATGAATCATTCCTTCACTGGCGTCAGGGAGTAAGCTGTGCATGAATTGTAATTACAATATCTTAAGAAGGCTGTAATATGAGACGATTTTGTGATTTTGAAAGTGCATTTTATGTGTTTAGCTGATTACATTTTGCACTTTAAAAAAAAGAAAACGATTAAGAGGAATCGCCAGGTCAAATCAAACTTGAGATATGTCATTAGTTTTAAAAAACATTGTAAACTTGTGTGATGAGTGGATAGTCCAGGATTTTAAAAAGTTATTAAACCATGTGATTGATGCAGAATGCGTAATAGATGCAGGATACGTTTTTATTGATGCAGGATACGTTTTAACACATTCTTACAGGCAGACTTCACATTCTTATCTTTTTTCTCATTCATCCATGAAAACTTGCATGTCCTTCACAGAAGATTATCATCAGCTGCCTTCTTCTCATTATTTCTTCTCAGTTGGTCATTTTGCTTAAAAAATAGAAGTATTGTTATACACTAGTGCCATCTATTGGCTAGGCACGAGGTGGGTTTTTTCGTGGTTTAGGAACTCATTGTAAAAAATGTAGTTGTTTGCAATTGATCGTTGTTTAGCCTTCGTGGTTAAGGCATTCGTGGTTGAGGCAGTAGTTGTTTAATCATGTATTCAACTGTACTATGTATGAAAATAGTTCATTATAGTGCAACGAAATATATATTGTACTGGTTGGTATCAATACGTTGTATGTCATTGACAAGCTTGATGCTCATGCGTCGCAAGTAGTCGTTTTATGGTCGTGATTGGTTGATAGATGCATATAGATTACATAGGGAAGTTTGCGCTTTTCGGTTACTAACTGCATTCCTAGGAAAAGCATCTATCTGGGGCTTAACGCGCATTTTACTGTGAAATAAAGCCACACCACTGCCTTGTGAGCAATCCACAGTGTGCAGCAGTACATTTTACTCTCAAATAGCTTTCTTAAACAAAATCTATGGAAAGTCATCTTAGTTAATTCCTTCCGTTCAGTCATGACTGAGTGGTCCTGAAGATCTTACAGCCCCTTGACCCAACGATAAAACCTGCATCAACGTTGAGCTTATAAGAGCAGGGATACTGCGTCATCCTCCTATGCTACCAATGACCTCACAATCGGTTTCTGTGCCCAGACGTAAGAAGTGTATACGTGTAGCCAATTTTAGACCATTTCTCTCAACAACAATCCTGAATCCCGCTACTCCTCTCTCAGTCAAAAACTTTCTTGAGGATGCTAGAGGGGCAAGATGGCAGCAGTATGATAGACCGCTGTTAGATGCGTCCTGACCAGTGCCAGTGGTAATGGAGACCGCGGGACGGGAGCAACGCTAAAACTAGGGATACTGCTGCACTAATCAATTTTAGCCCGGTGATGATGGTCAATTGGCTCTGAAAACGATAATCAAATTTCCCAGATGATGATGAAGAGGGGAGTATCATTCCCCCTTGAACTTACGGAAGCAGCAAACAACGAAAGCAGGGCGGCATTAAAAACCCAGCTTTCCCTTTTTACTTCCCTGATTGGTATTACAGTTTTGCGGCTACTTGGGGGCTCACGGACAACAGAGTCGGGCCAAGATAGTATACAGCAGACGGACTCTGAAATTGACTCTTACCTGGTTCCCGAGTGTGACGGTGCAATCATGGCTCCGAAAAACGCTGCAGCGCTGGTGGCGGCAGCCGCGAAGACCAGAGCGGCAAAGCAGGCTTTGCGAGACCGCAAACTAATGCTGAAGCGGGGAGGCGCTGCTGGAGCTGGCAGCGTTGAAGTAGGAGGGCCTGATGCGGAGGTAGCGTTAACCCCCAAAGTTAACTAAACAGTCGGTAGTCACGCCTGGGCCCTCGGTTGTAGACATGCTCCGTAGAGCCCCTGGGATATCCTCCTCGAAAACACCCCTGAGGCTACCTGTTTCTGGTGGGGAGAGTGCTCAGCCGGCAGCGCTGACTCCGCTGAATACACGGGAAGAAGCGGAAACCAGGGGTGGAGTACCAGTAAAGGAGCGGACCGGAGGGGCTGAGGGCGATACTGCCTCTACAGAAACACTCGCAACTGTAACTACTACAGATAGACTGGAGGTTGTTGAACCACCCATGGATGAGGAGGAGATGGTACAGTTTGAAGGTATGACCCCCCAAACAATAATTGTAAATCTCTCCAAGTCTGTTTTATCAAAAACTGTTGAGACGCCCAGTGAAGGAAACGATATGACTTGCTTGTCAGCTATCCCTGGACCTCCGATAACACCAGGGCTGGTACATGATGCTGGGGAGGTTAATCCTGTCAGTCAGGAGATAAGTGATAAAACTGAGAGATTGGAGGGAAACGAATTGCGCATCATTAATGTTGCTGAGGCAGTAGCCGAGACAGTAGATACAGTAGAGACTGACAAAGACCCTACAGATTTTTTTTCATTCTCTGAGGATGCCGGCTGGTCGGGTGATATCGAGGAGGATCTTGAGGAAGATCCCGAGTCCAATTTCACCACAGAAAGTGACCAAAATTTGAAACACAATGACCCTAGAGCTGGCCGAAAAAAATCCTAAAAAAGATTTTAAAAAAGTCACCATGGTGCGACAGACCTGGCCTGGGACTATTCTCCATCACTGCAGGCTATAAATCAAAATCACCCTCCCCATTCCTCGTGGTCAGTACCACTAGATCACCCAGACCAATCAGGGGCTACACTAACCTCAGTTATGGACACCGTTCTTCAGGCTATTGCCTCACATCGGGAGGAGACTTCCAAAGATGGTCGCAAGGCTCAGGCAGCCCTTCATAAAGTTCAAGGGTTTGTACGTAACTTAGCAAAAACTGTGGGCACTTTTAACGAGCGTATGACAGAGATGGAAGCTCGCATACTGTCGAATGAAACCGAGGCCGCTGCAACCCAGGAACGAGTTGACTCCCACGGGGCAAAACTAGAGTACGTAAGGTGGAAGCTGGAAGAATGTGAAATCCACCTACGTCGAAACAATCTGCGTGTCCTAGGTAGTCCAGAAAAAATTGAGGGAGACGATGTCCGTGCATACATTATACAGCTATTCCGAGATACCCTCCCTGAACTTTCCAGCTGGAACTGGGACTTGGAAGTACAACGCACCCATAGAGTCCCACTGATAAAAAACTGCAGCGAAACCGGGTGGTTACCCCCGTGCGATTCTAGTATACTTCGGGAACTTTCTTTTAAGACAAGCCATCTCTGATAAGGCTAGGCCCGAAGCACAACGCAGCAGAGACCCTATCTCGTATTTCGTCCGACCGGACTTCTGCCACGTTACAGTGGAAAGGAGATGGCGCCTCCGACAACTGATTAAGCCATGCTTAGAGAAAAATGCGCAGGCATATCTCAATAATCCGGCCAGACTGAAAATAGTTTTTGGGGGCCAAACAAGGTTTTTACCTCTGAGATTAAGGCGAAAGAATATTTAGATAGCCTGAATTTATTATAGAATTAATTGTAGAATTAGGAGAGTACACATAGCAGGCCATACACTAAACCTATTGTTCACCAACATTGATGCCATTACTGTTGTGGAGCGGTAATTGCAAACACAACAGTGATGGACAGAATGTGGATCAATGTCACACATTCACCCCAGTCCAAAGATCTGGGCCCAAATCCATCGTTTTTCCACTCCACACCACCCTGGGTTAGACAATGGCGATATGCAAATCAGCGCTGACCCTGTGCCCCATGGGAACAGTCCAGTCCGAACTACAAAAGCCATGTCCTTCCCAGAACGGAAACAAGCATCCGAGGACCGGCCCGGTTTCGAGGTAACACCTCTCATCAGCCCGGCTAGCTTGATTCCAGTGGTGTGGAGTGCCTGGGACTCACGTCTGAGCATCCCCAGTACACTTAGAGCGGTAATTGCAAACACAACAGTGATGGACAGAATGTGGATCAATGTCACACATTCACCCCAGTCCAAAGATCTGGGCCCAAATCCATCGTTTTTCCACTCCACACCACCCTGGGTTAGACAATGGCGATATGCAAATCAGCGCTGACCCTGTGCCCCATGGGAACAGTCCAGTCCGAACTACAAAAGCCATGTCCTTCCCAGAACGGAAACAAGCATCCGAGGACCGGCCCGGTTTCGAGGTAACACCTCTCATCAGCCCGGCTAGCTTGATTCCAGTGGTGTGGAGTGCCTGGGACTCACGTCTGAGCATCCCCAGTACACTTAGAGCGGTAATTGCAAACACAACAGTGATGGACAGAATGTGGATCAATGTCACACATTCACCCCAGTCCAAAGATCTGGGCCCAAATCCATCGTTTTTCCACTCCACACCACCCTGGGTTAGACAATGGCGATATGCAAATCAGCGCTGACCCTGTGCCCCATGGGAACAGTCCAGTCCGAACTACAAAAGCCATGTCCTTCCCAGAACGGAAACAAGCATCCGAGGACCGGCCCGGTTTCGAGGTAACACCTCTCATCAGCCCGGCTAGCTTGATTCCAGTGGTGTGGAGTGCCTGGGACTCACGTCTGAGCATCCCCAGTACACTTAGAGCGGTAATTGCAAACACAACAGTGATGGACAGAATGTGGATCAATGTCACACATTCACCCCAGTCCAAAGATCTGGGCCCAAATCCATCGTTTTTCCACTCCACACCACCCTGGGTTAGACAATGGCGATATGCAAATCAGCGCTGACCCTGTGCCCCATGGGAACAGTCCAGTCCGAACTACAAAAGCCATGTCCTTCCCAGAACGGAAACAAGCATCCGAGGACCGGCCCGGTTTCGAGGTAACACCTCTCATCAGCCCGGCTAGCTTGATTCCAGTGGTGTGGAGTGCCTGGGACTCACGTCTGAGCATCCCCAGTACACTTAGAGCGGTAATTGCAAACACAACAGTGATGGACAGAATGTGGATCAATGTCACACATTCACCCCAGTCCAAAGATCTGGGCCCAAATCCATCGTTTTTCCACTCCACACCACCCTGGGTTAGACAATGGCGATATGCAAATCAGCGCTGACCCTGTGCCCCATGGGAACAGTCCAGTCCGAACTACAAAAGCCATGTCCAAAAAAAACGATGGATGTAGGCCCAGATCCTTGTACTGGGGTGAATGTATGACATTGTTCTACATTCTGTCCATCAACTGTGTTTTTTGCAATTTTCACCCCGAGTGGGCTGGGTATGCTCAGACGTGAGTCCCAGGCTCTCCACACCACTGGAGTCAAGCTATCCAGGCTGATGAAGGCTGATAGCCAGAAACCGGTCCTTGGATGCTTGATTCCGGTCTGGGAAAGACATGGCTTGGTAGTTCGGACTGGACTGTTCCCATGAGGCACAGGGTCAGAGCTGATTTGCATATAGCCAGTGTCTAACCCAGGGTGGTCTGGAGTGCAAAAAAAACGATGGATTTAGGCCCAGATCCTTGTACTGGGGTGAATGTATGACATTGTTCTACATTCTGTCCATCAACTGTGTTTTTTGCAATTTTCACCCCGAGTATGCTGGGGATGCTCAGACGTGAGTCCCAGGCTCTCCACACCACTGGAGTCAAGCTATCCAGGCTGATGAAGGCTGATAGCCAGAAACCGGTCCTTGGATGCTTGATTCCGGTCTGGGAAAGACATGGCTTGGTAGTTCGGACTGGACTGTTCCCATGAGGCACAGGGTCAGAGCTGATTTGCATATAGCCAGTGTCTAACCCAGGGTGGTGTGGAGTGCAAAAAAAACGATGGATTTAGGCCCAGATCCTTGTACTGGGGTGAATGTATGACATTGTTCTACATTCTGTCCATCAACTGTGTTTTTTGCAATTTTCACCCTAAGTGGGCTGGGTATGCTCAGACGTGAGTCCCAGGCTCTCCACACCACTGGAGTCAAGCTATCCAGGCTGATGAAGGCTGATAGCCAGAAACCGGTCCTTGGATGCTTGATTCCGGTCTGGGAAAGACATGGCTTGGTAGTTCGGACTGGACTGTTCCCATGAGGCACAGGGTCAGAGCTGATTTGCATATAGCCAGTGTCTAACCCAGGGTGGTGTGGAGTGCAAAAAAAAACGATGGATTTAGGCCCAGATCCTTGTACTGGGGTGAATGTATGACATTGTTCTACATTCTGTCCATCAACTGTGTTTTTTGCAATTACTGTTGTGGAGGTCCTGCCACTACTTTGGTCTGACCACTTTCTTATAACTTTTATGTTAAATTTACCAATCAAATCACTTAAACCCAGGATAGATCACTTGATCTCCAAACGAGCTTGGAGATTGATTAATGAGGCTAGTTTTGATACGCATTTCCAAGAGGCTAACATCAACCTCAGTGATGACTCATCGGTATGCTTGGATGCAGTATCCAAGTGCTAAACAAGTTAGCCCCTATTAGGAAATCCAGGACACGAACACATACGGAAAAATGGTATACACCCCAATTAAAAAATCTTAGAAAAGAATGCCAAAAACTTGAGCATTCATGGAGACAGTCCAAAGATAGCGCAGCTAAGCTAACTTATGTGATCAAGCGGAAACTTTACAACCTTACTTTAAAAAATACGAAAAGGAATCACTTCTCACAACGCATTTATGAGAATTGTAACTCGGCTAAGGAGCTTTTTAAAATAGTGAAGGAGCTTAGTAAACCCGCTAGCACCTCTCAAACACGTGTCCCTTCAGTAGAGGCGTGTGAACGAATAAACACCTTTTTCACTGAAAAAATAGGGAAAATGTATTCGACCTTTAACCCCCAACATCTCCTAACTAATACTGATAAGCCTCCTGACACAGAGATCACATCTAAAATTGCACTTGATTCCCTAGACTCACAACCTTTACCAACCCTAAATAGTTTTGAGTCATTTACAACAGACGAGGTCCTAAAAGCTATGGGCACAGTTAAATCTGGCTCTCCACTGGATCCATGTCCCCATTTTGGTTTTTTTCAAAAATTGCCCCTACACTTTGTCCCTTGGTCACACAACTTTTTAATAAATCCCTTAAAACTGCAACTTTCCCGGACACTTGGAAACACGCGTCAGTGGTACCCCTCCTTAAGAAGGCTGGATCAGACATCTCAAATCCTGAAAACTACCGGCCCATCTCCCAGCTCCACTATTTTTCCAAAGTTCTAGAGAAGCTGGTAAATGGACAACTGATCAGATACCTAGAGACAAACCTTCTCCTAGACCCTTCACAGACAGGCTTTAGGGCTAATAATAGCACGGAGGCAACGCTGCTGGCAGTTTCGGACAGTATCAGGTCTGCCACCGACCAAGGTGGGGCAGTAGCGCTGATACTGCTTGACCTGTCAGCCGCGTTTGACACGGTCTCCCACAACTGCCTGTTGAATATTCTCCGCAGTAAGGGAGTTAAATCCATCGCACTAAATTGGCTACACTCCTTTCTGAGCAATCGTACCCAGGCAGTACACATGGGATAATTTCACTCCAAATCGAGCACAATCGGCTGCGGAGTCCCCCAAGGTGCCTCATTAAGCCCCACTCTCTTCAATGTTTATGTGTCATCTCTAGCCGATATTGGAAGAAAGTGGGGCATTGGCATCTGCTCTTACGCAGACGACACGAAACTGATGGTGGCTCTGGATGAAAAACCGGAGATGACTAAATCTAAATTGCACAACTGTCTCTCAGAAATGGCACAGTGGATGCATTCACATTGTCTAAAGTTGAATGCCGGGAAATCTGAGATCCTACTATTTAGTGGCGCTAAACGTCTATGGGACATCACGTGGTGGCCACCCTCACTAGGATCAGCCCCCACTCTGAAACAACACGCTAGAAATTTAGGTGTCATTGTGGATGATGCCCTTTCTATGAAAGAGCACGTGCGAGTTCTCTGCGGGAAAGGTTTTGCAATCCTGAAGCTACTGGCCAGACTGTTTCCCTGGATACCCCTGGACTGCAGACGTGCTGTTACACAGGCTTTGTTGGTTAGTCATCTAGACTATGGTAATGCGCTCTTCGTCGGTATGAATGAGCACCAGTTTACACGTCTACAAGTTCTACAAAACTTTGCAGCCAAACTCATATGTAATAAAGGCAAGTTCGATTCTGCCTCGGACTGCCTAAGAAAACTTCATTGGCTGCCTAAGCGCCAGAGGTCTGTTTTTAAGCTGCTCTGCCATGCCCACAGGGCCCTCTACAAAACTGGCCCCATCATACTTCAGGAAAAGATTGAACTCTATGTCCCTACTAGGAACCTACGTTCCCTGCAGTCCGCCCTAGCAAGAACTAAGCGCATATATAAAGCTAGGACTGGTGGACGCTCTTTTTCCCATCTGGCTGTAAAGAAATCGAACGAGCTCCCCCTTGACTTGAGGTTCACCACCAATTACCTCCTGTTCTGAAAGAAATTAAAAACCCACTTATTTCCCAAATGTTAATGTTCATTTCAGTACAGCTCGCAGTAGTCTCAGTACTGGTATAAGCGCCTTGATATCCTTCGCGATGAGTGTTGCGCTCTACAAATACCATAAATAAAAATAAATTAAAAAAAGAGTAGTGGGGGAAAAGAGGAGGACAGTATTGCTATAGTATCTTCATGGGTACATACAGAACCCTTCATTTCTGCTCGGCAGTGGTTTCAGCATGTGGCTTCTTCTTTCTTTTAACCGCATGCGCGCTAGCAGTTTTCCCGCTGCGCGCTGCGATTCGCAAAAACCCTCGTAACGTGACAAGGTCAGCTCGTCACACGCGCAGCACAGGTAACGCCCATGACGAGCTGACCTTGTCACGCGCGTCGAAGGGGTTAAAGGCCTAATGAGATTAAGATCATTTATATTGATATTTAAGAACAGGAAAATCTGCTCGGCAGAGTAAATGAGTAGAATAACTAAGAGGGTTCTGTTTTCTGTCCATACTCTTTCCTCCTCCTACCCCTCTCTCTCCTCGTCTTTCTATTCTGTCTCCGCGTAGTAATTTTTTTCTTTTTGTTCACTGTTTAAATACCATTGAGCACTGGTTAAGTAGCATTACTCCATCACCACAGACTCCCACAGAGTCTCATTGCCCAAATATTGGGTTCGAGGGAGGGGGGCTTGGGGGTGGGTGGGTTCTGAAGGGGAGGGGAGGCAGCAGAAAAATAAAAAGAACAAGCTCAAATGTACAAAGGCGATATTAAAATTTGTAACAAGTGATATCAAATTAACTTTAAGGACATTTGGAAAGTGGAAATTGTGGTTATATTTATGTAGGCGACTAATGACATACTGTGCTAGTGATGGTCTGACTGCTCAATATCTAAGATGGGGAAGTTAAAACTTTTTTGCTGGAATGTCGCAGGTCTCAACGATAGGGGTAAAAGAGCACAACTCTATCAGACAATTTGGCAAGGCTCGTATGATGTACTCTGCTTACAGGAGACCCACATTTCTGTGGGGGACAAAGAGCTGCTAAAAATACCTGGGTATAATGTTCTTGCTCTAACAACACAAACGTCTAAGACACGAGGGGTTGCTATTCTAGCAAAAATTGCTTTGGGTCAACCCAGACGTAGATTAGTTGACCCCCATGGTAGGTGGGTGATAGTTCAATTGGAATTAGGCATTACCATCTGTTTACTTTATGGGTCGAACCAAGATGATCCCCAGATATTTCAAGATCTTGAGCTCGAATTGGCATCTTGGTCAGGCTCATTAGTGGTCTGTGTTGATTTTAATATAGCCCTCGGTTTTTCACAGAGCAGTCAATTACAGCAGACTTATAAGGGACGTAAGCCTAAAGTCTATAGGGCAGTAAGGCATCTCATGGATAGCCACAATTTAATTGATATTTGGAACCTGAAATATAAAAATGATCCTGGATATACTTCTTTCTCCGTTCCCCACAATAAATATGTCCGGATCGATTATATAATGACATCTATGGAAAACGCTGTAACCGCGGTGATAGCTAAAACCTCTAAAACATTGTCAGACCACAATGCGCTTATCCTCACCCTTGATATTACCAACTATAAGAGGCCTTACTCTCAGTGATCATTTGATCGAAAGCTTCTGGTAACAGAGAGTATATAGCATATATAACGCTCTGGGCACAGGAATTTTTTTTACTATAATCAGTATAGTGCCTCTAGACTGGTGGTCTGGGATTGCTTTAAAGCAGCCCTAAGGGGGGAGACCATCGCTTTTGTGGCTAAACGTAAGAAGGACCAGGATAGGGCAAATGAACAACTTAGTTCCGAATTAGCAAACCTAGAAGAGCAACATGCCACCCAGATTCACCGTGGGGAAGAATGTGAGAGCACTATGCGTAAAATATTAGTCCTTAAAACAGAGATCAATAGTGGCCTGACTCAAAAAGCAGCTGAGACTTTTCAGGCGAATCAAAACAATATTTACGAAAACGGGGAAAAGGTGGGGAAACAATTAGCCCTCCGTACACGCCAGAAACAATCCTATAATGCTATACAATCTATTGAGTTTGAGGGGCAGAAACATACGTCATCTGTAGACATTGCAGGTGCCTTCCAATGTTACTATCAAAAGCTCTATCAAAATGAGGATCAAGCTTCAGTAGCGGCCACCAAAGATTTTCTAAGTGATTGGCTACTTTATTCTGACTTAGTTAGGACGCTCGACGAACTAACTAGGGAAGATCTGGAAAAAGAAATCTCAATTACCGAGCTTGAATTAGCACTTTCCGAGCTTGCTAATGGAAAAGCCGCCGGTCCAGATAAAATTCCTCTGGATCTTTATAAAGTACTAGGAAAGCAAATTATGCCATATTTATTAGACCTGTTTCTTGGCGTGCAATGGCACGGCAGTCCACCTGAATCATGGAAATTCACCAATATAGCCATATTTCCTAAAAAAGGAAAATCTCCCGAGTTGCCGTCTTCATATCGGCCCATTTCGCTCATAAACTCCGACTTGAAGCTCTATGCCAAGATTCTCGCTAACCGGCTCAGTAGGATTGTCGAACATCTGGTCTCCCCGTGGCAACATGGCTTTATCCCTGGAAAGGGCACTACAGATCACACCCGTAGAGCCATCTCCCTCTTTGACATCATGGGAGTGACGGGGGGCCAGATGTCGATGATCCTGCTTGATGCCGAGAAGGCTTTCGATCGAGTCTTTTGGCAATTCCTATGGGGAGTTTTGGAACTAAACAACTTCTGTCCAAGCTTCGTTAAATCCATCAAAGCACTATATGTCGATCCAAAGGCCAAACTTACCATAAGGGGCATTGAATCGGAAGTTATCAGTATTCAAAGGGGCACGAGACAGGGATGTCCGTGCTCCCCAATCTTATATGCCCTCTACATCAATCCACTAATTTCAAAACTGCTTATTTCCAATTTAATAGAACCTATGACAGTGAGCATATTTCATAAAAAATTCTAGCTTATGTCGATGAAGTGGCGGTATTAACACCTAACCCTACTGAGGCAATGCAGGAGATTGAACAAATCACTCAGACCTTTGGCTCCTACTCAGGGTATTCCCTGAATAGGTACAAGACAATGGTTTTATGTACAGAAAATATTTCATTTGAAAGCCCGTATAGAGTCAATCAAGATACATATCTGGGAGTATGTATTTCTCCTAAGGTGAAAATAATCAACCAACTTAACTATGATCCACTGATTAAGAAAATTAAAAAAGATCTTTTAAGAGTTAATAATCTCCATCTGTCAATCGTAGGTAGGGGGAATTACCTCAAAATTAATATTTTCCCCGAAAATATTATATTTATTTCGAGCGATTCCGCTGATGGTCGAGGATAACATCATTAAAATTATGGACTCTTGTATGTCTAAATTTGTATGGAACTATGGAAAAATTAGGAGGGCAATGCCATATTTGACATTGCCACAGCACAGGGGAGGGTTAGCCATTCCAAATTTATGGGCGACTCTCCTTCAGCAAATGGCCCCTCTGTTTAACATCAAGCCAACAACAGCTGCTCCATTAGATCATACATATCATTGATATATGAATTGGCACTAGGGGACAAAGCTAGAGGGCTGTTATTAAGGCAAGTAGAGCCCTCATACTTAAAAAAATTTAATTTAAAATTATTACTGACGCATGGAGGATCTGGAAACGTACATCAAAACATCTAGCAATTCCGAAATACACCAACTATACTCCTCTCTGGCATAGCTTGATCGTACCATATTGGCTTAACGATATCACTTCTAGAAAATGGGAGAACTTAGGCATTGCCATTGTGGGCGACTTTCTTGGTCAAGGACCCACAGCGTCATTTGGGGATCTACAGCAGAAATTCCTGATCCCTTCCACTGACTATTTAAAATACATACAAGTTTACACTACCATTTGACAACTCTCACCAAAAATCCAGTCAGAGATTATCCCCTTCTTTGAAATTATAGCTAGGCAGTCCACCAAGATAGGGGCTATATATGATCTGCTGATAAAGAGCCACCGTGATGATGTGGAGCGTGTTGAGAGAGGATGGGCAATAAAATTAGACAATCCTAATGTAGATGTTGACATGTCACTGATGTTATCCTCTAAATTGCTCTTAGCATCCAACTTAAAGGCCCAACACTATAGAACAATATATGACCTTTATTATACACCTGCAAAATTATTTACCTGGGGCCAAAGGCCTAATGATCAATGTCCAAGATGCGGTCTGTCACCAGCGAACCTTATACACATGTTTGCCGACTGTTCTAAATTAGATCTAATTAAAAGAATGATCTCCGACTATTGGACAGAAATCTTTGGGCACAATTTAAGAACTTCGTTGACTTTGTACGTATTTGGCTATGATGACTCTTTGGGGTATAGCAAAGAGGAAGTAATGTCTGTATTCTTAGGCATGGCTTTGTTGCGAATTATACTTGCTGCCCGCTGGAAAGATCTAGAGCCACCTACCTTTCAAATGTGGCTGAACCGATTTCTGGGGACTTATAAACAAGAGACATCTATCTACGCAACAAGAGGGAAAAAATCTAGATTGCTTGGGCTCCTATTACTCTTTGGTATGAGAATGAATGGGGGTCTTAAAATCCTCATGGGATAGTAATTTGAACTCTATACTCTTATTGTGACTGTACATTTATCATTTTCTTTCTGTATAATTGGAGATCATGACTTGGGAACCCTGGATGTATTTCTGTGGTATTAACCATTTATGTTATTTGTTACATATGACTTGAATCTTTATTTGATTGTTGTATACTTTTGAACTTGCTCAAATAAATACAAAAAAAAAAGAACTTTCTTGAGATGTGCAGTTATCAGGGATGGGGGTCTGCAAATATCCTCCTGGCTAAGGGTGGTTGCCCATTGCAAGCGTTTGGTCTAGGTTTTTATCTTTGTATATACTATGGGTGAGGGGAACCCCTACACTTTTACACCCCAAAAGTCACCTTAATAATATACCCAATAGTGGATGGGTTGGGGACCGTGTTTAACTTCAATTTTATAAGGCAATATGTCCCGAGATAAGGTACTAGTCAGCTTCTCAAAGATTCAATCAATTAAGGATAGACTCTATCAGTGAGTCCTAGTATGTCTGGGGTGAATGACATTCAGTGTATGGGGGGGCAGTTGTAAAAACACAGCTTATAAAGTAGAGTGGTATGAGAGTTGGGGAAATGTTCAACAGTTTTGTGTTTTTGGGGTACAGACGATGAGGTCACCAAACTTGAATTGGGGCAGCATGAGGGGGCTGCATGATCAGTATCAGCGGGAATGGATGTACCTAATCTTACATTGTTGACGTGGAAAGTCAATGGCTTGGGCCATAGAATTAAGTGTGTGCTGGTGGCAAAGGTGCTCACACAGTATTCAACTGATGTGGTATAGTATTCCTGACACACATGAGGGATAATCATGCACCAGCTTTAGAGCGAGGGAAATATAAGGTGGTGGGACATGCAGGATTTACTACGGGTTCCAGAGGGGTAACAACCTTGGTAAAGAAATCCCTACCGCTCACGGTCACAAAAGTGTAGACAATTGTCCTTGGCTGGTATGTAGTGGCTTGGGGGCTTGGGAGGGTGAGATGTTAACATTTATTAATGCTTCCTACTCACTGGGTTTCGGATAGAAATGCTCTGCCTACAGGGCCACATTATAATGGAAGTCCCACAGGGGATGACCTTCTCAGGGGAGGGGGCAACTTTAATATGGTCATGGACCCCCAGCTGGACCAGACATATGTTCAATAGATACAGCAAGCCCCGGAGTTAAATAGGAGGGATTTGTCCAGGCGTTAGACCTGGAGAATGTTTGGAGATCATTAAACGGGCAGGGCAGGGAGTATTCCTATCACTCTGGGGCTCATAATACTTATTCCCAAATCGATAATTTCTTCACACCTACACCGATCCTCCCCAGCTTCGAAGCGGAAAGAGACCCCTGACCCCTGGAGGATAGGCATGCCCAGACCCCAACAGATGAGCTCAATTAGAAGCTGGTTCAGAAACAGGAGTAGTATCGAGCCTTGGCGGCCAATGAGGTGCAACAGGCGTGTTTGGCTCAGCAGCGAAGGATATATAAGAGTGGGCGACAAGGCGAGCAAACCTTTATCATGGCTGGTGGCGAGGTATGAGGAGAGACCGCACATCAGCTAGATCATGTGCCCGGCAGGGGTCAGGCTGTGGAGTAGTGACAAAATTTCGGGGTCATGGCATACTACCTACGGAAATTTTACTCAGACAGTCTGCCTATTCAGAGTTCAAAGCTAAGGAATTTTGTGAGGAACTGCCCCTCTAAGAAATTGGAGTGAGGGAGGGCACTGGAGCTCGAAGAGGACTTGGAGGGTGAGATTCGAATAGCGCTCTCACAGTTGCAGACTGGGAAAGCCCTGGGACCAAATGGACTCCTGGTTGAGCTCCTGAGGAAGTTATTAGCTAAAATCGTAGCCCACCTGGATAAGGTGTACATAGAGGCCTATGAGAAGGGCGAGCTCCCACAAGATCTAGGATGACAACAGTGATCCCTATCCTAAAACTAGGGAAACTGTTGGATAGATGGGTTTCTTACAAACCTATTTCCCTCCTCAGTGTTGATTCTAAAATTGTTGCCAAGTCATTCGCTAATAGACTGAGGGGGGTGAATCTGGATTTGGTCCATCCGGACCAGAATGGTTTATGTCCCAGAAATCTACTAGACTCAATGTTTGGAGGCTCCAGAACAATATTGCAGCTGCAAGAGGGGTGGAGGGTGCTGCTGGCAGTGGTCTCCCTCATTATCCATAAGGCCTTCAGCTCGATAGAATGACCCTAATTGTTGGCAATCCTGGAAGAGATGGAATTCAAACCGCCATTTTTGGCCTGGATGCACTTACTCTACACTCATCCTAGAGCATGGCTAAAGGTAAATGAAGTCCTTTACCAGGACCTTCTGATGGGGATGAGGCAGAGCTGCCCTCAGTCACCAATGCTGTTTGCAGTGGGTGCGAGTTGATGCTCAGATTAAGGGTTGGAGGTGGGACCCCGATTGGGAGGATCACATCTCTGTGGACCACATGCTACTAAACCTGGCTGGCCCTAATTAGGCTATAGGAAGGGTGGGAGAAATATTTGCAATCTATGGTAAGTAATCCAGGCTGCAGATTAATTGAGGAAAGGTCTTGATCCCTCAGTGGATACGTGCGGAGTGTGACGTAGTCTCCTCGTGCCACTCAGGATTGAGTGGGGTACAACAAAAAAGATATACAGAATGCTGAATGAATCAAATATTCACCCGCATTCAAGAGATCTGGGTCTAATCCATCATTCATTTTCTCACTGCGCCACCCCAGTTTAGACCCAGCCATATGCAAATCAGTCTTGACCCTGCTCCTCATAGGAACAGTCTAGCCTAAACTGCCACGCTGGGTCCTCCCTGTACAGGAAACAAGCATCCTGGGACCGGTTTTGGGGTAACACTCCTTATCAGCCAGGCTAGCTTGAATCCAGTGGCACAGTGAGCAAGGGACCTACGTCTGGGCACACCCATCCCACTTAAGGCAAAAAGTGCTACAGCAACAAATGATGGAGAGAATGCTAAATTAATTAAACATTCACCCCCAGTCAAGAGTTCTGGGTTAAATCCATTGTTCTTTTGCCCACTACGCCAGCCCAGTTCAGACACAGCCATATACAAGTAAGTCTTGACCCTGCTCCTCATGGGAAAGTCCAGCTCAAACTGCCAAGCCGGATCCTCCTTGGACTGGAAACAAGCACCCTGGGACCGGTTTAAGGCTAACACCCCTCATCAGCCAGGCTAGCTTGAATCCAGTGGCACAAAGTCATCCCAGTTTTTTTGAAAACAGATTTTATTTGTCTGAACGCACATATAATGCATAGCTCCGACAACCGGAGGCTGCTGCAAACATCAGTGGAGCAACAATATCATCTGCAGACTTCTACTAGGATCACAAACACCCCTCCTCCCCCAATCCCTCCCCCGTTGCGCTGCTGCCAGTACCTATTTACAATAAAATACCTGTAACAAAAACATGCAGAGTCCATCTAGACACTTCACGGAATTGCCAAAGATCCAGCCATCTAGGTGACTGGAGGGCGGCCCTCTCAGGGAGAGGGTTCAAGTCCAGCCCACGGTAATCAGCCCACCTCTTCCAGATTTTGAAATGTTTACGAGGGAATCCCCTGGCCATAAATATCGGCTGCTCCAGTCCCATACAAAAGTCCATGCCATTCTTCCAGGCGGCCAGTGGTGGGGCTTGGGGCGCGTTCCAAGCTTTGGCAATGTCTCGTTTGGCCATTGTGAGGCCCAGAAGCAATAGATGGCACGTGTACCCGTTACCCCCGACCCCGTCCATAACATGTAACAAAGCCAATTTAGGATCCCGGGGGAGTTCCCAACCCAATACCTCAGATAAGCAACGAAAGACCCCACTCCAGAATCTGTGTAGCGCTGAGCACCCCCAAGTAGTGTGTATAAGTATACCCACCTCCGAGCCGCACCGGAGACAGTCGGGGGAACCAACCATGCCCGCCCTCCACAAGCGCTGACGGGTAAAATAGATGCGATGTAAGTATTTAAACTGTATCAGTCGCAGGCGAGTGGAAATGGCAGCCGCTCTCAGACTCGCCAGGGCCTCTGCCCAGTCCTCCTCCTCCAAGTCCCCTACATCCCCTTCCCACGCGGTCTTAAGTCTGTGTAGGTCAGAGGAGCAGTGGTGGACCAGTGTCTGATATTTTTTTATTTTTTTATTTTTTTGAGTCTTCAAAAAAATCTTTATTTATAGTTAAGCAGTTAACACAGCTGTGCGCCTACATCCACTCCGTGGCCGGCAGCTCACAATTCAATCTTTGCGTTCTGTCACGGTGTATTGGCATCCATGATATTGTTTAACACAGCATGTCGCCTACG
Organism: Lissotriton helveticus; assembly: GCF_964261635.1. Taxonomy (NCBI): domain Eukaryota; kingdom Metazoa; phylum Chordata; class Amphibia; order Caudata; family Salamandridae; genus Lissotriton; species Lissotriton helveticus. The sequence continues at coordinate 1,937,159,594 of NC_136063.1, read as the reverse complement.
ACCACACAGGGCCGGCCACGTTTTAAACCAGCGTTTACTGTGCCATCCTCGTATCTTGTAACATAATCGCGCAGCCCTCCCTCACCCTCATCGCCCTTATGCCCATCCGTCTCATTCCAATATAGCTTCAGTTCAGCTTACAGGGAGAGAGGGCACAGCACAACCTATACTCAGCAGGCATGTTTTAGACTCAGCTTTTTTATCAACCTTTTCAACTTAAACAACTGCTGCCCTTGTGGAGCAATCATTAGCCAGTGTGCACACGTCAACTGTTCAATCGTACAGCAAACCTAACAGGGCACATTGCCTTACACTCCTCGTACTTTCCTATCACGTTCTAGTCACATTCGGGGGAACGTCTCGCATAAGCACATACTCTCATCTATCACTCGTCACCTCCTACCTCATTTTCTGGTATTAGTACTGACACACACTTTCCCAGGACAGACCATCTCCCACATCCCTTTCTTTCCAGCAGTTACTCATAGTCCCCTGACTGTTCATCACAGCAGACCCATAGGTATTCTCGCAACGGGGCCCATATGTCTTTAGGTTTCGACTTCCCCGGAAACTCTTCTGCATATGTCTCTAGCTGGTCTCTGCAGAACACCATATCTTTTAGCCAACCCGACACCTTAGGAGGAAGTTTGTTGTCCCAAGTGAACAACACACGCCGTTTTGCCAGTAGCAACGCAACTTTAATTAGTTTGTCCAGTGCACCTTTTGCTACAGATCCATGCCCTAACAAGCACAGTGCTGGGTCGTTCTGCATCACAATACCTGTCATCTTTGCCACACTAGAGATCACTTCATCCCAGTATGTGTGCACCTGGGAACGCTCCCAAGCCAGGTGCATAAATCCCGCATTTTCCGCTCTACACCTCTTACATTTCCCCTCTTCTCTCAATCCCATTTTCCACCGTTTGTGCGGAGTGTGGTACACCTGATGGAGGTATTTTAAATGAATGATCCTCAAATTACTGTTGGGGGTCAATTTTCCTGTTATCGCGCACACCCATTCCCACTCTGCCTCTGTGAGCGGGGGGTCCAATATATTATTCCAACTCGTCAGACTCCCGTCCGCTGCTCGTGGGGTGTCTGCTTGAACCGCTTTATACAGTTTAGTTATCATTTTCTTTTGTGTGGGGGCTGTGATGACCACCTGCAGCGCGAGTGATTGCGCCGGTTCTGCCGGAAAATCAGGGTAATGCGCTCTTACGGCCTGTCTCAACCTGTGACACGTAAATTTGAACAACAGTGTCGGGTTCGTAATGTGTGTTAGGTCTTCTCCCGACATATACGTCACCTCAGCATAGAGGTCCCCCATGTTAACTATGCCCACATCTCGTAGGGATTTAATCGACCCCCTTATCTTGCGCCACTGACAGTGCAGCATGTCCCTCTATAGGTAAAGCGGGCGCATACAATGGAATCTTGTGTGTCTTCCGCCCTATGGCCTGCCAGGCCGCTACCGTAATATCTATTGTGTTTATTTCCGTTTTTGGCGTTTGTCTACGAGCATGTGTCACTATGCCTTTCAGCGGTGTAGGATCCGCTACTCCCTGCTCCTCTGCCACGTGTGGTGTGAAGGCATGGTGTTTAAACCAGTAGTATGCGTATTGTGCTTGGCAGCAGAGATAATATATATAGATATCCGGTGCCTTAAATCCCCCCTTGTCGTATGGAAGCGACAATGTGAGCCAACTTATACGTGGCTGTTTCGTGCCCCACACCAGTCGAAGGAGTTGTGTTTGGATTGTCTTAAAGAAATACGCCGTCAAAGGGACCAGTACGTTACAAAACAGGTACAGTAGCTTAGGCAAAATCACCATCTTTATAACAGCTATCCTGTCTGCTAGCGATAATGGCAATCCCATCAATCTGTCCACCCGTGTAGCAATCGCTTCGTATGCTGCTCCATAGTTTTCGGTGATCACCACTTCTGGATCTCTGTGTACCCACACTCCCAAGTATTTCACCGGTTCTGTGGACCATATAAGGGGGTATTCCATGACAGGGGATGTGGTAGCAGCAGTCAACGGAATAACCACTGATTTTTGCCAATTCATACTTAATCCGGAATATAGGCCAAACTTTATGTACTCCCTCAATAGTGGTGACAGATACACTGCCGGTTCGAGCACATACAGGACCATATCGTCAGCGTATAACGATATCCCCACCGGTCTATTATCGAAATTCAACGCCGCCGCACTGAGCAGCTGTCGCACCTTACATGCTAGAGGGTCTAGGGCAATAGCAAATAGTATCGGGGATAGAGGGCACCCCTGTCGTGTGCCTCTGCCTATTTGTAGTGGCTCGGACGTGTCTCCCCCGATGCGGACCCGTGCCGTAGGTTCCGCGTAGAGCAATTGTATCCACCGAACGAACATAACGGGGAGGCCCATTCTATGCAGTACATGTATCATGTAGCCCCACTCCACCGAATCAAACGCTTTTGCGGCGTCTAACAATACCGCGACTGCTTGGAGTTCAGGGTTCAACACATGTAGCATGGCAAATATGGTGCGCAAATTCAGAGACGTGGACCGATCTGGTATAAAGCCCGCCTGGTCCGGCAGGACCAGCAGGGGCATCAGTGGCTGCAACCTGGTGGCTAGAATCTTCGCTAGAATTTTAGCATCTATATTTATAAGCGATAAAGGGCGATATGAATCGCACTTTTCCGGTGGCTTGTCCTTTTTCAAAAGTGTTATGATTACCGCCTGTCAAAGGGACGGGGGCAGCTTGCCCTCTTCATAAGCTTCAGCATACATTGCTAATAGGTGGGGTACAATTATCTGGGCATGCGCTTTATAAAATTCTGCCGTCAGCCCATCCGGTCCAGGCGCCTTCCCATTCGGGAGTGATTTAATAGCCGCCACTACATCTTCTTCGTCAGTTGGTAAACTGAGGTATTTCCTATGGGCGTCGGAGAGCCACGTGCATGCAATTTCATCTAGATAGTCATGTAGAGCCTCACCTTCAGTGTCTCCCCTGGATGTGTATAGCGTTTCATAGAATCGCCTAAACGAATCTCCCACTTCCTTAGTCATCTACTATACGGTCTATAGGAGGCTGCATGGCTCGCCGCATTAACTGGGCCGCTAGTGATCTACCCGGTCGTCCACCCTCTCCATATCGTCTGGCCTTGTACCGCTTGGACAGGTATTTCATCTCTGATTCTGCAAGTTCATTATACTCATCCACCAACTCTTGCATATCCAACAGCGCCTGCGCATCATGTTCAACATCATATTGTGTTTCAAGCTCTCTCAATCTCATCTCCAACCTTTCCAATCTATTGCGTATATCCTTCAAAATCCCAGCCGCCGTGCCAATGCACGCCCCTCTAATCGTGACTTTGTATGCCTCCCATAGTGTCCCTTCACTGTCTACTGATCCAACATTGTCTGCAAAATACATCTCAATGGCCTTCTTGATCTTGTCCACATATAGAGGGTCTAACAAGGCCTCTGCTCCGAATCTCCACGTGAATGGTGGCCTCTGGTTTTGGGGGATGTTCATCGTGATCAGTCCTGGGTTGTGATCAGAAAGTGTTCTGGGCAGTATAGTGACATCAGCCACCCAGCAGTTTACCTCGTCACTGACTAGCCAGTAATCTAATCTAGACCACCCGTTTGTCGCGGGTGTTATATGTGTGCCTGCCAGTGTCTGTAAATGTCTCATGCGCCATGCGTCCTTTAGTCCAGATTCTAGCATACCATCTTTTACACAATTGGCAACTCTGCCCATTCTAACCCCTTGTGGATTTGACTTATCTAATGTGGGATCCAAATGTGTGTTCAAATCCCCACCCCATAATATCGCTGTGTCCGGCCATGTTCGTAGTACTCTGTACATATTCAAATAAGCAGTCAGGTCATCTACCACTGGTCCATAGAAGTTTATAATCGTGACTCGTACATGTCCCAACTGTCCCAATACCATCGCCCACCTGCCCTCCCTATCAGTTGCTGAGTCCAGTTCCTGAAACGTCACCCCCTTCTTTACCAGGATTAGCACACCTCTTGCGTATGAGGAGTAGGAGGACGCCAACCTGTACTCTGCCCATCTTTTCGCTACTCTAGCCTCTGTTACCCCCGTTAAATGTGTCTCTTGAAGCAGTGCTATCGTGACATTCTGCCTGTCCAACTGCGCCAATAGTCTTATTTTCCGTGGCGTGTGCAGGCCGTGTACATTCCACGATATTGCCTTGTACATTGCGCCCCTCACGTTAGTAGTGCTGCCCATCCTTGGTGTCCATTTGTCAAATAATTGTGCAATATGCATTCCACCCATTCGTCTTGCCATATAGAAGAAGTACATTCAAGTGCACCAACATTGCAAACTGTGACAACTTTCCCCCCTCCTCCCGCCACCCACTTCAGCACACCCCAATCGCCAAAGACAAGTCTCCCTTCAAACAACCCATCAAACCATAACTTAAGAACTTTGCAGTCTATTTGGGGATTACCCATTGGGGGTCGTGACCGCTACCACCACTCCCAGATTGTGTAAGGGAGGGGAGCCATTGAATCAAATTTGTTCCCTCTTTTCCCTGTCGTGGTAGTCTCTTCATGTTTTGCCTACCCGCCCATGTCTATAGCGCCCCCACAGGCTCTCTTGTTCACGTACCACAACTTGTCATGTAATGTCTCATGTAATATATACCATACCCTCCGTGTAGTTCACTCATCTATGTCCGATGTGGCCGATGAATTAGCCTGTCGTTGATTCTGCTGCAGCGTCTTAGCGTACTCCATCGCCTGCTTTGGTGACGCACAAATTTTTCCCTTTTCGTACGTGCCTATTCGCAATCTCGCCGGGTATAGCATGGCATATGGGATTTGTTCCTTTTGCAAATTTTTTTTTACTGTTTGGTACTCTTTGCGGGCCGCCTGGACCGCAGGCGTGAAGTCCGGATAAAAAGACAACACATTTCCCTGATGAGTGATGGATCCCTTCTGTCTGGAAATTCTCAGAACCGTGTCTCTATCACGAAAATTCAACACCCGTGCTATTATTGGCCTCGGAGTCGCTCCCGGCGGAGGCCTCGCGATCTGTGTGCACGTTCGATCGCGAATAGGGGTGATAGTTCGTCTTTCCTGCGCACCTCCAGCAAAAGGGTCTCGACATAATCCTCAAGTTTGCCCACATTCGTGGACTCCGGCAGCCCTAAAATGCGTATATTATTTCTTCGGGAGCGCGCTTCACTCTCCTCGCTCCTTGCCTGTATGACCTCCAGCAGTTTGGCGAACTCACTTGTCTTGTCCGTGACCTGCTGTAAGCCATCCTCCGCATCTGATATTCGCTGTTCCACCTCATTTAATCTCACTGCGTGCTTATCCAGCTTCGACGAAAAGTGATCCATTCTGCCTGTGAGCACTTCTATCTTACCATCAATAGTCTCTAAGCTCTGCTGTATCGCCACCAGTGTTTTTGCTATATTGTTGTTCTGCGCCGCAGTTTCTCCTCGCTCCGTGTCCGGCGCCGAGTCGCGCCGCTGACGCCCCCCTTTGCGTAGTTCAAAATTCAGTTTCGGCTGCGTTTTGACCGGTTTCCCCATTTTCTCAGGCCAGAGGTCACACACACTCAGGTCCGCGATAGTAGGTCTAACCCTCTGTGTATTCTCGCAACTGGAGATCGTTGCCCTTGCAGCCTCGTGCTGTCCGCCGAGGCCTCTCTACGCAGCGTTATCACCCCTTTATACGCCTGCCAATAGTTCCACAGTGCGGGGGTCCAGAATTGGCGCCAGTCCTGCACTCCGCCTCGGTCTTCTCACTCGCTAACTCTGTCTCCCCGGTGCCTCCAACTCCAAACTGCGTTTTCCTGGCAGCCCCGGCGTTATTTCCCTACTGCGCTTAAGGTTGGGCCCATCGAATCTTGCGGGTGACTCCCCACTGTGTCTGCCGTCTTCCCTCCTCTTTTATGGGCCAGCGCTCCCACCACCAAGTAGGTCCCAGTCCCCATGCAATCCAGAGGCCCGTAGATTTTCCAGTCGTGCCTCCCGGGATACTGGGCTGTGGTCGGTAGCACTCTCTACTGGGATGAAGGGGGGAGCCGTCCTCCACACTATTCTTACCCAGTGTCGATCAGGGTGGAGCAGGTCGTCGACTCGGCGCCTGGCCCTCTTCAGCGCAGCAGCCTCCCCGAGGGGTCCCGCACCAGTCAGCGGCCTACCGTCAGTCTTGGCGCCGGGGCCTCGCGTGAATCCGCAGCCGTCTTCTCAGCAGTGCCGCCGCCGGTAAGCTCCGCCCCTTTCTCTTCGGCTTTTTCTTCGCGGCACTATGCACCCCTCAATGGTGCGATATCGTTGGCCCAGGCTTCCCAGGAGCATTCCGCTGTCGTTTCCTCTGGGAGCGCCCGTACACACCAGCTTTCTCTCCAAGGGGACTCCGTCACCCGCCTCAGGCCGCCATTTTCCGCTGAGCCGGTGGAGCTGCTGCACGGGTCAGTTCTCAGCCGTGTCGGCCCTTTTACCAACGCAGTAGGGCGGCTTCGCAGCAGCGTGTCTGCAGTATATTAATTCCGCTCGTAGATGTCCCACTTTTAGGGTATTGGGCAAGGATATTAGCTAGTGTCCCTCGATGGCTGGCAGAGCTGCACTACAGTGCGGCCATTTTTGCCGAGCTCCAAGCCACGCCCCGACCAGTGTCTGATATGTACAGGAGATCTTCTTGTCTGGCAATTCCCCCATGAACAATTTAGCCTCTAGCGAACTAAACTTGGGAAGTTGCTCCAAATCAGTCAAGTATGGCGTCAGGGCATGCCGAAACTGGAGGTATTTAAAAAACTGGCATCTGGGCATCTCAAATTTGTCACGTAAGTTCTGCAAGGACTTCAGAGAGCAGCCCGACATTCACATCCCCCAATGTGGAAATGCCAATTGTGTCCCATCCCCGGAAGCCCAGCAACGCGTTCATGTGGGGCAGGCGACCATTGCGCCAGAGAGGAGTTTCTTGAGTGAGTACATTCCACCATCCCATTCTGCGTAGCGCTTGCCCCCAAACGTAGAAGACTACCTGTGTAGCAGAGGGAAGGCACCTCCGAAGCGGTTTCAGGGGGTTCCGTGGTTCTCGGGACCGAACTCCATCTTGTTTACGTTGTTCGCGACGCCATTTTGTGTTGCCCTCACGTAGGCCGTTGAGGTAAATGAACGAACGAAGTAGCATGGGCCTCGTTGTTCATGTAAGCATTAACGTGGCCTTTTCGACTTGCGATTGAACTGTAAAATGCTGACCCCGTCACCTGAAACTGACCCTTTCACGAAGTCAGTTTCTCTAACTGATCCTTGTCTGGAATTGCTAATCAATGTTCAGGATATTGTTAACTTTTAGTTTCTTGCACATATCTTATCCTACTCAACATCTGAATTGTTTCTTTCCTTACAACTTTTCATTACATGTGTAGTGCTTTCATTTATGGGTTTGTCCGACTTGTGGTAATCGAATTTGGAACAGTCCTAATAATTAACTTGTGGGTTGGTACGATGTAAAGTGAGCTTTTTGGAATGTAATAATGTGTAGAAATGTATTTTCATTGGTTAGAATTTGTCGCAGTGGGTGTGCATTCATAAGTAGCCAAATTGTAGATAAAAAGTGGTGTCTTGCTCTTCGAAAATTGAGCAGTCTCCTGAGTTGTACACCGCATTGTATTGCTTGGTTTACTGTTACTAGCTGCAGCTAATAAATTTGATGTCTGACGCCACCTAGAAGTATTCCGTGTCTCTGTTTGCCAGGACAGGGGAACCCTAAGACATCGGGCAAATACCTGACGCCGCTGGGTTCTGAAAGACCCGGTTCTTCAGTTGGCGCCCAACTGGGGGCGACTTCAGCGGTACCGGTCCAAGCCCGAGGATCGTGAGGAGCCACGTGAGGAAATGCTGGAGGAAGGCCGCCACTTCATCGACCCCTGCATGTCGACGTGGACCGAAGGTGTTTTCTGCAAGGGTTCCCGCGTTCCGACGTCTACGAAGGATTTCTGCCCTGATTGTCGCCCTGTCTTGGACCCTCGATTGATTCTTTGTAGAGTGAGACGATAGACGGTCTTCTGGTGGCATGACGGATACTTTGGTTAAGTATAAGTGGGTCGCTCCCACAACTTTGTTTTGGTCCATGGTTTTGTTTGATTCAATTCTTGCAAGAAACAAAGCCGAGGGGCTTGTATATTTATGAGTGTATCAATAATTGATAACCCCTTGAAGTTTGAAGCTAGATCAGTGAGCTATAAGATGCCTGGTCTTAACAAAATTAGGAAATGGTTTAGTCGTAGTTGCAACAGGGATACCCGATTGGAGGATTCGTGTCCGATACCTCCAGTTGGAACTCCGACTTATGAGCTCTATTCAAAACACGGAGTGGGTCCTATTACTTATAACGAAGTGTGGGTCCGCTACATGAAGAAAGATGGTGTTTTACGATGGCCCCAACATGGTAGTTTCAAATTAAATATTTTAGATAATCTGGAAGTTGCGCTATTTAAGAAGAAAGCCCGGCCGGCAATGTTTGACTCTTTCCGCCTTTGGCGCAAGGAAGCCAAACAGAGAGAAATTAAGCAAGCAAAAAGAGATAGGAAAGATAAGAATATGTCAGTACTACAAGCTAGGCAGTTTAGGGAAGATGGAGAAGAGCGTGCGAGTGAAGTGTCAGATAGACAGCGTTGCATGGCCATAGATAAATGTTATCCGGCCTTGCCGTCTTCTCCTCCGAAAGTGATTGAAGATCTTGAAAAAGATCCTTTGATCTCTCATTTACTGAGATTGCCACCTCCCTATGTGCAGGGTGCTACTGCGCCTCCATTACCCCTGGTTGTTCCACCCTTTGTTGTTCAACCTCCTGCTGTTGTTCAGCCGCCCGGTGCTCCACAGATGGTTTTGCCTCCTACTGCGCAACCCACTCTAGGGACGCCAGCTTTGCTACCAGCTTTGCCTCAAACTCCTTTGCCTCCTACTTCTGCATCTTCGACTCCTACTGTTCTTGTCCCTACACCTTCTTTGCCTCAAAATACTTATTCTCCTGTTCTTATGTCTGCTACTTCTCCTTCTGCTCGAAAAACGAATGACTGAGACTGTTACTAATCTGTTGTCTCCATTGTTTGGGTCACTGAATATGACCCCTGTTTCGGAATGTAAACAAAATCGGCATAGTCAGCTTTACAGTTCCGAGGAACGGGCAGTGTTGGATTTGTTGGCTCGTAGATGGATTTCGAATGCCTCTAGGTATAATTTGCAGGCGGTTAAGGATGTTTTCTTTCAGTGGGAACCGCCTAAGCAAAGGTATGTTTTTGATGTAATGTGTACTTTTCTGCGTGAGGAATGGGAAAATAATGAGTTGGGTCAGATTCCGCAGGAAATGCTTGATGTTCAGTTCGAATTTGCTAAAGGGACGATAGTGGAATCCGATGTTATAGATGCCGTAGAGACGATACTTGTTTTCAGATCTAGGCTTCCGCCTCAGACATTGTACGAACCTGATTCATCTGTTAGGAGGAAAGTGAAGCAGTATCCTACGAGAGAGGTTCCTCCTGTATGGAGAGACGCAGTTCAGGCTGATGTCAGTCTGGGTATTGCTGCTGCAGAGGCTCATTTTCAGCGAGTATGGGTACATGTTCCTTGGAAGAGAGCAGAGGTCTTGGCTCTTAAACAGACCTTACCTGACCCTCGTAAAAATCCTGCTGGTTATTACAAGGAGTTGTCCCAGACAGTTGAGGCATGTATTATGAATCTAGCTGACATCGATATGTTGATGGGTAATGTAGTGCCGCAACCTTTGTGGGCAAAGATTCGCCATGAGAATCATGCGGCAGAATTAGGAGATACGTGGGCGAATATTATTGCTGCGGATGGTCGACAGGTAGGAGGTGCTAAACCTGAACCTTTAGTTGCAGAATTACCCAGTAGAATTATTAATTTGATGAAAACTATGATGCCTCTCTTACGAGTGAATTGGGATAAGTTAGCAGCATCTAAGCAAAAGAAAGATGAGAGTGTGTCTGATTTCTTAACTAGGTTTGAAGAGACTTTTATCGATCATAGTGGTCAGGACATGAGTACGGAAGGTGGTCAAAGGTTATTCGTGGACAAATTTGTCTTTAATTTACTTTCCGAACGTTCTTCATCTGCCCAGATATTGGCTACTGCACAATATTACGAGAATAGGGATAAGGATGAGAAGGATAAAGTGGAGAAGAAAACTAAAGATTTAAAGACGAAAGTTCTTTTGCAGCAAGCTTATCCACCTCGTCAGAATCAGCCTCAGTTTCAGCAACCTCCACATTTTTAGAGATTGTTACAGAAGCCTGAGCCTTGCGCTCAGCGATTCTTCCCTGGTCCTAATCAGTGTGCTTATTGCAGAGAGGAAGGTCATTACAAGAATAGTTGCCCGGCTTTGCTACAGCGTGCGAATGGTGTATCTGGTCAGCGAGGTCGTGGTGGTTTTCAGCAAGCTCCTAGGGGTAGGGGACGTGGAGTGATTCCCAAGAATGAGCGTTCCTCTTCCCTACAGAATTCTGCAAATTATGTTGATAGACAGAATGTTCCGACTGTTCAGTCTGCCCAGTACTATGCTGAGGATTATTGTGTCGAAGGTGAGAGTGCTGGCTATAATGATAGCTAGGACAGCCACGGACAAAGTGAGGAAGTAGTGTCAGTTCCAGTAGATCAGAGTGGACCTTATGTTGAAGTGATTACATCAGGTGTGGTAGAACCTTTTCTTTTGGATACTGGTGCAACGAAGAGTTCTATTATGCACTCTAAACTTCCTGGCGCACCTTTGTCTGGCTTGACCAATGTTTCAGTAGGATTTTCAGGCGCCCCAGTTCGTAATCCGGTTTCTAGTCCTTTGTCCCTTTCCATTGGCCCTTGTGAATTGGAACCTCCACTTATTCTAACGACTGGTTGTGGTGACAATCTGTTGGGTTTGGACTGGCTGAAAAGATTGTATGCGACATTGCATTGCTCTCCTTCGGGAGTACAACTTACCCTGGGTAAGAAAGTGATTTCTCCACTGTATTTGTCTAAAGATTGTCTTCCACTGGAATTGCGTTCGCTTCCTGATACGCTTTGGGCTATTGGTCCAAATGATGTTGGCCTTTTGCAGATTCCACCATATATTGTTACCCTCAAGTCGAATGCTAGGCTACCTCTTATTCCACAATATAAAATATCGAGCGATGGCGAGAGAGCTCTTCTAGCGATTGTCTATGATCTGGTTGAGAAGGGTGTAGTTGAGGAAACGAGAGGTAATGTGTGTAACAGTCCTGTTTTGCCTCTCCTTAAGCGTACTGATGCTTCTCAGCCACCTGTGTACAGGTTTGTGATTGATCTTCGAGAAGTCAACACAATTGTTGTGCCACAGTTTTCTGTTGTCCCTGATATCACTGCTTTGTTGACTCTGATTCCTGCTTCGGCAGCCTGGTTTTCTGTCATCGACTTGAAGAACGCTTTCTTCAGTATTCCGATCGCTGAAGAGAGTAGAGATATTTTTGGCTTCTGATTAGGAGGCCGAAGCTTCCGGTTTAAGCGCGCACCTGAAGGTTATTGTGAAAGTCCCTCCATCTATAGTCAGGCGTTGAAAACTCAGCTTGATGGTTTTGTGTTGCCTGTTGGTGCTACTCTTATTCAGTACGTTGATGATTTGCTGATTACTGCTGATGATGAAAAGATTTGTAGAGGCTACTCTTTCTCTGTTGCGATATTTGTCTGACCTTCATCATAAAGTGTCACCCTCAAAGTTACAATATTGCCGCCAAGAAGTAACTTACTTAGGTCATCTATTGTCGAAGGAGGGAAGGCAATTGACCCCAGAAAGAATTCAAGCGATTGCGCAAATGAGTGTGCCATCAACACAGAGAGAAGTGCGTGCCTTTCTAGGTATTAAGTCGTATTGTAGACAATGGATTCCAAACTTTTCCCTGTTAGCGAAACCTCTGTTAGCATTGACTCTTAAAGATACTCCACATCCTCTCCCTTGGTCTGACGAATGTCAGAAAAGTTTTTCTGAATTAAGTGATGCATTGTGTTCGGCTCCTGTGTTGGGTACTCCAGACTACAGTAAGCCTTTCACATTGTATGTTCACGAGAGAGAAGGTTGTGCGTTGTCAGTGTTGACGCAACAATTTGGAGACAAGCAGCGTCCATGTGCGTATTTTTCAGCTACGTTAGATCCGGTAGCTAAGGCGTTGCTGAGTTGTTTGAGAGCTACAGCGGCAGCGACTGTTTCTATCCGACAGTCTGCTGGTTTGGTATTGGATAATACGTTGATTGTGATGGTTCCACATGCAGTGTATACCTTATTGAATAGGACTAAGACACAGCACCTTACTAGTGCACGTTTGTCAGGTTATGAGTTGACGCTGTTGGCTAGCCATGTGCACATTAGAAGATGTAATGTGTTGAATCCAGCTACGTTGTTGCCGATCTCTGTAGAGACAGATGCTCAAGAACAGCATGATTGTTTTCTTCGGACAGAGAAAGAAACAAAGGCTAGAGTTGATTTGAAAGATACTCCTCTTATGAATGTTGATGGTACCTTATGGGTAGATGGTTCGAGTTTTAAGCTTCTGAATGGTGAGACGACTGCAGCGTATGCTATCACAACTTTACATACGGTTGTTGAAACAGCACGCATAGCACAGAATTCTGCGCAAGCAGCAGAGTTGATTGCACTGACTAGAGCATGTGTATTGTCAGAGGGAAAGCGAGTGAATGTTTACACTGATAGCCAGTATGCGTTTGGTGTTGCCCATAGTTTCGGCGTTTGTGGAGAGAGAGAGGATTTCTTACTTCCCATGGTATGAAGATTCAGCATGGGCAATTGGTGAATGAACTTCTGGAATCACTTACTCTTCCAAAGCAGATTGCAATTGTGAAGTGTAGTGCGCATAAGAAAGTTGTGGATGATGTAGGTCGAGGGAATGCGTTTGCGGATGAAGTTGCGAAGGAAACGGCGAAAGATATGCTGAGCCGTATGTATGTTGCAGGCCCAGCTAATTGGGTTATGGCTGGTGGAATGTGTGAAGACACAATAGAAAGTGTGAAGATGATTCAGGCTGAACCTACGGAAAAAGAAGTGAGTGTTTGGAGAGAAACTTCGGGTATGTTGAATCCGACAGGTTGTTGGGTTGAGTTGTCAGAACACCAGCGATGGTTGTTGACAGATGCGTATGTGCTCCCAGTGGTTACAATGGCTCATGGAATGGCTCACATCAGTTCGAAGGGAATATGCAAGTTGTTGGCACCAGTTTGGCAGAATGCTGGAATTCCAAAATGTGCTGAGAATGTGGTGAAGCATTGTATGATTTGTCTGAAGTATAATCCTGGAAAGGGAACTCCAACTCCGGCTGGTCATTTTGCTCCTCCGACGTATCCGTTTGAGGTGATACAGCTAGATTACATTTACATGGAGAGATGCAATAATTTGAAGTATGTCCTTGTGGTTGTTTGTGCCTTTTCCAGATGGATAGAGGCCTACCCCCTAAAGGATAATACTGCCTTGTCTACAGCCAAGGTTTTGCTCAAAGAGTATTTCACTAGGTATGGTTTGCCGAGAATTGTATGGAGCGACAATGGGAGTGTATTCGTGGGTCAAATCATGAAGAAAGTGTGTGCTGGTTTGGGTATTAATCAGAAATTCCATGCTGCGAATCGTCCCCAGTCTGCTGGACTTGTCGAGTGCTATAATGGCAAGTTGAAGGTACCTAAGATACAAGCGAGCACTGGTCTTACATGGCCGGATGCTTTGCCATTGGCTCTTTTGTCAACAAGGACGACAGTGCATTCTCGTGTGGGACTTAGCCCATAAGAAATAGTTTTTGGTCGTCCAGCGAATGTTTGGGGTGTGCCTCGTCCTAAGAAATACAGTGAGATTGAGTACCCTATGTTGGTGGATTACTTACATGACTTGACTGCTAAATTACGTGTTCTCCACCAACAGGTCTATGACAGTTTGCCGACAGCTACTGCAGATCCAGGCCATACGATTCAACCTGGCGACTTCGTGCTAACGAAGAACTTTCAGCGAACTAAGAACTTGGAGCCGAGATGGACCGGACCATATTTGGTTCTTTTGACCACTAGAACTGCTGTTAGAGTAGCTGGTAAAAAAACTGGGTACATGCTACCCATTTTAAGAAGGTCCCTTTGTTCTTGCCGTATGACAAGTGGGTGAGGGACGGCATAGCCGATTCGCAGTGTGAAAGAGTTCCTAGATTTGTTCCTTTTAGTGATGCTCATTTGACATGGACTCAGTCAGAACGTGAGGATGATGTCATTCTTCAAGCTGCTGTGCCTTTAAATTTGAGACTCAACACGACGAACCCGGAATTCCTTTTTCAAGAGCAAACTGTGCCTGATAAAGAGCGTTATAATCTAAGACCGAGAATGATAGAACTAAAGAACAAATAAAGATTGAATTTTTTTATGTAGTGAATTACACCTTGTCAGATCAAGAGACTTTTTTTTACCTCTTTTTTCTTTTTCGAGTCACCATCTGGACTCAACTGCAGGGTCGCGGTACAGCCTTAAGGGGTGAGCCGCGTATTGACATAAGGTCTGTGGTTCAGGGTAGTTAGTACGATCTTGACGCACACTTAAGTGAAGAAGGTAATAGCCGTGAGCAGCACGTTAGAGGATGGAGTCTTTTGAATCTGATACGGGTGTTAAGAGAGTTGATCCTAAAATGAAAATGTGTATATTGGTTCGAGGCAAATGTTTTTTAATACTGTGTTTTCTAATGTTTTTTAATATTACGTTAGCCTGTGTGGGTTGGATTGTCTATGTTACACAACAGCCGATTGCATCTACCTCCCAACCTACTCTTTCTTTTTCTACTGTTTCTCCACATGAGTTTCATACGTTGCCTGAACATGAACAGACACGAAGATCAGAATTTGTGAACAATTCGTTTATACAGATTTTGCATCAGCATCAGTTAGTTGTAAATACCGCGAATTGTTGGGTTTGTGGTCTTATGCCGCATACAACAGACGAGGGAATGCCATATTTGGTTTTGCCTTTTTCGCCTAATGGGTCAGTATGGGCACTCCAAGCAATGTTTATCTATGCGAATGAAGCATCTCCTGTACGTTCTGTCAAAGACAATGCAAGTAATAATGCCTTGATACAGGGAATAGTTGATATGATTTGAGATATCGATGCGTATAACGCTATCCCTAAAGATGAGGTACGAGCATATGTCGGTTGGAATAAGACGAGATATAGTATTAGTTTGACAGAAAAAGAGAGACAGAAAAGGTCTCCTCCTATTTGGATTGTACCCCACGGAGGTCATTTTTGTCTGCAAGGTAATGGTCAGAATCCGAGAGCTCAGCTTGGTAAGAGTGTGTGTGTTCACACATATGTCTATACGTCCCAGAAATCTCCACCGTTCGTGCCAGCTAAAGGCACGTATTTTGTTTGTTATGACAGATCATATACATGGCTGCCTTCTGATTTTTCAGGCACATGTTATGTGGCATTTTTGCTTCCCCCTACGTACACAGCTGCTTTCAACTACCATAAGACAAGATATGGTAGAGGTGTTATCGATGCGAAAGACACTGTCGCACAAGAAGTTCGAGACTTCTTTAAGGGTTTCCTGCCCTTTTGGGGTCCTATGGCTAATAGTAGGAATATTCGTCAGCTTACGAGAGTGGTTGAGGCCACTATAAATGAGACTGCAGGTGCTCTTAGTAATATTACAGCTGAGCTTCAAGCGGATCGCCTTATGACATTACAGAACTGCTTTGTTTTACATATTATACTTGCAGATAGAGGTGGGGTATGTAAATTGATCGGGTCTAGTTGCTGCGTTTTCATACCAGATAACGCCCCGACAGTGTACCAAGCCATCTTGAAGTTGCATAATTCCGCTGAGTCTATACATGTAGACAAAGGGAATTGGTCGTTGATAGGATGGTTTTGGAAATTGCTGTCCAAATGGGGATGGAAGAGTCTGATGTTTCTTGGTATGGCTTTAGCGATCCTTTTTTCGTGTTGCTTATGCATACAGTGTGGTCCCGCCATTTGTGGCCTTTGTGCTACGATCTGTGTGAGAAGACCCATCTCGAGAGAAGCGAAGGATAATAAGATGATGTTACAGCAACACCTTAATGACCTGATGAGAATAGATATAGACCTGGATTTAGATTGACTTGAGTTTAGGTCATTGGCTACGTAATGGCAAAAGGAGGGTCTGAGGTTCCGTGGTTCTCGGGACCTGACTCCATCTTGTTTACGTTGTTCGCGACGCCATTTTGTGTTGCCCTCATGTAGGCCGTAGAGGTAATCGAACGAACGAAGTTGCATGGGCCTCGTTGTTCATGTAAGCATTAACGTGGCCTTTTCGACTTGCGAGTGAACTGTAAGATGCTGACCCTGTCACCTGAAACTGACCCTTTCACGAAGTCAGTTTCTCTAACTGGTCGTTGTCTGGAATTGCTAATCAATGTTCAGGATATTGTTAACTTTTAGTTTCTTGCACATATCTTATCCTACTCAACATCTGAATTGTTTCTTTCCTTACGACTTTTCATTACATGGGTAGTGCTTTCAATTATGGCTTTGTCCGGCTTGTGGTAATCGAATTTGGGACAGTCCTAATAATTAACTTGTGGGTTTGTACGATGTAAAGTGAGCTTTTTGGAATGTAATAATGTGTAGAATTGTATTTTCATTGGTTAGAATTTGTCGCAGTGGGTGTGCATTCGTAAGTAGCCAAATTGTAGATAAAAAGTGGCGTCTTGCTCTACGAAAATTGAGCAGTCTCCTGAGTTGTACACCGTGTTGTATTGCTTGGTTTACTGTTACTAGCTGCAGCTAATAAATTTGATCTCTGACGCCACCTAGAAGTATTCGGTGTCTCTGTTTGCCAGGACAGGGGAACCCGAAGACATCGGGCGTGTCCCTGACGCCGCTGGGTTCTGAAAGACCCGGTTCTTCACGGGTACAACAACATGTGCACGGACGCCGATCCCATGAAAAACCGCTCGACCGCGTAGGCAGGGTCGCTCCTGTCACCGTACCACCAGTCGTTCCAGACCAGCAGATGTGCTGCTTGATAATAAGAGAGCACATCTGAGGTGGCTAACCCCCCTGTATAGGAAGATAAAAAGCACATCCGCAGTGCCACTCACGCGACCCCCCCTCCTCCCACAGAAACCCACTCAGCGCCGAGTTAATTTGTTGGAACCAACGGGGAGGAATCTGATGGGGATGATTCTGCAATTGGCACACTAGGCGAGGGAGTGCCACCATCTTAAAGATGGCTGACCTGCCATAGATAGACAAGTGCATGCGGGACCAAACCCTCATGTCCTCACGCGTGCGATCCCAGACCGGGGTGAGGTTACGATCTCGGGAGACAGCCGCCTCCTCCGATAGGTACACCCCCAAATATTTCACCCCGCCCGACGCTAATTGAAGGCCCAATGCCCACGCTCCCACCTGCCGCTGTCCACCGAGTATCCACAATGTTGACTTACCCGGGTTCATATAAAGGTCTGAGGTTTCGCCAAAAATCTGCAGAATGCGAAACAGCCATGGCCCGAGTGATCCAAATCAGTGAGGAAAAATAACACCTCGTCCGCGTATAACGCTTTTTTATCGGTCAGACCCACAGACCACTGAAAGCCCTTAAGTTGGGCATCTATGCGCACCCACGCCACGAGGGGCTCCATGGCGAGCACAAATAAGTAAGGGGAGAGGGGACAGCCCTGACGCTTCCCCCACCGAACCGAGAAAGAGCGGGAGACCGCGAACCCACACGCACTGAAGCCGTAAGATCAGTGTATAGCAGCTGTATGTAAGCCAGGAAGCGCGGTCCCAGATTGAGGCGTTGCAATAAGGCAAACAGATATGTCCAGCTCAGGGAATGAAACGCGCAATCCATGTCTGCCAAAAAAAGGGCTGCCTGTTCCCCCAAACTCTTCCAGGCCGATATTGCGACATGGGCGCGCCGAATATTGTGGTGAGTAGCCCTCTGAGGCATAAAGCCTGCCTGGTCTGGGTGGACCAGATCCGTAATGTGGGGCTTGAGCCTGTTGGCCAAAGCCTTAGCCAGAACCTTGGCCTCCGTGTTGAGCAGCAAGATCGGGCGGTAGGAAGCGTGACTCCCCAGGGGTCTACCCGGTTTCAAGAAGACCACCACCTCCACGTGTCACCAATCCGGAGGGAGCACACCACATTCACACGCCTTCTCCACAACCGAGCAGAGGCGCGGACCCAGCTGCACGTAGAACCGCCAAAAAAACTCGCAGGGAAAGCTGTTGGGTCCGCGGCACCTTACCGGGATTCAGCTCATTCAAGGCCGTACCCAATTTGTCGTCGGACAGAGGCCTATCGAGGAGTTCCCACACGTCGTCCGAGACCGCCCACGGGGGTAGATTATCAATAAATCGCTGAACCATATCAGCCACCAAGCACTCCTTAGGCGCATATAGCTCCTCGTAGTACGCGGCAAAGCTCTCAGCTATTGCAGGGGGCTTAAGTAGGAGCACCCCCCCGGGATCTAGGATTTGAGGTAGTGGTTGGGCATGGAAAGTGCCCTGGCACAGGCGGTTTAGCATCTTGCACGATTTATCCCCCCACTGGTACACTCTACTACGAGTGGCCAGCCAGGCCTGCCGCGCCTCTTCCATCAAGACTGCAGTGTACTGTTGTTGGGCTAAGACTAACTGTCGCCTGACGGGCCCACCTCCCTCCTCCCGACTTCTACGCTCCAAGGCCTCCAACGTCGCCTCATGCTGCACTAAATCTCGCCGCCGCTCCTTACGGGCCGCCGCACACCAGGAAATATCGACACCCCACAGAGTGGATTTTAAGGCCTCCCATAGGGCAGTCGTAGAGTCGAGAGAGCCCACATTGGAGGTCAAATAATGATCTAGTTCCTTGGTCATGTGCTCCCTGTAATCGTCTTGCAATAGGTGCCACCCCGACATGCGCCATCGGAACAGCTGTCTAGCCGGGCCTACGCTAAAGGTGAGAGCTACCGGCGAATGGTCATACAGGGCCCTCGGCAAAATGGCCACCGACAGGATTCTATGGGCCAACCCCCTTGGAACGAATATGTAGTCCAGTCTGGAAAATGAGTCATGTACCGTGGAGAAATAAGTGTAGTCCCTACGTGAACCATGTTTGTACCTCCAGACATCCGTCCAGTCTAGGCCTGTAACCAGCGCACGCAGTTTGCTAGTGGGTCCCCCAAACCCCCCTCTTTCTCCAGTCACCCCACTCAGCCACCTATCCCTACCCAACTCCATGACATCGTTTCAGTCCCCCCCTATGATAGAGAGAGTATCGGGCATGGCACCCCAAAGGGACATGAGCTTCTCCACCAATGGCCAATGTAGCGGCTGTGGGGCATACACACAGCCAATGGTCACCCTGTCACCCCCTATCCAGCCCTGCACAAAAATATACCTGCCCTGTGTGTCTGTCCAGAGTTTATCATGCACATAGGATACCCTACGGTGTATACGAATAGCAACCCCCCTAGAACCCCTTGTGAATCCCGAGTGGTAAACTTGGATAAACCCAAACCGTTGGAGACAAAGTGCCTTTGTGCCGAGTAAATGAGTCTCCTGAAGTAGAAGGACATCCACCCCAGCCATCTTAGCATATTTGAAGACAGCCCCTCGTTTCACCTTGTCCAGCACCCCGCACATTCCAACTCAGTATGCGCAAGGAGCCCAGGCCTACCCGCCCTCCCCCCTCAGCCTCAGACATAGGACAATATTACGGTGTAGGCCACCGGTGTCGCGGCAGCTCAGCATGCATAAATCATGGCAAACAAATAGCAGCAAAACATGCGCAAACATTCCCCCATCCCCGAACCTAAACACCAAACCCCACACCACCCCACACCCCGTACCTCCCAAACATGGAAGCACCTGTCGCGGCCGGATCGCAGCCTATTCCCCAACGGGGGAACCAGAACCATCCCCTCCAATAGATCCCCAAGTGACAACCCAGAACAACGGAGCTCTCTCTCCCCCCCCTCCCACACCTGCCGAGGCAGGCTCCCAGCCCCAGAAAACTATGCACCTGAGCGTCCATGAGCACCATACATACAGTTCTAGATGAAAGTCCCAGACTTCATGTAACTTCAGATTGCTGCTCCGGTGCCGGGTCCCCTCGCCATGGCGCAGAGCCAGAGCGCAAACTGCGTCCAGATTTCGATCTCCTGCGATGGCGCTGCTGACTCCTGAAACCCCCGTGGGCCACACCACTCGAGGAGGAATTGGATTCTCCACCCTGGGCCGCGTTAACTCGAATTTTCACCGTCTCATCCGTCCATTGCAATACCTTCTCCGGGGAGTCAAAGAAAAGCGTGCGGGTAGAGCAAGGCATACTGGAGCTTGAGGCCACGGAGACTGGCCTTGGCTGCGAGGAAAGATTGACGCTACTGCTGCACCAACCGCGTATAGTCCGGAAAAATAAGGATAGTCGCATTTTCATAGGTGAGGGAGGCCATCAATCTCGCCTACGCAGAATGGTGTCTCGGTCAGAGTAGTTCAGGAATTTGGCGATGATCGGCCGTGGGCGTGCCCCTGCTGGGGGCTTCTGCATAAGAGCCCGATGGGCCCGCTCCACTACAAAGCAGCAAGACAGCATATCCGAGGGAAGCCAGCCCTCCAACCATTGGGCCAAGAAGCGCTCCGCGTTATCACCCTCGCAGCCCTCCAGAAATCCCACAAAGCGGAGGTTGTTCCGCCGAGCACGCCCTTCTGCGTCCTCGACCCGCATGGCCAGACCCTTTTGTATTTTTTCCATGGCCGCGACCTTCTTTTTAAGCATGGACACGTCATCTTCCACCTCGGAAATGCAAGTCTCTGCTCCGGTGATTCTCTCCACAGCGTTCCTCAGGTCCTGGCGGAGCAATGTAACATCGGACCCCACGGCTCCAATCTTGGCATCCAGCATGTCCCTGGACTGTGTTATGGCCGCCAATAACGCTGTATTGTTGGACGCCGAGGCCTGCGACCCCCGGCGCAAGCCGCCTCCGTGAATTTGTGGAGGGTCCCCTGCTTGGAGTGGCCGCCACCAGTACGATCCCGGGTCATTGCGGCAGTGCCGGGTAGACCAGGCGATAAGACTCCCCATTCCAATGACCGTCAAAGCCGGCCAGGCAGGGATCAGCTAGCCCACCAAGAGAGTCGGCCGGCCGCCTCCTCCTCTTCACCAAGGGACCCCGCTCCGGTCCGTGTACTGTGGTAGGCACCGACCACCGATTCGCTGCCGCAGGCCATCCGGGTGTATCGACAGGAGCGTCAGCAGCCCCTACACCGCACCTGGGCCAATCCGCAAGGACAGCCCCACCTGTTAACAATGTCCGCTGCTCCCACAGTCGCCGCGGCCCGACCTGGCCACCGAGTACCCCAATTTAGGGCCACCCCCACCTCACAGGAGGACCATGCGACACACTCGGGGGGGGGGGGGCGGAACAGGCGCACTCACCACCTGACTCCCTTTGACCCCAGCCCCACACCACAATGGATCCAATACACCACCGCAAGCCCGGGCTGATAAGCAGACCACCCAGGACCCCCGGTCCGGCCAGACGTCTCCACGGGCAGCGCATGATCTCCTGGAGGTGGTGCACCAATCCCAGTCACTCCACGTAGAAGAGAGAGCCGCCCCGCTGCTCCGGTGGGGGGAGACCACCACGGTCTCAATAGGGCACAATAGAGCAGCCACCATACACTCCTCAGCTACCGGGCAACTCGGGCCGACCCGACCAGCCAACCGCCCCACCAAGCCGCCGTCGGCAGGGCAAGATGGCCGCCTTCCTCCACGGGCCGGACGACTGTTCGCGCCCATTCTCCCGGCTCTCTTCGTCTGGCCCGTCCACTCAGGGCCTCAGCAGCGGAGCTAGGGAGCGCGGTCATCCGCCGGATACTCCCCGAATGCGTAGCCTCCTCCTGGTGTGGTAATGAGAGGGGCGCTGCGCCGGCGCACCAGCAGATCACTACCGGCCCGAGAACCACAGCCTCGACCAGGCGTGGAACTCCAGGCCCTGGCTTCGCCTTCCCCGAAGCTCACTAGGCCGCCCCCACGCCTCGGGTCGCCTCACAGCGCTCCGGGATTCCCCAAGGTAATCGGAGAGTCGCCAGCAGGAAGCGTAGGGTCTCCGGCAGCCGGTGGTCAAGTAACAACGCTCAGGGCAGGATTTGTGATCAGGATATTAAGGGGCTGGCCGGAGTGAGCCTAGAACACAGCCGCCATCGCTGCCGGCCAAGCCACGTCATCCCAGTTTTGACGAAGACATGTAAATCAGGCTTGACCCAGTTCCTCATGGGAGTAGTCCAGCCCGAACTGCCAAGCTGGGTCCTTCTTGGACCGGAAACAAGCATCCTGGGACCGGTTTGGGGGTAACACCCCTCATCAGCCAGGCTAGCTTGAATTTAATGGCACACTGGCAGCTAGGGCAGGACTCTTACCATGAGGAGTAGGGTCAAGACGGATTTGCATATGGCGGGTTTAAACTCGAAGGGCATGGGGAGCAAAAGAACAATGGATTTTGGCCAAGATCTCTGTCCTGGGTTGAATGTTTGACATTGTTCAACAGTCTGTCTATCAATTGTTCTTTATGCAGGATTGATTAGAGGAATTTTAAATATCTGGGACAATGGATCTCCACAGGCGGGGACTCCCACTATGCAAATAATCTCACATCACTGCTTCAGGGATTGGAGTCAGATGTTGGGCATTGGGGGGCACTGTTGCTCTCCTTGGTGGGCAGAGTGGTGCTGTTTCAAATGGTAGCCCTGCCTCGCTTTACAATAAAACTTCAAAACCGTTACTTTGACATTCCCAAAGAGTTTTTAAGGAAGTTGATGAACTGCTGAAAAAGTTTCTTTGGCAGGGGGGCTCACTAAGGATAGCACAGTTCACTCTTCGGAGATTCACATATGAGCGGGACATTGCACTCCCTAAAGTGAAGTGCTACTATAGGCGGCACAGGTCTGTGGGAATAATGGCCGGGCATACATGCAGGTAGATGACCCGGCTTCTTGACTGGATCGAGAGGCGATGGGGGTAAACGGTACCTGCATGTGCTGTATGGTGGGAGGAGAGTGTATGTGGTTGCCCATCCGGTGAATAAGACAGTCATGGCGGTTTGGCATAGGCTGAATAAGGAAAGGGGTTGACGGCCTCACACTGAGGACCCCACTGTGACTGGTCACGCAGTTGGGGGTGGCGGTACGGCTTTCAGAAGTGGAAGGAGATAGGGATCAGTGCACTGGCTGACGAGTGGAATGTAAATGGAGTGGTTCTGCTTGACCATTTGCATTAACCACAAATATATAGTTAAGGCAAAATAAAGTCAATGGTCAATACACGATCTCACAATGTATAACTACCTGTAGCATTATACTATCTTAGGGTGGAATATGAGATGCTGTCCTCTCAAGTGTTTAAATACCTCCAATCGTGACATGCACTAAGGGTGGCAGTCCCATCTGATGAGGACGTTATGGAGACCTCACACCTGCAATATAGATTGCTGGATGGTCCAAAGTGATCTCTCTCCGCTACCAGACTCTGTTGAGAAAAGCGCAGGGGGACTTAGAGCCCCCGAAGATCTGGTGGCAAGGGATGTGAGAGAGGTGGAGGACGAGGATTGTGGGAGTCACTGCAATTTCCCAGGGTTGGAGCGATTAAGGCCTGCATCAGATTGATGCAGCTTAAGATTTTCCATTGTGTATACTATGCCAGGGTCCTCCTACAAAAACCGGGCTCTGGATGATAAATGTCTGCGAGTTTGTGGGCAGAGAGGTACATTTCTTTATACACTTTGGGACTGTCCATGTCTCCATGTGTATTGCGCGGGGCAACTCACAAGTTAGATGGTGACATTGACAATCATGTGCACAACTAGTATTATTGAGGATATGGAGTGTATCAGATGCCTCTTCCTATCAGCGGTTCTTATTTAATCTAGGATTCCTTCTGTCTAAGAGCGAAGTGGTGTGAAAATGGGGCTCCTCAGTGATCCTGTTGGTGAGAGATTGGGAATATGAAATGGATATTTGTTAAGCACTGGAAAGGGTGATATACAAGAGGAGAGGATGCCCCAAAAAGTCAACAAAATGTGGAATGGCTGTGCAAGTGAGAATTAGAGCAGTCTGATACTACACACAGGATAGGGAGGATTGGTTAGTCAGGCACATGACTGCACTGGAATGGATCGAAGGGCATGAAAACTGTGGCTGATTACTAGAGGGGGGTGGCACCCACCACCGAGATGAGGGACCAGGGTTGCAGATTGTTGGATGGTGACCTTATTGGATGAGGCGTGTGGAGGGGGGTGTTTATTTGTTGGATAACAATGCTGTAATGTTGGAAAAAGCAATAAACTATGTTTTTTTTAAAAGTAAGTTCTAGGGAAGTGATAGAAATGTAAAAAAATCTATTACAAAAATTCAAAAGGTGCAATTGAGAAACTGTAATGTGAGGTTGCATAACGAATTAATGTCATGAAGGGTCTCAGTAATAGGACAATAAGAAATATGAGTAAATTCAAGAAATAGATCAAGTCTAAAAAACTAAGAAATCAAGCAGAATCCCTAACAGCATCGCAAAGTTTTCTGGTTTACCCCCAAAATCTAAGATTTATATACAGTTTTCTTGCAAAGAAAAGCATTAGTTTCTACAAAAGCATCATGGTGTGAGCAAACGAATTACAATTCAAGCAAACAAAGGACAGCTGTATTAAACATCATACTGCCTTACCATGTAAGCACTTTACCACTACCTGAATAGTGAATCTGCTCACTCTATGCAATTCGTAGATGGCAGGACAAACTCGTTATAAAAAAAAGAGCAAAATATTGCGAATGGGCTCCTGGGGGTGACGCGCGCAGCGTGTTCGCCCCCGGGATATTTCGGGCAATGGTACGCCCCTTCTCCTTGCCGGTAACGCGCGCAGCATGTGTGACAGCTGGCGCTCATTAGGGAGGCAGCGCGAACGGCTTTTCACACGAAGGAAATTTCTGAGGTGTGAGGGGTGTTTTTGGTCGCGTTTGTTGCACGTTTTTCGCCGTTTTTTGAGTAATTCATTGCCCTTTAGTTTGCTGGCTTACTTTCTGTGAGTTATAATTAACTCTTTGTGGTAGGGCGTTGTGTCAGAGCACGGAGGCTTCTGAGGCAGTGAGAGAGGCCCTTCATGTTATTGCTGCAGAAGGCAGAGCGGACCTCATAGTACCAGGTACCCTGCCCAAGCGTGGGTTGGCCTTGAGAAGACACAGCGTCAGTCGGCAGGAGGTGTTTCTGCCGCGGTGGTCGCATGTTTCTCCAGTGATAATTCGCCGGCTGCTTCAGAAAGAGGTGAGCTTCCTTGTGAGGTATTGCTCGACAGTGGTAATGTTGTGGGTTCGCAGGGTGGCGCTACAGGGGCAGTACCAGTGCCTGTCAGGGCACCACCGAAGGGCAAAACAGGGAGGCAGCTCTTGGGTACAATAAAAAAGATGGCTATTTCAAAGGCAAAGGCTGTTGTAAATAAGGGCAAGGTTTTTGAAAAGGGCCCCTCTTAAGAAGACAATTCTTACACAACGAGCTGTTCTTAGTAGGCATGCGAAGTCTGGTTGTTTTTTAGATCCCATGTCTGGTAATGTTCAAGGGCAAATTGGTGTTTGTGACCCTATTAACAAGGTCAATGCTGTTTTTTCTTCTGTGTCAGCTCAGGACAGGGGTTTGTCGCCTATGATAGTCAGTGCGCAGGGGAATTTCTTGTTGCAGCGCGAGGCTTCACTTACAGTGCCTTCACAAGACTTTTCAGGATACCCGCTCAGAGCAAGGTTGCCTTTTATGTCACATGGTCAGTCTTTGTCTGGTTCTACATTTCCTTTTTCTAGCACTAAGCCTCCACCTACATTAGACAGCCAGGTTTTTTGCAGCATCCCACCGGGTCAGACTGGTGAGTGGGTCTGGATCCCACAGGACATTGTTGATCATGATAGGCTCTCAGCTTTGCACGGCGCTTGTGGGGGTAAGGCTGTGAAATCTAACATTTCTCAGTCCACCGAGGGATCAACTCTGCCAAACCAGAGAGAGGGCAGTGATTTGTTGGCGAACCGGCTTCAAGCGTCCGGCACCGTCCGAAATTCAAGACAGAGGAAAGTTCAGGCGGCTTTCCCTTCTTCTTTGGACTTCACCAGCACAGCCAATTTTCATGATGCTATCAATTGGTCAGAATATGATGGTGGAATAGGGGATGGTCAGTTGCCCGGTTGTAGAGGGGCGGTTCCTGCTTTTCAAGTGGAAAGTGATACTGTTTCTCTGGAGGAGGGGGAAATCTTGGATTCTACTGATAAGGCGGTCCTCATGTCACGAGGTGTTGGGAAGGGGGGGATTACAAAAGCTCTGTCTAGTCTGTTTCCCTCACAGAATGTCAACCAAGGTGGCTCGCAAACACGTCCTTCAACATCTACTCAACACCCCAGAAGAGAACAACTTTTCGCGGCACCAGCCCTCAATCCAAAAGGTGAGCTTCCTTGTCCATTGACTAAACGCTCCAGCTTGGTGGGTGTTGGGGGGGCATTGGGCGAGGGACATGTGCCTTTGTCTCAAATTACTGACCAGAGGGGTACTGTTTCTGATACCCTATCCACCGTGTCGCTGACTGGAGCTGCCACTGCACAGGTTTCGGATGCTAAACGGGTTAATTTCAAGAGATTACCTTACATGGGGGTGGCTATGCCTTTGGGTGCCCATTTGAGCAAGGCTACCAAAGAAAAGATTTGGTCTGGGGATTTTGTGGACGTTTTTAAATTGTTGCACAGGGACATTCAAGCTAAAGAGGGCTCCAAGGAAGAAGCGTGGGAATTGTCAAGACAGCCCAGGGTCCCTACTAACATAGATTCCTGGACTTCTGCCTTTTGCATATTTGCTAGTGTATATTGTGAGCAATTCCCTGACAGGGCGGTTTCCCTTTTTAAATACATGAATACAATTCGGAAGGCCGCTAATGAGTTTGGAGGTTTTGCTTGGCTTCATTATGATGAAG
This sequence comes from Lissotriton helveticus, assembly GCF_964261635.1. Lineage (NCBI taxonomy): Eukaryota > Metazoa > Chordata > Amphibia > Caudata > Salamandridae > Lissotriton > Lissotriton helveticus. The sequence goes on along the minus strand of NC_136063.1, from coordinate 1,937,132,589 downwards.
AATTCCGGGCTCGCCTTGCGCTGCTGCCAGACAAACCTTGGGGGGAGGTGGACAATGAACTCTGGGTTCAATGGATGTACCCTCAAAGGCCGCCTCCTTCTTTACACACGGCCAGTGGCTTAGCAGTGGCTTATCAGCCCTTTCAGGCCCGACCCACCCTTGGGGGGGTGGGTTCCTGGAACAGACAGCCCACACCTCCTTCCGGTGCCTGCTGGAATTTTAACAAAGGGTATTGCACCAGAAACCCCTGTAAATACAAACATGAATGCTCCAGATGTGGGGGGAAAACACGCAGTTTTGCAATGTTTTGGGGAACAAGGACAAGTGGGCCCCTTTTTCCAAGGTAGAGGGAGAGGATTTCCAACACAGTTTGTCAAGGTGGACATTCTATGTGAATTCTTACAGTGGTATCCAGACTCCCAGAATGCTAATTTACTGTATTGGGGTTTCCGGGAGGGCTTCAGGCTGGGGTACCAAGGTCCGCGACATCCCAGATTTGCACAGAATTTGAAATCAGCGCAGAATTTTTCCCATGTGGTCCAAGCAAAGTTGTTGGCTGAGGTCCGTGAAGGGAGAATGGCGGGACCTTTTGATCATTGCCCTTTAGACAACTTAATTGTTTCTCCAGTAGGGGTGGTCCCCAAGAAAGCGAAAGGGGAGTTCAGGATGATCCAACACTTATCATGGCCACCAGGTTGTTCTGTGAATGATTTCATTGCCAAAGAGGATTCTTTGGTTCATTTTGAATCTGTGGATGCTGCCCTGCTCATGGTCAAGGTGATGGGTGTGGGGTCACAGTTGGCGAAGTGTGACATAAAATCTGCCTTTCGGTTACTACCAATACACCCTTCTGATTTTTCATTGCTTGGCATATATTTTGACGGTAACTACTATGTTGACAAAGCTCTTCCCATGGGTTGTGCCATCTCCTGTAAGCTTTTTGAAGCTTTTAGCACGTTTTTACAATGGTGTTTTGCCTTTCACACAGGTCATACAGGTGTCACACACTATTTGGATGATTTTCTGTTTTTGGGGGTTGCCAATTCACAACAGTGCGCAGCTGCTTTGTCTGATTTCAAACTTTTTGCTCACACACTAGGAGTCCCCTTAGCTGAAGACAAAACTGAAGGCCCCTCTTGTTGTCTTACTTATTTGGGCATAGAGATTGATACCATTGCTATGCAAGCACGTTTGCCTAGTACAAAGATTTCTGAACTTGCTAGCCTGTTTGTACATGCACGCTCAGCGCAAAAGTTGACTTTATCGGAGGCACAGTCTTTGTTGGGTCATCTTAATTTTGCTTGTAAGGTTGTGAGCGCTGGTAGGGCCTTTTGCAGGAGGTTGGGTTTCTCGATGTCTGGTCTACACCTTCCGCACCACCGACTTCGGGTGACGGCACATATGAGAGCTGATTTGGAAGTTTGGTCCATCTTTTTGGCTGATTTCAATGGCATTTCCCTTTGGTCACTGGGTGAGGAATTTTGTTGGCAGTTACAGCTCTTTTGAGATGCCTCTGGTGCTCATGGTTTCAGTCTTTTTGGGGATGGGAAATGGTGTGCTGAACGGTGGCCGGCAAGTTGGTTACGACAGAAAAAGAGCATAGCATTTTTGGAATTTTATCCACTCATTGTTGCTCTCAAAGTTTGGGGTTCTGCTCTGGCTAACAAGACAGTTTTATTCAATGTGGATAACAAGACAGTGGTAGATCTAGTTAATGGACAGAAAGCCAAAGACAAACATGTGTTAAAACTGTTGCAGATTTTCATGTTAGGATGCCTAACGTTTAACATTGTTTTTAAGGCTACGCATATTGCAGGTTCTTCTAATGATATTGGGGATGCACTATCTCGCTTTCAGTTGGAGAGAGTCCGTGGTTTGGCGCCAGGAGCGGATTTGAACAAGACCCCTGTTCCCTGCGATCTTTGGAGTTTGGGGAGCTGACGCCTTCTCAGCTCATCGAAAATCCATTAGCGCAGACCACGAAATTGGCTTACCGAAGAGCATGGCTGGAGTTTTTTGGGTCAGGTGCTGTTTTCAGGCCTTCTACTGGGTCGGATTGGCAACAACGTAGAGAGAATGTGGTATGTTTCATCATGCTTAACAGCCACAAAAATATTTCCCCTACCACCATTGCTGGAAAGCTGGCAGCAATAGCCTTTTATGGGAAGGCTTTTTGGGGCTATGAGCCATCAGCTGGAGAAATGGGGAAGCGCATGCTCCAAGGTTGGGCAAAAACCAAGAAAAGGGTGTCACACTATAGGGAGCCCATTTCCCTGAAGCTACTGGCTAGACTCCTCTCAGTATTACGCAATATTTGCTTTTCTGTTTTTTAGTTGCACTTGTTTAAATTGTGCATGGTTTGGCTGTTCTTTGGAGCATTTAGAGTTTCGGGGCTTTTGGGCTCTGCCACACAAAGTGATTTAAAGGTTTCTAATGTTGCTAGATTTGCTTCCCATATTGACATTTTTCTAGAGAAATCCAAGATTGACCAAACTGGCAAGGGGGCTGTGGTCATGTTACAGGCGATTGGCGGTCTGTTATGCCCTTTACAGGCCTGGTCGGCATTTTTAGGTGTGGGTGGGCCGACCTCTTTATTTGTTTTTCGGCACATTAATGGGTCTTGCCTTACGGCTCCACAATTATTGTCTATTTGTAGGAAGGCATTGGGACACCTTGGTTTGAACCCACAACATTTTGGAACCCATTCCTTTCGCCTTGGTGCGGCCTCTGAAGCTGCTAGGTGGGATTTTTGTGTTGGGGATATCAAACATTTGGGGAGATGGTCTTCAGATTGCTTTTTACGTTATATTAGAGGTTTAGAACATTTAAGTTGATTTCGTAAGCGAATTGTTTTTTCTTTGCAGGTTTGCGGGTCACGTGCAAGCAGGTGTGGCTCATTGGGCATTCCTTTATTAAGTGGGCAGCCACTCAAGCGGACAAACGCCATTTCGGGAGGAATCTAGGTTTTCCTTCAACAGCAGTGGCCCTTTCTTGGAGGGAACAGAGTGGTATGAAATGGGGGCAATTTCTGCCCTTGATGGGGGAATTTGAAAGGGACAATATGCCTGACATTTTGTTACTGCACTTGGGGGAAAATGATCTTGTTCAACTTTCAGGGCTGGGTCTCATGATTGAAATGAAACATGATTTAGAAATTTTCATGAAAAGTTGGCCACGCACAGAACTTGTTTTGACGGCTCTCATGCCGCGCCGCGTCTGGAGAGGCGCTGGGAGCCACACTGCTATTGAAAGGGCTCGCCGGAAAGTCAACCGGGAGATGAGGCGTTTTTGCACCTTCCACAAAATTGCCTGGCTGGTACATGAGGAGGTCACTTCCATGGACTTTTACTTTTTCTGGCACGATGGGGTGCATTTATCTTTTTTAGGGAATGAGATGTACCTGCTAAATATCAAAGATGTGCTGGCCGGCTTGTTGGGTATTAACCCATGGTGCTGATGAACTATGGCCTGTTACAGCGACAGTGTTTTTTCAAGTTTTCTTCGTTTCAAAGGTGTAACTGTTGTTGTTTCCATTATTCATTGGTTTTTCTGGATTCATTGTGAACTACTGCCTTTTTTCCCACTCCCATGTGCATGCCCTCTCTTCCCATCTCTGCCCCAGTTCTCCCCTTCCTGTTCATTTCAGGTTTCATCTTTTTTCCCTGTTACAGCGACAGTGTGCTCTTTCCAAGGTTTACTGGTTTTTCAGGCTATTTGGTACATGTAATTGCAATAAATTGTACCCTGTTTGGCGACAGTGTTTATTTCATTTCCATTGATGATTAGGCCGCAAGTTTTTTCCACCTTGGGGGGACAGGAAAACGCCCGTGATGGGGTTTTCCTGGTGACAGATTGGGAGGAAAGTAAGACAGGCAGGAAGGGGTTGGGGGCATTACGATCAGGTTGCCACAGAGGGATGCAGGGGGGGAGGAGTTGGAGACAACAGGTAAGCAGGAGACTGAGTTAGGCGTTTGGGGAAGGACGTAGGAGGTACAAGGGGGGGAACTAGTGGTTAGGGGGTCAGGGTTTAGGAACATGGGGTGTTAGTTCATGAAAATGTTTATGTATAAATTGTATGCATAGTTATTTCTGCCTACCTGTCCAATAAAGCGGCCTTTTACCCCAGCTTGGTGTGAGGCGTATTTATTGCCTGATCAATGAATTTAAGTTAGCTAGCGGAAAGGCCTTGAGAAATGGCAACATTACTGTGTCCATGTTGGAAAGTTTTCTTTGAACACAGCAAGAATACCGTCAATGAAAATAAACAAACATGACTCTGATTGACTGTGTATTTTAAACATAATGAACATTGAACATACAGGAGGAGACATACATTTTGAACAAGATAGCGTTAAGGCCTCTCTAATGCTTAGTTAATATAAGCCAGGAAAAAGCACCTTTACATATAATAGAAAAACGGTTTCAAAGAAAATAACATCAACTAAGTATATGTATGTAAATTCAAGTGCAGAAATCATACGCCTTATTAATAATGCACACATATTAATGCACAAAAACTCTAAAAACACAACAGAGCAAGATGCATGTCAAATGACTCATTACCCTATTCGCCAACTGGTCACAGTACACATCCATGGGGTAGCAATATTTAGTCAGAAGATTATTTAAACTTACCATGTATACAGCTCTTGCACCGATTGGGAAGCAGTTCTCATTACTTTCTTTCTTTCAAGAATCTGTGTGGTAGACTACAGTTGCTCTCAGGCAACCCCAGGCATTGCACCACTTATTTTTCGATTTCGATGCAGGTATTCCACTGCTCTCAGTAGTATTACCCTTGTCAACCTAGGTAGCGGTCTCATTTTGGCCTTTATTATTGCTTAGTGACATATTACTGTACTAGAGCCCCTCACTCACTCCCCTTCATGTTCCAATTAATTTTTATTTGTATTCAGGATAGGTTTATAAAATGAAACCATGGACCATTTATGGGAAGCTAAACAAATTGGCCTCAATTAGTGAAAATTAACCAATGCTGATATTCCCATTTTATGAAATCAATTAATTTCCATAAGCTGCTTGCACCTGGGAATGCAGGGCAAAACAGAAGAAAGGATAGGGAAAACCATAACGTAACAAACTGTTGTACAAGGTAATCCACCTCAGCCATTGTGAGAAATGGCCTCTTTTGCATGGTTAGCCCCACACTCACTTTTTACCTGGTTTGATGTGGTATTAAATGTAGTGCACAGTGTCCCTGCCAACCAGTTCCCCTCTGCGAGTGCTCTTTCCCTAAACACGAACTCCCAATTAGTACTTCTGCCCCCTGTAAATCCCTAGTAAATGGTACCCGGGGTATCTAGGGCCTGAGAGCTGAAGCGGGCCCCTTGGGACCCCCCTCACTGCGACCATGCCACTGCCCTTCCAGCTTGCACCCCCCTGTGAGTGAGAAAACGACAAAGTCGACATGGCATCCTGCCTGGGTGCCATGCCAGCTAGCACTGCCTAGTAAGCCACCCCTCTAACAGGCCTCACAGCCCTAAGGCAGGGTGCACTACTATACAAGTGAGGGCATATCTGCAGGAGCGTATATGCCCCTACAATATTGGGCACCATTTCCTGATATTGTAAGTGCCAGTGAAGCTACAGAGAGTACATGGGCTGGGAACTCGACAGCTCGAGTTCCACGCATCATGATGGCTTCACTGGCTACCAGAGTGAATGTTAATAAACTATTCCTTTCAATAAACCATTGTACCATGTACCCAGAGGGCACCTTAGAGGAGCCGCCTGAATCCCTATTGACCCTAGTGTGATATCTGACTGACTGTAGGCAGCCAGTCACCACCAGACATGTTTGTGGACCCTTGCTCTACCCAAGGGTCAACAAACAGTGCTCTAAGAAGGTAACCTTCAAAGGCCATCTACCTTTGTAATGCGACCTCGGCCTCTGGTTTACACCCCCATTTTTGGAGGGAAAGCTGGTGGGAAAATAAAAAAAAGATAGCAGGCGTGCCCACCTCTACCAACCCCAGGTGAGGGAAAGCGAGGTGAAGTACAACTTTCAGTCCCTGCCATCTTGAAGATGGGGGGACCCCTCCATTCAGGGCTAGGCCTATACCCCTTCTCATCGGAGGATGTCATAATAGAAGGTGTAGTCACCCCAGGTAAGGTGCCCATTGGCACTATCGGCTACTCCCCTAAAACGCCACCTAAATTGAATGTTGAGAAGCTGCCCCAGACCTGACCCTCAGACTCCACAGATCAAAGAAAAAGACGGAATACAACTGCTGTTGCACCAGGAACTGAACAGCTGCAGACAAACCCCGGCAAGAAACCCACCACTTGCAACCAGTTCGACCAATTGACCTGCTGTTCTTCCAGAGACTCTGCAAGACCTTCAGGAAACCCCGGAGACCTTTCAACCTTCATCAAAATGCCAAAAACCTTCCTTCGGACTAGAGCCTCTAATCCCTGGTACCAGAACTCCAGAACCTCAGTGGTGAGGACCAACCCTTAGGTTGACACAACTCACTGCTATCAAATAACTCCACAACTGCAGTGGTAGAGGACTGGCACTTGTGTCGACGTAACACTGCCATACAGAAGAATACCTCACTGCGGGACAACCTCCACAACCTCGAGGATCCTTTCGGCCCCATGACCTGAGCTGTGCCAAGTCTAGTGCCCATACCCTCCTGCAAGTGGTCTTGCCAGCCTCCTCCTGCCATTTTGCTCTGCCTACCTGACCTCAAACTCCCCGTGATGGTCTGAAAATGGCAGAACTTCTCCATCCGATCGACAGCAACCAGCCACCGGTGACCGCAAGGGTACATCTCAGTTGCCGGTATCGACTGCCTCAGACTTATACTGAATGCCACACTGCTTGGGCACCCCCAGGCCTGCCACGACAGGAATTGGCCGCAGTGTTTGCCTGAGACACCCAAAGACAGGACTGAACTGTAAGTGGTATACGTTCCTGTTACACCGCACAATTGTTTCCCTCCAAAGATTAATAGTGAACTGCTCTGAAATTTGCACTGTCAAGCTTCTGAAACCTGAAAAGTGTTATTAATGCGAATCATACTTGCCATAATGCGAAAACCTTGGTCTCAAAATAAAATATCAACAAAGTATAATTTTCTTAAATTGGTCTGGATCTCCTTCTTCAGTCGTGTGTCCATTATTGATCACTGTTGTGCAGTAAATGTATTGCACTCTTTGTTAGGCCTAAGGCTGGTGGACCACACTACCTCAAATCGAGCACTTTGGGTTTTACATTGAGCCCTGTACACTTTTGGGGAACCCCTGGACTGTATTACCCCTGGGTGGCAATATCATACACAGAGCCAGCAGTTTACATTGGTGGCATCGGTGGGCTACAAGACTTTGACATTTGTTGTTCCAATTGATTGATAATTGATTTCACAGAGGAAATCCCAAAATTGTCTTTAAAATAGAATTTTTGTTCCAAATATCAATTTTTTCCAACTCGTTTAATTATAGTGTTAGGGCCTTGGTTAAGTCCACCACTGTTCTAGAAACATGAACGACTATGAAGCCTTCGAAATACGGAGAGCTTTTAAAATCACTAATAAGACCACACTTACTTTCAACACCATGACTGATACTGCAGGGACCAGCCAGAAACTCAGCATGGGTACCTACGCATATCTTATAGTTTCTCAACTTAGAGATTTGTGCAAAGCATGGAAAATTGCTGTGGGTCCTAAATACCATAAAGCCCATCTCCAGCAATTGCTGTCAGATCATGAAAATGCCCTGGCAAACAGAACTCCCCCCACTGGGGAAGAAGTAGAAGAAGATGATGAGGAGGTAGAGAGGGAAGACAATAACTCTGTCACTGCCCCCTCAGATAACAACACCACTGGTGGAAGTGACCACAGTAGTGTCACATATGAGGTAGATACTGATGCAGATTTTCAGAAACTGGCCAAGAGAATATCTCTAGAAGTTAAACTCCTAGCCAAAGAAAAAGAAAGAGCTGGATGGGCCTGGGACTCATCTCTAGTGGCAGTAAAAAATTAAAAAGGGAGGTAGACTTTGATGACTCCAAAACCCCCAAAGGGATTGTCTCTAAATATTTTGAGGGTGATGATATTGCTAAGTGGTTCATTGCATTAGAGAGAGCCTGTTTTAGTAAACAGGTCCACAGGAAGCTATGGAGTGCAATCCTGTGGGAAATGTTCTCAGGAAAATGCAGGGATAGACTCCTGACACTCAATGAGAAAGATGCTACATTCTATGACCTCATGAAGGGTAACCTGATTGAGGGCTTTGGATTCAGCACTGAGGAATATAGGATCAAGTTTAGGAAGACCCAAAAAAACAAGGCCAATCTTGGGTAGATTTTGTAGATTACTCCGGGAAAACACTTAGAGGTTGGTTGAATGGTAGCCAGAGGCGTAGCTAGAGCTTGTGGCGCCCGGGGCTATCCCTCAGATTGCCGCCCCTGGGTCGGGAGGTGGTGCTGGGAAAAAAGGACAGCAAGCACTTGAAAGAGGTCCGAGAGACACGTAGTATCGCCGCTAATAGTTACCTCGATCATGCAAGTTACATGCACATACATGATATGGTCCAAGGCTACACAGTTGAATACACCGGTGACCGGCAGAACAAAGGAGAACACACAGACTGCATGATCTATCTGGGGACTCAGAAAAACCGCATGTGACATCCATCAGAGAGCTGCGTGAATGATTACCTGGTAATCACCTCAGCACAATGCAAACATGCACATACATGACACTGTTCGGGGATCCGTCATCTACAGCTGACATTACATAATCAAAAATCATGGTCCCCCGATTAACAAACGTGATGTGCTCTGGGGACCCAAAACCAACTTAACAGTGTTGACCCCTGTGATTCTTTATCTTTCAAAAACAGCAAATTATTATTAATAGGGAATGACTTACTGTGTGCCCTTAGAACTAAACTCAGCACAAAGCGGTCAGTCAGCTCCACATACTTGCCAACACAGACCAGGTACAAAGCCCACTCTGGTGGCCCAAAGGTAACAACCAGGGGTCGCGCCCTATCATGACTTCTAAGCAGCAGCAACCAACTGCCTGGGAATGAAAAGACATCTGCTCTTGGGACCCAAAGCCAGCTTGTAATAGTGCATCTCTCCTTCAGAGCAGCCTCAGCACACACATGGTGCACAGCCTGCCCAGGGGGCCCAAAGCTAAAATACAGGGAGGGGCGACACATTATCATCACAATCCTTAAGCACAGCTGTAGGGGCCATGGGACCATGTTCAACCCTATCCAAGGCCGGGACAAACTGATCCGGCACTGCGGCACTCCGTGAATAATCAGAAGAAACAAGAAACATTACATTTTTCTGCGAATTTGTTTTCACATTACTTTCATGGTAACCAACAGTGTTAAAAGTCCGCAAAAACAGTAAAATCATAATGTGTCTAGTATGGAACGGCAAGGCTCTGTAACACACGTCACTGTAATACACGTCTTCAGCTGCCTATTAGACCCGAATGTAGGCATGGGAGAACCAAGGTCTAGAGAAAAATAGCCACTTAAAAGTAGTCCGGATAAAAAGTAAGTTATGTGTGCAGTTACGCATGTGTGTTTCAGTATGTCCACGGCTGAATCATTGAAGAGTAGTAGCTAGCTACTACTGGTATTGCTCTACTCACAGACATCTGGGAATAAAGCCCTTCATCAGATCCCTTACGCATTTCAAAAGGTTCATAACCTTAGTGGTACACAGACCTGGATGCACCTAGACAACTGCTGACTGACTGGAGCAATCACACTGGCAACCTGCGATCACAACTGGAGCTCTCGCAACCTAGGCCCAGGGTTCAGAGAATACCAGGTTCTTCTCTTGTATCTTGTATCTCAATCTTTTGTGTTCCTTTCCTCTCACAAGCCAAAACTCTAAGGTAAATAGCTCGCATGCCATTCAACTCTCTCTAGAACTCTAGGCTCTACAGATGAATGCATTAATTATAATAATAACAACTCTTTATTCGGTTTATCACAAAGACAACCATAAAAGACACAGTCAAAAATACGAATCAATAAAAATGCAAATTATAAAAAAGATTTCTTAAAAAGCAATATGCAGTGAATGTAAACAAGCGTATTATAATAATATTGCATTTCAGGGTTGTTATTTTTGTATAGAGAACAGAACTAGAGATTTTTTCTGTTATTCATAATACATTTTAAAAAAGTTTAAAATTACGTAACACACTTCTTCGGACTCTAAGAATTGCAGTCGGTAACATGCTGGTCGGCACTGTCTAAGGCCCCACCGCCTAAGTATGGGAAGAAGCCAACATTTTCTGTGAGGATGGTAAAATTTGCAGAACATAATCACGTGCATGTTGGATTGTATGGATTTCCCATCGCAGGGACATGGGGGCAAGCTTGTTTCCCAGGCCTTGTTCATTGGAAAAACAACCAATCTGAAAAAAATGTCCAGTCTAAACCTAGTCAACAACATCCTCTCGTACGTTTTGAACTGCAAAGTTAGGTACGGTTGGATGCCATATGTTGTCTGGACTATGTTCGCGTGGGTAACTGAAGGCTTTACGACATCAGATGTCAATCTCAATGTTTCCAGATGTTGTAGGGCTAGTTGCTTGAGCTCCTTTTTTGACAGGCCGACTATCGTCTCAGGTTGAAGATAATAATTCTCGAGTCCGAGGTCTGTGAAAAAGTTTCTGATGTAGCGAAGCCACTTCAGTCTGGAGGAATATTCAAGTGACATGGTATCAGCCACTATTGTCTGCGTTAATATGTTTGTGTCAGATGACCAAATACGCCTCCACAACATCAATGGCTGAATTTTAAGAAGGTCCTGAAGATAGGGGATTCCCAGTTCCATGTGGGAGGCATAGGTTGATGTACCTTTTGGTGTGGCCAGGAGAAATCTTATAAATGTATTTTCAATTGTCTGTAGAGCTCTAACATCTGTATGACCCCACACCCCTGCTCCATACAGGGCAATAGCCTGACACTTGGCGTTGTAAATTTTCAACAGCTCTACTGGGGCCCTCCTCCCCAGCTTCTGCGAGAAAGTCTGTAGGGCCGCTATCGATCGCTTGAATAGGTGGCATCTCGATTCCACTGCCGGTTTCCAGGACAGCCTATCATCTATCATGATCCCGAGATATGGGTATTGTGTGGTGGTCTCAAGTATTTGGTTATCAAGGTAGATCTTTTTTATACCTTTCTTCGCCCCCCTGTGATCATGACAAACTTTTTTTTACGTTAACCTTAAGGTCTAAGCTGCTCATGAAAGTCGTGTATCTATTTAGTGAGCTCTGGAGTTCGCGCCAGGATGACGGCGTCATCCGCATAGAGCAGTGCTGGGATCAGGCGCTGTTTTACTTTTGGGAGGTCCTGGGCCCCCCTCAACATATCCCCCTCCAGACCATTGGTATAGAGTGAGAAGAGGAAGGGGGGACAGGACACAACCCTGCCTAACTCCCCGCTCCACTCCAAATGACGCCGTCATCTCGCCGTTCCTTCCGAAACGAACTCTCGCCGATGCCCCTGAATACAGCTCTCTCAAAAAATCTAGCAGGGTGGGGTCCACGTCAGGACTGTCCAAAGTTTGGAATGCGAGACGCAGTCAAACGCGGCAGACAGGTCCACATAGACCATGTATACCGCGCTCTTCTTTGCCTGCATGTATTTGCCCATTATCAGGCTAAGGTTAAGTGCCTGCTCCACCGTCCCAAAGCCTTCTCGGAACCCGAATTGGAGGTCCGAGATAATGCCTCTCTCCTCGCCCCACTGCTGAAGTCTCTCCAAGATGACCCTCCCCACCACTTTGCCGAGAGAATCCAGAAGTAACACTTCACATCCTGGCGGATTTCTTGAAAATGGGGACCATAATTGACCTAGTCCAAGAATCTAATACGCCCTCGCTAGCAGCGGCTGTACATACTCTTGTGAGAATTGGCGCCCATAGATCCTGGTTATATTTAAAAAGGTCTACTGGGACGCCATCTGGACCAGGCGCTTTTCCAGTCTTGCTTTTTTCCAAAGCCACCAAGATTTCAGAGATGTCAAAGGTCAGTGGGATTGGGTATTGTACCTTATTATGAGTATTCAGTGGGCAATCTGCGCGCCCATGGTCTTCAAAGATGTTTTCGAAGTGGGCTACCCAGGTATCCTCATCTATGGCCACCTCTATCTTGGGAGAATTTTGATCTGTAAGATAGGGGGATCTGACCGTTCTCCAAAAGGCCTTACTATTTTTCGAGAGAACGCTCTTATGTAGGTCCCCCAGAGTTTCTCTTTCAGTTGTTGTACTCTTAGCTTGCGTTCCTGAGTGTATTTCCGTCTCAAAAGTTGAATAAGGCCCGCGTCTCTTGGTTTGTTGTGAAGGGCAGATTTTAAGTCAGATAAGGCTCTCGTACAGTTATGGTCAAACCAGCCTTTCCTAGTGGGATGTATAGTTGTTTTTTTCGCCGTGAGCAATCCCTTAGTTATTTCTAGGATTTCTATGAAATTGCTCAGTACCTCTGCGTGGTTTAGCGCGGGGTCCAGGCAATTAATAATGTTTGGGTATGCCTGATCCACAAGCTTTTTTGTGAGTTCATAAGGGTTAATCTTCTCCCATTTTATAGAGAAACCATTATGTTTTGCTAATTCCAGTCTGTCTTGGGTGAGAGCGTTTGCTATATCAGTGACCTTGGATTTGGTTTCTATCATGTGGAGTTCCATCCTTAGTGCAGAGTGATCGCTTAATAGGTTATCCAACACGTGGTAGGCTTTGGCCATCGGGAGGAGTCCTGGAGACAGCAGAATATAGTCGACTGTCGTTTGATGGCCTCTGCCCACGTAAGTTGGGTTAAACAGGTTTCTCTCCGAATTTGGGGGTTTAGCGATTACTAAATCAAAATCGGATAGTATGTTATTCATTGCATTTCCCGATTTATTGTGGATGAAATGGGCTAGTGGAGCCTCGTGTTCATCCACAAACCCACAGCGTTGGGAATCTATCATGGGGCATGGGTGAAGATTAAAATCGCCTCCCCATAGGAGGTGAATCATTCTGGCGTGATCCTCCCACTGCTGTAAACTTCTTAGTCTCTCCTGCATGGTGCTGACAAAGATCAGAACATCCTTTTCACTTAAGTTATTATACAGGTTAACTAGAATGATAATGTCTTTATTTACAAGGGAGAGGGATAATATCTGGCAATTAGAGTCGGTGAATAGATTGGACACTTTTAGGAGGGGAAGGGTGTTAGCAATATATATTATTAGCCCTCCTTTGGGTCTACCTGTTATACTGCGAGTGGATGGAGATGAATAAGTTTTGTAGCCCAAAAGATGGAGCTCTGATGTTATCCAAGTCTCTTGGAGGCAGATAATTTCTCCTTGTTCTAGAAAATTCATGGCCGTGGCGTCCTCAATCTTTGATCGTAGACCCGCCACGTTCCAGAAAAGGAAAGGTATGATTCGAACATCAGCTTTTGGGGTAAGTATTGGTGGGGCCTGCGTTGTGTTATCACTTAGGGAGGGGGAGTGTGGTGAGGTAGAACTAGTGTGCTTCATATCCCTTGGTGGTCAATCGACCATTTCTAGAGCACTATATCTATTTGTTAATGGGATGTTGTGCCAGGGATCCCATCGGGGCGGTTCTCTATGAATCATCCTCTGCTGTTGGTGTCCCCATTCCCCCCAGTTCGCTCCCTGGTAGCGTGGTCTCACTAATTGCCAGGGGTTCTCATATTCGCGTAAACGGGGGGCTCCATTTTGTCTGTTGTCAAAGAATGTAGCCTGACGAGGGGGTGGTTCAGCCCAGGGAATGACGGGATCCTCAAAAAAGTTGTTATTATTGGGTTGCGTTGTGGGGTAGAAAAATGACAACGGTTTGATTCTCATTCCTCCGTTTACATTTGATTGGTCCCAGGAGCTGACATAGTCTGCCACCCAGGAATCTTCAAAGGTGATGACGATGCAGTCCCCTGGGAGCTGTTTACTGCCTCTTCCCACCCAGGGAGTCCTGCGCAATGAGGAAATCCTTCCATGGTAATTTGGTGGCATGGGGCGGTTTGTCTGTAACCAATGATGTACTTTATTTTTTAATGACCAGGGTGGTTCCATGGTGTTAGGAGCTAGCTCGGGTACACCAGTCATGACCGCTACATATGGTGCAGCCTCGGGTGGTAGCTCTAAATGAGCTCTAACCTCTGCAGGGCCTCTTAGTGTGTTTCTTTGAGTTGGTTGAGAAAAGAAATTATGTGCCGGGGTTTTAGGAGGTACCGGTTTTCTTGTCGCTGATTGCGACGAGATAGTTGTTACTGACGCTGTATTGCCTTGTTTCGATGTGGTTACTACGGTGGTAGTTGGGTTTGATGTACTCGTAGTTGACATTACTGAAGGTGCTAAAGTGAGGGGCAGTGCTATGGTTGCTGTTGTCTGTGAGGTAGTCCAGAGAGTCCTATCAGCTACTCCAGTAGCGACGTGGAACAGCACAAGGCAAAGAAACCTCACGGCGAGCGGCTCCCGCGTAGCGGGGGCAGCGAGAGGTAAAGAGCGTTTTCGGTGGGGGCGTGGCACTGGGAGGGGGCGCGGCTCACTCGGGAAGAGGACCCAGCTGGAGGTGGTGGTTGCTGGTCCTCGCAGTCCCGGGGCCGCGCCTCTCGCCTCCTCTGCGGCCGCGAAGGTGGTGGTCTCCTCCCACAGGGAACAGCAAAGTCCAGAGAGTCCTATCAGCTACTCCAGTAGTGACGTGGAACAGCACAAGGCAAAGAAACCTCACGGCGAGCGGCATTAATTAGGAAGAGAGAGTAGAAAGGCTTGCATGTGCTGGCAGATAAATGTATCAATGAGAGAATGGAAGCAGAGAGTTCAGTTTATCCCTGCTGTTTCCTGAGCAGAATTACAAGAACACATCAACATAAGGGCAGGGTACAGACTGACATTTATCCAGAGACAGGTGCAATAGCCCACATGGGATCTATGATGTTACAACGCGTTATTTTACAACGCAGACCGTTACATCGCAATTTTTACAACGCAGGAACCATTACAATGCAAACCTTTACAACGCATGTCATTACATAGCAGATGCTATTACAACGCATGGCATTACATCGTAAGTATAGGTAAGTATACCTTTTTAAAAAAAATGTAATTAAGTTAATTTAATTAAATTAATTTAATTAAAATACATTTTAAAATAGTAATTATTTTTATTTAATAAATTTAAATTTATTTATTTAAATTAATTTTAATAAAAATTGTAATTAATTTTATTTAATTAATATAATTAAATTAATTTAATTTAAATATTTTTTTGATTGTAATTAAATTAAATTATTTAAAATAATGTATTTAATTTAATTATTTTAATTAAGAAATGTAATTAATATAATATAATTAATTTAATTTAACCTAAAAACACCCCTGTACCCTAAAACCCAAACCCTGCCCTGAAACCTAAAAACACCCCTGTACCCCAAAACCCAAACCCTACCCTGAAACCTAAAAACACCCCTGTACCCCAAAACCCAAACCCTACCCTGAAACCTAAAAACACCCCTGTACCCCAAAACCCAAACCCTACCCTGAAACCTAAAAACACCCCTGTACCCCAAAACCCAAACCTTGCCCTAAAACTTAAAAACACCCCTGTACCCCAAAACCCAAACCCTACCCTGAAACCTAAAAACACCCCTGTACCCCAAAACCCAAACCCTGCCCTAAAACCTAAAAACACCCATGTACCCCAAAACCCAAACCCTGCCCTGAAACCTAAAAACACCCCTGTACCCCAAACCCTACCCTGAAACCTATAAACACCCCTGTACCCCAAAACCCAAACCCTACCCTGAAACCTAAAAACACCCCTGTATCCCAAAACCCAAACCCTACCCTGAAACCTAAAAACACCCCTGTACCCCAAAACCCAAACCTTGCCCTAAAACCTAAAAACACCCCTGTACCCCAAAACCCAAACCCTACCCTGAAACCTAAAAACACCCCTGTACCCCAAAACCCAAACCCTACCCTGAAACCTAAAAACACCCCTGTATCCCAAAACCCAAACCCTACCCTGAAACCTAAAAACACCCCTGTACCCCAAAACCCAAACCCTACCCTGAAACCTAAAAACACCCCTGTATCCCAAAACCCAAACCCTACCCTGAAACCTAAAAACACCCCTGTACCCCAAAACCCAAACCCTGCCCTGAAACCTAAAAACACCCCTGTACCCCAAAACCCAAACCTTGCCCTAAAACCTAAAAACACCCCTGTACCCCAAAACCCAAACCCTGCCCTGAAACCTAAAAACACCCCTGTACCCCAAAACCCAAACCCTGCCCTAAAACCTAAAAACACCCATGTACCCCAAAACCCAAACCCTGCCCTAAAACCTAAAAACACCCCTGTACCCCAAAACCCAAACCCTGCCCTAAAACCTAAAAATACCCAAACACCCCAAAACATATACCTCAGTACCCCAAAACATATACTCCTATACTCATACTTATTTTAAAAATTACTTAATTTAATAAATTTAATTTATAATATTTAAATACATTAATAAATATTTTTATTTATTTTTATTTATAATTAATAATAATTAAATCAATTATAAAATATTAAATAAAATAAAAAAAAATTATATACTTACCAATATTTACGATGTAATGGTATGCGTTGTAATACCATCTGCTATGTAATGCCATGCGTTGTAATGGCATCCGATGTAATGGATCCTGCGTTGTAATAGCTGCGTTGTAACAGCATTACGACGTAAAAGTTGCGTTGTAACTGGCGATAACAGCACAGGCAACACTAGCTCAGATGAAGACTAATTCCACACTCAGCGCTTATATTGCAAGTATCACTCATATGTCACAGATAGCAAAAGTACTACTTATGTGCCACAGTGACCAAAGCTATCATCACATGTCAAAGGCAGCTGATTAGTACCATTCATCTCATCAATCCCTTGCTCTTCTGGTTAATTTCTTAATCAGTGCAAACAGTCTATCTATCCTTTAAGGTCTTTGTCAGCAGAGCTACTCTCACCAGACAATAGAGCATTCCCAAACAAGTTACAGGGAGCAAAGCTATGCCCTAATAGCAGCTGGGCTATCCCTGGATAGGTGATTGTCCTTCTGACAATCTGTCTGTACTATATCTAAGCAACTAGGGAACAGGGAACCAGTGAACAAGAGTGGTTTGGGAACTAATGCTTGCAGGATGGCGTTTGGAGAAAGAGAGTCTCTCATAATTTAGCGGGACAGGTAAAACAAAGGAACCGGGAGACACAATAGATAAGCCTTGGAGACAGAGAGACCTCAATATTGAGTGGCTTTAGGCTGGGAAACATCAGGCAAAGTAGTAATGGAAGGCTAGAACAAGACAACAGAGACAATGCAAGCAAGAGACAGGCCAGTTCCAACTACAAGGATACCGGCAACCAATAACCTAAGGTGGAAGGTTTGTATTAGAAACTAGATGAGGAACAATGCATACCAAAGGAGAAACATAAAATCCACAAATAATATATTAGAATGACTCTTATATCAACCACCTGTGTCATTTAGAAGGGCACATGGCATTACTTTCAAACAACAACAATACCATAGCTGACACTAATTAGGGGGTAGGATTCAGACCCTAACCTCCACTGTAAACCACCATGCAGAACTCCCAAACACACTCAACATTAACACACGTTTGCCTCGAAAGTGTCAAGAGTCTCCCCCCCAACTTCCTTTATTGAACAGCTCTATGAGGATAACCAATGTCTTCCAAGCCAGCCACCCACATTAATGTGATTCAGTTCCCCTACAAGAAAACCTCTGATGGATGACTCACAAACGTAGACTGTCTGCATAAAGTGCAGAGGCCAAGTAATTGGCTAACTCTGTACCATATCTGGCAGGTCAACATAACAGAACTGCTGTTACACATGCTAAACCTCGTCTATTTGCATTTGGAAACGTTGCATACCAGCTGTTCATACTGCCCATATGCTGTGTGTGAATTAGTGAAACTTTATGAGACTGTTCCACTTAAAAAAAAAAAAATAATCAAAATGGTTGTCCTTGTCAATATTGTTTTTATATTTAGCTGCTTACAATTCTGTTTCCATTATTTTTTATAACATTTCCCAAATTAAGCTTGAATATTGACTTTAAAACAGTTTAAATCAAACTTCTATGTAGGTACACAAGGAATACACTGTTGTATGTATCAAGTCCGCATCCAATCCAATCCAAAGTTTCTTTATTTCGGTCGTTTAGACCATAAAAGATTCATACAAACAATTACTTATAATACAGATTAAAAACACCATTTAAAAATTGCATTACATTTCTAAAATACAGTGATAATAAGTGCAATATATCAACACCATTTAAAAAATGCATTACATCTTCCAAAATACAGTGGTAAGAAACTTCAATTATATAGCAAGAAGTAAAAATGAATTGGAAATTCAGTTACATGCCCTAAAAGTAAGTTATAGGGTTAAAAAAGGGATGACCTGTTGGGGAAAGAAACATTCACAAATACACCAATTATGCAGGCAATAATTTCTTCCTTAACTGCCATGTAGCCATAATAAATTTGGCCACTGCAAATACAATATGAGGCAAAGTGCTTGTTTTTAGAATTCTATATACAGTTAAATAGGATCTAGATCCCAGATTCCTGCATATAGGCATCAGCCAGTATTTCCTAGGTTTAGTATATACTGGGCAGAAGAAAAAAAGACGAGTTTCCTCCTCATCATGCATATTACATCCAGGACAAACTCTATCCCCCCATAAGCCATTTACAAGTGAAGGTTTTTAGGGGCAAAGTGCCTAACCTCCACTGTATGAACAATTTCCTCGCCAGGATGGGGAATATGATGTCCATAAAATCCTCAAATTCATAAGAATTCTTAAATTCAAAAAAACGAGCAGTCAGGGTGCCGTTGGTGGTAGCAGACGTGAGAAGGGCTAGACTAGATTCCTGTGAATTCGCACCAGATTTTTACGAGAGATGGTATGACATCCATGCTCCGGGTCCTCCCATAGGTCCTGCAATTTCAACCTATACAGTTCCTTTTTGACAAAAGCCAACCATGGGATTCTATCACGTTTATTAAGACTCAACACATGGGTGAGATCCTGCCTGTAGTGGGCGAGTTCGCTGGTAGTCCATAGCCTGTGCCAGAATCTTAATGGCCTGGACTCCAGTTCTATAGCGATAGAAGGTAGACCCACATCCAGTCTTAGGGGAAGCAGGGGTGTACCACGAGGGAGTACCAAAAGGCGTCTTAGAAAATTATTCTCCACCTTACCAGTTCACGCCCCGCTCTATACCCCCAAAGCTCGCTGCCATAGGATGCAGCTGCCTTGGCTTGAGTTTTATAAAGCTCTAATGCCGGGCTTATGGGTTTAAAAGTCGAAGTGTTCACAACCTTAAGAATTGCACCTGAGAGTTGACACAACTTCAACCGAGATTTAGATATTTGAGGTTCCCAGGAGAGATTCTCATGCAATGTTACCCCCAGGTATTGAAAAGTTGTGACCCTTTCCAGACTAGCTTCGCCCAGGGTGGGGTTTGGTCTTGTCTTTGTGGATGGGTTAAAGATCATGAATTTGGTCTTTTCGGTATTGATTTCAAGACCATGCTGCAAGCAAAAGAGACCAAATCCATCTAGGATACTTTGAATCCCCATCAGGGATTTGGAAAGCAGGAGGGTGTCGTCAGCAAACATAATTGCTGGCACCCTCCTACCTGCCAAAAGGGGGGCGTCATTATGGCTGACGTTGTCCAGGTGAGCTATAACATTGTTAACAAAGAGGCAAAACAGGGTTGGCGCCAAAACGCAACCCTGCCTCACCCCTCGGCGAACAGGAAACCTTGTCGACAACTCTCCATCCCTACCACACCTAACCTGTGCGTAGTTATTGTCATGGAGCCTAATTATGGCATACAATAGTTGTGTGGGAACACCTAGCTTTTTCAGAACCTCCCAGAGCTTCTTCCGTGGGACCATGTCAAAGGCTGACTTCAGGTCCACGAACACCATGTACAGTCTCCCCCCTCTATCCTCACAGTTTTCCAATATAGGAGGACGAGGCGGAAGATCTGGTCCATGGTGGACGTGTTCTTCCTGAAGCCAGCCTGGAGCGGGCTCAGGATTTCATTTGCCTCCATCCAGTCCATAAGGTGGTCCAGGATAAGGCGGGAAAAGAGTTTTGGGGGGACATCTATGAGGCTGATCGGCCTGTAGTTAGCTGGGAGCAGAGGAGAGCCCTTTTTGAAAATGGGCACTATCTCCGCCCCCAGCCAAGTACTAGGGACCCCCATGCCTCCCAAAATGGCGTTAAAAAGAATTTGAAAGTATGGGCCCCAGATCTCCGAATGGTATCTGAAAAGATCACCAGGTAATCTATCTAGTCCCGGGGCCTTCCCCCTTGATAACTTCTCCATCGCACCCACTACCTCCACAAGGGTAAATTCCATACCAACTGCAGAGGTGGGTAGATCATCAGAGATGATGTCCACATCTGTCAGTTGTTCAATATCTTGGTATAATTTACCAAAATGTTCTTCCCACACAGAAGATGCAATATTTGGCTCTACTGCAGCTTTGGGTTCACCTGTGCCAAAATTTACCAAGGACCAAAATTTCTTAAGATCCCTGGTTTCCTATGCTAGGGAGAGCTCCTGCCAGTGGTTCCAATCCCACTCTGACTTTGCAAGTACTAAGGCCGCCTTATACTCCCTCCTCAATTCAGCTACCCTTCCCCTGCCTTTGCCTTCTTTAATTGCGTCAATAAGCTCTATTTTTGCCTTTTTACTAGAGGAATTATACCAGGATGAGGTTCTGGTCTTTTTGCGCCGTGCTGGTACCACCGGATAAAAAACCTCACCTAGGGCACCCACCAAGTTTTCGTGGATGCGTCCTAACTGTTCATTAAAATCGGGTTGCCATGGTAGATTTACTAGATCCTCCAGTTCTTCAAATTTGGGGAGTGCTACTTCATAAATCCTCCTTATGCTACCTTCTGCACTGATAATTTTCCCCCATTTGACCCTGCGTCTATTGGAGGTAAGGACCAGAGTCCCGGGGTCGCCACATGGGCTAGAAGAAAGTGACTTGCCAATAGAAGCGGGGTGTTTCATTTCTAGTAACAGTGCGTTGTGATCGCTATCTGTTCTAGGCAATATCCTAAAATCCTGGACCTTGGACCATAAAGAGATATCAACAAATATGTAGTCCAATCTTGATTCATGATCCCTTCTATTAAAAGTGCACACAGAGGGACTATCGGATGGAGTCCGTCCGTTACAAGCCCTCAGCGCAAAATTCAATGTAAGGGACATGATTTGAACTGCCAATGGGGACCAGGTTTTTGGATGAGGAGATTGGCAAGGAGGAACACCCCAATGGTCATCTTCCATAGTGATAGCACCCTCCTTTAGACCCTTCAGAGGTTCAAAGTGACAATTAAAGTCACCGCCCATCACTATTTTACAATCACTAGGAAGTTGGCCCAGGAAGGAGAAAAGGTCATCCAGGGTAGGTGATTCTGAAGTCACACTAACAGGGCGGGAGTATACATTAACAATAGCTAGGTTTACAGCGTTTGGCCAACTGAGGAGCACACACTGGATGTCCCTGGAGAACGTGGAAATGTTCTCCACGGAACACCCAACGTGCGAAGCCACCCAAACCGCCAGACCCCCCCCGAGGGCCTCCCCCTGCCATTCCAGCTAGCCGGGATTTCAAAAACTGCATAGCCCGTTCTACTCAGGGGTTCCCTTGCCCAAGTCTCTTGGAATAGACAAATATCACTACCTTCCACTAACAAGTCCCAATCCTCAGTGTGAATTTTATTTACGATACCCGCCACATTCCAGGACAGGAACTTCAAAACCTCAATAGAGGTTTTTGGTGCCTGTCCTACAAATAAACCCAGTGGAGCCTCCGATACATCGCCCCTTGATCGAGATGTGTGGTGACATACTAGGGGCTCCAAAGTGGACTGGAGGGTGGAATTGGTCTTGACGACACCCGGCAGTATTGGAGTGAGATCAGGACCATTTTGGGGTAAAGTACCTACTACCCTGTCCGTCACAATAGGGGTCTTTAATATGCTCCTTAGGGATAGCTCCCGGTCCCTGTTGTCAAAAGTCTCCAACACAACCGTTACCTCCCCCTGTCTTACAGGTCCACTCTCACTAGATCTATGAGAATTCAAGGGAACACCCCAACAAAGTCAATCCACTTCGTCGAGGCAAGTGTATCTGTTGGGGTGTGCATAATTAATTCGGGCCAGGAATAAATTCTGCCTAGGCCTGTATCTTGTCCCATCTACAGCAAAGCCCACCCGCGTCCACCCCTCCTCCTTCCTCCCATTGTGTGTGGGCACATTGGGGTAGAAATATGAAAGGGGGACCAACTCGATGGTAGTATTACCCGCATTACCCAACCAGTTACTGATATAAGTGACTACCTGGGGGTTCCTAAAACTAACAATAATGCAGTCCCCCGCTCTTTTCTTGGAAGTATACCCAACCCATGGAACCCTTCTAACCATAAGAACATCACCCTTTAAATGCGGCGGTAGGGGTCTATTAATGTTTAGCCAACTAATTACCTTGTTATGCAAGGGTTCATATGGTTCCGTTGCACCACTTACTAGCTCAGGTGCACCCATCAAAATTACGGTGTAACCCACCGCCTCAGGAGGTAGGTGCACTGCCTTGTGCCCAGATTTGGGATCAACCTGCCTTTTCGAACCGTTTACCATCCCATTTGAAGATCTCTCCTGTGTAGATGGAACAGTTGGAGCTAATTGCTTTGATCTCCTGGGGGCTGGTAACGGCGGCACTAACCTGGGAGCAGGAAGCGGTGGCTCTAACCTGGGAGGTGGTACAATCACTAATGGGCGCTCCGATATAACGGAGTTATTTGTATATTCCCCTGGTGGTACTGTCAGGGATGTTGCAACCACAGCCGGAGTAGACATAGACAGGGAGGATACTCCGGCAGTATGCCCCTGTATTCCCCGTGTACTTTCTCCCAGCCCCACATGAACCTCAGTGCCCCCTCTTAATTTTTCTAGATCTATTAGTCTCGATTCTATTGAGTCTAATTTGAGGGCTAAGGGTTTAAAAAAAACTGTTAAGGATATCAGTAAACGTGGTAATTAGAAGTGCCATGTTATTATTATTAGAGACCCCCCCGAAAAGAAATGGCTCAGGGACCACAAATACCGGGGGAATAGGTGGAGTTACAAGCACCTCCATGTCCGCAGTACCAAGACTTGGCGGCACAGAAGAAGTTGTACTGTCTTCCCTCACATCCAAAATGCGGTCTATTTTGTCCCTTTTAGCATTTTTGGGTTTTCTAATTCTTTTCCTTTTCAGTTTTGGTACCGGATCCAATCTACACGCCACATGTTCAATTAGGTTGAGATCCCCACCCTCGGCCCCAGACTGTGTTAGCTCCACCACAGGGGATAGCTCCACGGCATTAGAAGCACGTGGTGTATCCCCATCCCTCTGCGTGGAAGATGGTGTCCTAATCTGTTGCAGTACAGACTCTATGGTTTGGTCAATACTGTCTGAATCAACTAGGGCAGTAAGGGCATAGCCTGTCACCATTTCACATAATTATAACAGGCCTGCCAAGTACCATGCATCAAGCGTGACGCTAAAGAATTTCAGTGTGGTGTTCCCGCAACACCGCACTTAAATGCATTGTCACGCATTTTCGCCACTGACCGCACTCTGTTTGCTGACCACTCTGTCTGCTGACAGCACTGAAACTTGTTGCCTACGCCACGTACTAGCGCGCGCTGCTGACTCTGACACTTTTGCATTCGCCCGGCCCGGGCCGCAGTAGACTTCACTTGCCAGCACTGGCACAGTAACAGTTAAAGAGCTCTCAATGCTGTGTTACAATGTTACAATCTGTCTTCTGCTGCCTAGAGCCCTGGGTCGTCGTGTTACAGGCTCTGTGGTGCTGTGGTGGGGGGTTGTGACCTCAGGAAGTGAGGTCAGTCAGAAGCGCCGGGCCAACTCAACTGGCACTGGAAATTATCCAAAAATGGAGATCCGGCGAGTCGACTGGGTAGATACGACCACCATCGTTGAACTGAACAGAACGTGGATAGTCACAGGTCTGTCCTTGCTCTGACCTGCTCAGCTACCATCTGCAGTGCAAGCGGGCGACATACGTTTCGGCTGCCCATCAGGGATCAAGAAGTCACTGAGTGTGGTGCCGCTGCAGGCCCCCGTTTGCTAGTAAAGACAGCCAACGCATCATGTTTGAAACGCTTCAGAGCACATTTCGCCGGCAACCCCCGTCCTCAGGTCAGCCTTGGATCAGTCTATGTCTCTAATTGTTGGCTCCCATTCTTAACCTGGCTGCTGTCTCAAAGACTAGGTGCATTAGCATCGAATTGATAGGTTCCATCGAGGCTTCGGGCCGAGGGGTTGTAATTTCACTTCCAGGGCTGCGAGTGGAAGGAGATGCGAATCAAGCCGTTTATGGAGTGTCAATTGTGGCCTCCTTCTAAAGACATGTTCCACAAGGGTTGATCTGTTGCTGTGCCCTGTAATAGTTTCCCAGACGCTGTTTTCTTTTGCCCACACTCCATTCTTCCAATTACTGCCGCCCACCCCCTAGCATCTATTGGCAGGGTGTGGAGCCTTTTATTAGAGGATCTTTCAGCTTGTCTCGGGCTGTGGAGAAGCCCAGTTTTGGCCTGGTCATTTTAAAGAGATAGCGGAGTGGATTCCCGTGCATAGCTAATCTACAGTAAAAGCACATGAACTCACTGAGGACAGCTGACGGTCTGCCGGGTGGCAAACCAAAATGATTGCCACTGGGGGTGGCTCCCAGCCTGAGCCTGCTGCTTGCCAGAGTCATGCTGCCTGTAGTGCTGCAAAAGTTGAAGTAAGTACTGGTTATCAGGTACTGCCACCTGTGTGTCACTGTACTAATAATTATAACTCAAATTATTTTCAAGGGCAGCACAGTATGAGCAGCTGCCTCAGCCTGTAGTCTGGGTCACTGGGTGCACTAGCTGTGGTCACAGGTCAATTAGGCATAAGTGGATCATCCGTGATAATTAAACTGTTCGTGAAGTTGTTGGGGCCTCTCTCATCCTTGCTATTGGGCCGGAGTGCGTCACAGAGAGAGGCCCCCCGAGTCCTGAGATGGTGCTCTGCAGATTGATTTTGCAGGGAGTGGGGCAGGGGGGGAGGGGGAGAGAAGGGCACATTGACTGGCAATCTGGTTTGTTTTCTGCTGGCCCGCCCAGTCCAATGCTAGGCACGCTTTCACCACTATTTTTGGGCGTCCAGTCCGAGCCGCAAAGCCAAGGCTCAAATGGGTGTAATTTCTGATTTTTTGTTTTTGTTTTTTCAAGTCAAGAAAAGAACAATTGTTAGAAGGGGCGATCCCAGGGGAGGCCAGAATATGTCGATCCCAGGGGAGGCCAGAATATGTGCCTGACTACCCAGTGACCCACCTCTCCTAGGAACACTGCCGAGCACTGGCGGGAGACCCTTCAGGGGGAGAGTCTCGAATCTAGGATCGCACTCGCTGAGCTAGCACCACTCGACAAAGGGACACCATACTGTAGGTTTTCAGGAGAACGTATTCTTTATATCTCAAGTAAATGGATCTTTATGATCCGCAGGATTCTTATGTACAAGTAGAACAAGGGGTCAAAGAGTCCCGGTAGGGATTTGGGTAGCGGGACAGTCTTAGTGTTCAAGATAGATGCAGGTGCGTATCCGGCGAACAGCTCTCAATCCTCGAGCTGGGGGATACGAGTAGATCTTGGGTCCAGCCGGACCAGGATAGTCTCTGAGCCGCGACCACGTCCGCAGGGCTCGAGCAAGGATGTGGCAGTTCTTACAGTCTTAAAGGAGCCGCGATCGAATCAGCAGGGCTCAGGTGTTCTCAAGGTTGCGAGGGAGCCGCGACCACGTCTGCAGGGCTCAGATGGTTCCGGGCAGAAGTCCTTCTCTACCGGGCAGGAGCTGCGACAACGTCAGCAGGGCTCAGATGGTTTCGGACAGAAGTCCTTCTCTGCCGGGTAGGAGCCGCGACGATGTCAGCAGGGCTCTCGTAGTTCCAGGATACAACTGACTTGATCGTCCCAGAGCATCCCTTGATATAGGACTGCTCCTCTTTGATGTCCGGAGTCCTGGCAGGTCTTAGCACCTGGGGGCCGCTTGTTGGGGGTTCCTCCCACGCGGGCCCTTTCATCCTTTCAAGTTGGATCTGGAGGGATCCCAGACACGCAGCAGGCTTGGAGCCAGCCCTCAGGGAGGCCGGATGGGTGATCGAAACCCATCTCTCGAGGGGAGGTGGGAGGTGTGATCGAACTACTCCTCCCTTTCTCGCTCACGGGGAGCGCTCTACCCCCCAGCCGGGTATGGCGCGTCTAGGGCCGAGGTCGGGCTGAGGCTGGGGGCGGCCATCTTAGGTGCAGGGGATTGGGCACCGGGGGCCTTTGGGGCCTATAGGGTTTGGGTACGTCCGGTACCGGGAAGATGGAGGGGAGGACGGGGAAGTCCAGGATCATGTGTGTGGATCATGGAGGGAATGGTCGGCCGGGATAATCAGGGGCCAGGTGTGGTGCACGGGTCAGAGTTGGGTCACTAAGGGTCAGGGAGGACCACGCCATGAGGCCGAGTCTAACACGTGCCCCCCCCAGCTGAAAGTAGGGGAGAACTACCCATCTTCTTGGGGGTTCTCTTTGCTGAGGCAGAAGAATCTGGAGAGGCTGTCAGCGTTGGCGTGGTCAGTACCAGGACGATGTTCTACTGTGAAGTCCATCCCCTGGAGGGAGATTGACCATCACAGCAGTTTGGGGTTCTCTCCTCTCATCTGCATGAGCCACCATAAGGGTCGATGATCTGTTTGCACTCGGAAGTGGGTTCCGAACAGGTAGGGTCGTAGTTTCTTGAGGGCCCAGACTACGGCGAACGCCTCTCGTTCGATGGTGCTCCATCTCTGTTCTCGGGGCAGTAACCTTCTGCTAATGAATGCTACGGGCTGATCTATGCCTTTTTCGTTGAGCTGTGACAGTACAGCCCCAATGCCATGCTCGGAAGCATCGGTTTGGACTACAAACTCCTTTGAGTAGTCGGGGGCTTGAAGCACGGGGGCAGTACACATGGCGGTCTTTAAGGCGTCGAACGCCTCTTGACAGGAGGGGGTTCACTGCACTCTTTTGGGCTGTTTCTTGGAGGTTAATTCTGTGAGGGGACCCACTAGGCTGCCATAACTTTTTATGAATCTCCGGTAGTAACCGGTGAGGCCCAGGAAGGCTCGGACCTCGGTTTGTGTGGTGGGTGATTCCCAGGCCAAGATGGTATCGATCTTAGGCTGGAGAGGGGTGACCTGCCCGCTTCTGACCTGGTGCCCTAGGTAGACCACTGACCCCTGCCCAATCTGACACTTGCTAGCCTTCACTGTCAAGCCTGCCTGGCGCATGGCCAGCAACACCCTCCGGAGGCGCCGGAGGTGCTCGCTCCATTGTGAACTGAACACCGCGATATCGTCCAGATATGCGGCGCTGAACTCTTCCAGCCCGGCCAGGCCTCGATTTAATAGCCTTTGAAAGGTGGCCGGGGCATTTTTCATTCCGAACGGCATCCCACGGAAGCGATAGTGCCCGTCCGGGGTGGAGAAGGCGGACCGCTCCTTGGCTCCCTCTGTGAGCGCAATTTGCCAGTAGCCGCAGGTCAGGTCAAAGGTACTTAGGAAGTGAGCAGACCCTAGGCGGTCAATGAGCTCATCTGCGCGGGAATAAGGTGGGCGTCTGCTCGGGTGACTGCGTTGAGCCCCCGGTAGTACACACAGAACCTTAGTTCGGGCGCGACACCAGGGGCAGCGGCTTTTGGGACCAGTACCAGCAAGCTGGCCCAGGGAGTTTCGACCACCCACAGGGTGAGCATTTTGGATACTTCTGCCTGGATGCAGGTCCGGACTCAGTCGGGTACGCGGTAGGCTCTGTGTCGCACCGGCGGGCTGTCTCCGGTGTCCACGTCGTGGACACACCAGTAGGTGACCTTGGGGACTAGAGAAAATAAGTCTAAGAACTGCCCCAAGAGTTGGCGGCAGTCTTCACGTTGATGGGGAGTGAGGGAGGGAGAGAGGCTCACTCCCTCTCGGAGCCATCTTTCTCCTTGGCACACAGGAGGTCAAGGAGAGGCTCCGTTTCCTCTTCAGCCCGTCGTCTGTGGCCAGGAGCAAACTCAACTCTGTCCGCACGAAGTGGGGCTTGAGGCGGTTCACGTGGAGGACCCGAAGGGGGTTCCGAGGGGAGTGGACGTCCACTAAGTATGTCACTTGGCTCTTCCGCTCCACGACTTTGAAAGTCCCAGTCCATTTATCTTGGAGGGCGCAGGGTTTCACCGGGGACATCACCCAGACCTGCTGGCCCGGTTGAAACTCGACCAGAGTGGCATTCTGGTCATACCAGTGCTTCATCTCCTCCTGGCTCGCCTCGAGGTTGGCCTCGGCCAGCGCTCGGAACTTCCGAGTCTGGTTTCGGAGGGCTAGGATGTATCTAAACACATCTGGAGGTGGTTCTCGGGGTGCCGTCTCCCACCCTTCCTTGACCAGGCTGAGGGCCCCTGGACGGGATGTCCGTAGAGCAATTCAAATGGGCTGAACCCCAGGGATTTTTGGGGGACTTCCCGGTAGGCGAACAGGAGGCAGGGGAGGAGGACGTCCCACTTACGCCGGAGGGGCTCTTCTAGACCCATGATCATCACCTTTAGAGTCCGGTTAAACCGCTCTACTAGGCCATTTCCTTGGGGATGGTACGGGGTGGTGAATTTGTAGGACACTCCACATTGTTGCCACAGGGACATCATATATTTGGAGATGAAAGTCGTGCCGCGGTCGCTCATGACCTCTCGGGGAAAAGCTACTCGTGAAAAGATCCCCATCAACGCCCGGCCCACCACGGGGGCCGTCACTGTCCATAGGGGAATGGCCTTGGGGTATCGTGTGGTATGATCCACCAGGACTAAGATGAATCGGTGACCTTGAGAGGTTCTGGGGTCTAGGGGCCCCACAATGTCGATCCCGACCCGCTCAAAGGGGGTACTGACGACGGGGAAGGGCTGGAGGGGAGCCTTGCGCATTCCTCCACTTTTCCCACTAGCCTGGCACGTGGGACAGGACTTGCAGTGGGCCTCTACGTTCGCTCGCATATTTGGCCAATAAAAGTGCGTAACTAAGCGGTGATAGATCTTGTCCTGGCCCAAGTGTCCCGCCAGGGGTACGTCGTGGGCCAGGCCCAGGAGGAAGTCTCGGAAGTCATCAGCACCCGGGCTGACCCTAGCTCGGCAGACTTCTGCTCGCTGTACAGGAGGTCATTCTCCCAATAGTCTAAATGGGTTCCGGACTGGTCACCCGCAGCTTGGGTTTCGGCCTGTCGCCGGGGTCCGACCAGGGAAGGGCAGGTGGCTTGCTCCCGGCAGAACTCCTCCCGGGAGGGGCCCCCCTCGTGATGCCATTGTGCCAACTCGTTAAATATGAGCTCGGGCAAAACCTGATCTACTAGAGGCATAACTGATGGGCCTTAAGCCTGTCAAAAGTTATCAAAAAGTTCCTCAAAAATCACATGTATGTTATGCGCTAAATTTTTAATGCCATGATTTGTGGTATTTGGAAAACAACAATAGTAGACAGTACATTTTATGTTTTACTATTATTCATGTAAAGTTTCTGTATTTCATAAAAAACATCAAAGCAAACATGTAAGTCTTTTCACAATTTCAACAATTGTTATATATGATCCTGTTATGTCAACACAAGATTCACAAACAATGTCCAATAAACCCAATGCATTTCTGGTTCATGCTGAACCCTTCATCAGGGGATAAGCTTAACGTGAAGTCGGATCTTGGGTAAACAACGTCCGATGGTGTTGTCTTTTGGGGATCTACAAGACAGCAACAAAAATATCTATGCATCATTTTGTAACAGATTACATTATCAACATGAAGAACGCAAGCTTGGGAGTGCCGCTGAGAAAGAGCTTGGAGATTCAGAAGACGTGCTGGTGCCAATTCAAAGCCAAAGTGGTTTATTCATTAAAAAGACTCGAAGTAAAACAATGCTCTCTTAAGTACTGTGAAAGATGGCATGTGAGAAACTTATAGGTTACTGGGAGTGAAAAGGCGTAAAAATGTGCTTCCCACGCATATTAAAAAGTGCAACCTGAGAGAATAGTGCTCAAAACAACCGGTAATGCCGAGAAATAAAAAGTGAAATCTGATTATGTGAAATTTTCTCACCAGACGGTCGTTCACTGAGGGCACGAGTCTGTTAACCACCATTAAACGTTATGAAGACCAAATCCTTCAAGTTCTTGTGGCTCTAAAAATTTGCGGAGGTTAAATATCCTCAATACAACCTATTTAGTAAAAAAACGACCCTGTGTACCCTGTGTGTAGCTTACCGGAAGAAGCTAAAAGAACGCCCAGTGTTCAAAATGCCTCAATTCCAAGTATCTGAAAAAAACCAGTGCAAACCTTACTAACAAGTTCTAAGTAAAGAATCGAAATAAATTAAAATGGACGGACAGAGCCTCCATCCTCACCTTACTCTTCCTCTGTCGCCATATCAATTGTAATGTCGAATGCGAGTCCGCCCAACAGATCACGTGGTGCGGAACTCGCTGGTTTAAAAAAAGAATGACGAAAATAAAGAAGGGACTGTGAATGCCACAGAAAATGTTACCTAGTAACCGGGAAATTGTAGTGCCAAACGCGAATCACCCAACAGGTCATGTAGTACGGAGCTCGCGTGTTTCAGAAGAAGAAATACCAAAAATAAAGAAAGGACTTCAGACACAACATAAACAAATACCTAAGAACCGGGAAATATACTATATCCCTAGGTTTCGTGTAACTCTAGCTCAGTGATCTGTGCGGGATCGGAATGCAAGATTTCGTCATCGGCGACGGGTTCTCCTTCTGGGGAGAGGCCGTCGGGCTTGGTTCGGTCGTCCCTGTCTTCGTCTACGGGGGTGTGGCTGGGAGGTTCAGTTTCGGCCACCCTGGGGGGGGGCAGTCGGGCAAACATGGATCGCGTGGTGGCGCACACCCATTCGGGTAGGCCCATCATGCTCAGGTGGGTTTTGCGCTCAACTTGTCCCCACGGGGAACTTTCTAGGTCGTTGCCCAGGAGACAGTCCACAGGTTGTGCGGTTCGGACAGCTACGCGTAACTTGCCTGTCACCCCCCCCATTCGAACTGTACCAAGGCCATTTTACACAAGCTCTCTGTATTGTCGGCGGAGAGTATGTGGCAAAGGACATTCAGGATGATTTGGTCTTCCTTGATTAGGTGACTGAGGACACCTGTGATGCTCGCCCCGGTGTCACGAAGGGCCTCCACTCGGTGGCCATTAACCGTCACTAGCTGCTGGTACGTTTTGGTGTTCGCGGGTAGGGGGGCTCCGGGAACAATTTCTTGGTCTCCTAGGGAGACTAGGGTCATGGCAGCAGGTTCCCACTCTCCGGTGTCCTCCATCTCCTCCCCATGGGCTACGTTGGCCATCTGTCGGGCTGGGGGAGCTGTCGTGGTGGGTCGCTGGGCCATGGGACACTGGGGGTCACTGGCGCAATGCCCGGGCTGTTGGCAATGATAACATGTGATGGTGACTCAGTGCCTGTGTCTACCTGGGGGACCGGAGCTGGCTGGTGGGGGTGCTGGAAAGTTCGGGGGTTGGCTTCTGGGGGACTACGCTGGGGACCTGACTGGAATTCCCTCTGTCTTCCTTGGTTTCCCCCCCCTCTCTGGCGGGGAGATCCCCGACTGTTTCGGGGGTAGTCTCCTATGGGGCCCCGGGGGACCCGGGTGTTCACCCAGCGATCTGCTTCGACAGCCAGCTTCCTCAGGTCTGCGAGCTTGCTGTCAAGCAGATGCTGGCGTAGTTCCACAAAACAGTTCGAGGACAAGTGTTCCCATGCAATGAGGTTGGTCAGTTCTTCAAAGGTGGTAACTTTGCTGCCCTTGATCCACCCTTCTAATGCCCGACTGTAAAAGTTCACGTACTCCACCCATGTGGTGCCAGGGAGCTTCTTGCAGTCTCGGAACCGCTGGCGATAAATTTCGGGGGTGAGACCGCATCTCGTGAGGAGGGCCTCTTTCATGTGGCTGTAGGAGGTCTGCACTGAGGACGGCAGGTCAAGCAGGGTGTCTCTTCCCTCGCTCAGGAATCGACCCCACAACCCAGCCCCCCAATCCTTCTGTGGGACCCAGTGGAAGGTCATGGCAACTTCGTAGGCCTTGAACCACTGCTGGATATTTTCGGTTTTATAGTATTTTTTCACCACATCCTTGGGTATGTGGACTTTTGGCTCTACCGGGGGAACGGTCTCATGGTTCCCCGGGGGCCGGCCTTCTTCACTTCTTGCCCTCAATTCGATCTCCTTCAAGCCGCGCTCATGCTCTAGCTGAAGTCTCTTGCCTTCATGTTCTCGTTGGAGTTTCTTTTCCTCCAACTCCCCTTTGCACTCGTAGCTGTTCTACCGCTAGCTTCTTTTCTGCTAATTTTAGTTCGCCCTCGATTTTTAGTTTGGCCATTTCAAGTTCGTGATTGTGGCTTCTCTCTCTGTCCGCTAGCTCTTCCGGGGAGAGGCCCCCATCCGGTGCGTTGTTTCGTACCTGGGTGCTGCTGCTTCCCCTTTGGACGAGTCCGGCTTCGTCTGGCTGCTCCGCTTCTCCTCCTGTTTGGGGAAAGGGTGCTCTGGACTCCACCCAAAAAGCTTGTAGGGCTTTTTGCATTTCTTCTTTCATGTTTAGGCCTGTGGTAGCGATTTTCCGTTCTTTGCAAAATTCCTTCAATTCTTTGTGTGTGTACTCTTCCAGCTGTTCCGCACGGAACGTAGTACTCGCATCGGTTTCAGTGGGACTCATGGTGTTTCCTTCTGCCATCTTTGTTCGGTAGTGTGTCAGCCGCTCACTGTACGATCTCTAGATTGTGGTCTCGGATCCCGTCGCTTGCCACCAATGTTAGAAGGGGCGATCCCAGGGAAGGTCAGAATATGTCGATCCCAGGGGAGGCCAGAATATGTGCCTGACCACCCAGTGACCCACCTCTCCTAGGAACACTGCCGAGCACAGGCAGGAGACCCTTCAGGGGGAGAGTCTCGAATCTAGGATCGCACGCGCTGAGCTAGCACCACTCGACAAAGGGACACCACACTGTAGGTTTTCAAGAGAATGTATTCTTTATATCTCAAGTAAATGGATCTTTATGATCCACAGGGTTCTTATGTACAAGTAGAGCAAGGGCTCAAAGAGTCTCGGTAGGGATTTGGGTAGCGGGACAGTCTTAGTGTTCAAGATAGATGCAGGTGCGTATCCGGCGCACAGCTCTCAATCCTCGAGCTGGGGGATACGAGTAGATCTTGGGTCCAGCCGGACCAGGATAGTCTCTGAGACGCGACCATGTCTGCAGGGCTCGAGCAAGGATGTGGCAGTTCTTACGGTCTTAAGGGAGCCGCGATCGAATCAGCAGGGCTCAGGTGTTCTCAAGGTTGCGAGGGAGCCGCGACCACGTCTGCAGGGCTCAGATGGTTCCGGGCAGAAGTCCTTCTCTACCGGGTAGGAGCCGCGACGACGTCAGCAGGGCTCAGATGGTTTCGGGCAGAAGTCCTTCTCTGCCGGGTAGGAGCCGCGATGATGTCAGCAGGGCTCAGGTGGTTTCGGGCAGAAGTCCTTCTCTGCTGGGTAGGAGCCGCAACGATGTCAGCAGGGCACTCGTAGTTCCAGGATACAACTGACTTGATCGTCCCAGAGCACCCCTTGATATAGGACTGCTCCTCTTTGATGTCCGGAGTCCTCGCAGGCAGAGGTCTTAGCACCTGGGGGCTGCTTGTTGGGGGTTCCTCCCACGCAGGCCCTTTAATCCTTTCAAGTTGGGTCTGGAGGGGGGCGCTAGGGGGCGCACTGCGGTATGGCTGGCTAATGTGACAGCTCTGCCGGGCGGATCCATGAATTGCAAAATCACACTGCATAATGGGCGAATTCAGCGGATCCAGCACTAAAATCAGCAATCAGAAATCACAGCGAACCTGAGGTGCACTATGAGCCTTTCAAATCTGAACAGCAAGAGGGTAAAATATGCGACTCTGCTGATGGCGGTAACCGGGGGCTGGCAAAATGGCAGCCGTCATACAGACCTCAGTTACGGAGCACATCGACGAGCATCGGCAAACCTAGCTTGCAGGTGATTAGTGGAAATAAGCTGAAGCTGGGCACGACATGAGGAGCACGGTGAGAGGACACCAGGAACATATCAAAGGTTAGACGCGCAATTTGAATAATCGGCAGCGCGAACCCCGAAGACAAGATGGCGGCACCCAGTGACTGCTCCGCAACGCTGCCACGATCGGCCAGTGAAGTATAAGTGCTCTGGCTCCTGCACCACCCAGCTGACGTTGGCGGTAGACCCACGCGACGATGCACATGCCCCCAGCCTTCTACAACTCTGCGTTAAATAATAGCGAAGAAAACGATCACCCTCCATTTCACTTCGAGCATCAAATCCCTGCCGGACCGAATACCTGCACACGGAAAACCCACCACTGAGTGCTATGATTACGGCAATTTGGGAAGGTATTTGCATAATGCTGGCGGCGTTGGAAGTAAGGTCTAATAGAAATGGCATCACTGAATAGCTCTGGCTGGAGCTCCTGCAGAAACTGAGCCGCCATCTTAGGCACTCGTTGATTGCGCGCCAACTGGAGAGCCTGAGTGGAGAAGGCGGTTTGCGGGCCCCGCACGCTGCAGCTCGGGAAGAAACACCGCCGCAGCCTGTACAGATGCAATATAAAAAGACTGCTTCCACATATGATCAGTGCCATGCAAAACTGGACTACCAATACCATGCGGCGCTGAGGCACTTGACTGAACTTCCTATATCCGCGGTGCTTTGGTCCCCAATCTAGAGATTGAATGCTCGGCATACTATGCGTGTGTGCCACACGCTCTATGTCACCATGGCGTTGATCTACTGAGACACTGTGGACTACTCCAGTAATCCATGCATCGCTACTGAAGAGAGCCTTGTTGTGCAGAGGCAGGCACGCACCACAGCTATTAACGTTGGATATACAGCCGTAGCACATTTTCACAGGGTGAAGTTTCGGACACACATTGCCTCGGTGTTGCTGCTGACCACGCCAATACATGATATGGGGAAGCCTGATAGACAACAACCTAAATTAAATTTTGAACCACGGCGAACCGGACGTGGACAGGCGAATCACTCGGATGCTGAAACGGAGACTAACACTACCCCTGAAAACGGAATGGAATCAATCCTGAAAGCGATCCAGTCTAGTCTGCAGGATATAAATGGCAAGCTCAACCACTTAACATGCCGACTGGATAACATGGCAATGAAGTTGGACACTCAAGGTGAGCGACTAGATGAGGCTGAGAAAAGACTGTCAGCGGTAGAAGATGAGGCACGGACAAGCACCTCCAAGTGTAGTGGAATGGAAAAAGTGCTGGAAGTTATACGACACAAAGCAGAGGATTTGGACGCGCGGTCACGCCGTAATAACATCCGCATAGCGGGCGTTCCTGAGACCACCAACACAGGCCGTATGGAGGAGTATGTGGAGGCGCTCTGCCGTGAGGTCTTTGGTGCGGATCATCTCTCCCCGATTTTCATAGTGGAAAGAGCCCACAGGGCGCTCTGCCGTGAGGTCTTTGGTGCGGATCATCTCTCCCCGATTTTCATAGTGGAAAGAGCCCACAGGTCGCTTGCGCCTAAACCACCGCTGGGGACACCACCCCGGCCGATAGTGGCCCGGGTCTTGAATTATTGTGATCGTGATAACATACTCCGCATGGCGAGGGAAAAGCAACAGGTGATCTACTAGAACAACAAGCTGGAATTCTGCCCGGACTATTCTGTGGCAGTACAGCAGGCACGTAAAGAGTACGCAAATGTCAAGGCAAAATTGCGTGACATGCAGGTAGAATATGCAATGCTGTATCCGGCTAAATTGAAAATCTCCTTGGATGGTAGGCAAACGATTCTTTCCACCCCGAAAGCAGCTCAGGAATTCGTCAAGAAGATCGCCACTAGACAGAAAGAGCGAAAGCAGGCAACTCAAGAGCAAGATGCGGACTGAAGGATAGCGGACTCGGTCGTGTGTACACATGGCCCCCAAAGTGACTGCAATTTCTAACGTACATACTGGGTAGGTCTGCCAATCTTCAAGTGCGATTGATAGGACCTGATTGCTCCAACTGTGGTAAGTGGCACTGAGCGACACATAATAGCTGGGGCACTGGTGAGTGTTAGGAATGAACATGAAGTGGACTATAATAAGCTAGCTCCCTGTCCACACACCGCGCTTCCCTATCTCGCCCTTGAGGTCTCTAACTGGTATAACAAATTTGCAGTAGACTACTGGGTCGCTACTGAGCAATACTGTATGGCGAGGAGGCCTGTGTAGAGCATGCAGCAGAATTACCCGCGACGTATTCAGGACTGCAGAAATACTTAACTAAGGACCTAACCTGCTTGCACAGATTAACTCAGTGCTGAGAACTGTATGGACCTGCGAGCCTTTGCTCTACACGGTTGTATCTGAAAACTGCGTGTGAGATTCAAAATAGATCAGATACCACCACGGCATTGATGCTGAAGGGTCATATGGTGACACGTTCAACGTGAGATGGGTGGCTTGTACATTTGCTTGTTTGGGGATTTACAATATGAACAAAGTATAGGTCCCTACCTGACAATAACCCCGCTACAACCCAAATGACTACTCACGTTAAAGCCATAACCATGTTTAAGAATCAGAGATAATACACACAATCGCGACTATGAGTCACAGGTTGTGCTCTGCTAGAAACGTGCCTAGGCAAAGGTTGGTGCTATTGTCAACACTCTGATTGGGACGGTTGGGCTAGTTTTTCTAATAGGACATGTATTGTTTGCCTATAACTTCATTATGATCTGCCCACATCCATATATTGGATGGTGGCGTGCGCCTTAGGCGGGCCCCTACATGGGTACTCCCCACACGGTTTATGTGTTATACAAAGTTTAAGGGGGGGCTATGGCTTCGGCAGAATTGGGCTGCCGTTGTGGGAGGTGGGAGGCGGGATGGGGACACAGTTCTTGTTACTAGGCCATGGTGCTTGAGAAGTATTGCTAAGACCCAGAATGTACTGTTTTTATATGATTTGCAGTCCCGATGTACACGAATTTGGTTCCACATATTACGAGGCACTCAGTTACATAAACTTCGCATCTTTATGTCTTTTCATCCCTTTTCGATATGACAAACACAGTACCAGGTAGATTAACCTTAAATATGCTTACGTGGAATATAAGAGGTTTCGCTAATCCGAAGAAGATAAGGCAACTATTTGCGTGTCTGGATAGGTGGCACATAGACATCGCGTTACTGCAGGAAACGCATGTGGCTCCACGTACTCACACCTGCGTAGGTAACAGATGGGCAGAATCCGTACATCACTCCACATGTTCCTCATATGCTAGCGGAGTCTCTATTCTGGTAACGAAAAACACGGAATTCCAAATAGAAAACGTCATAAGCGACGACCAGGGGAGATACGTGATAGTAACAGGGGTGCTTCGGGGACAACGGATTACACTAGTTAACACCTATGGACCAAATGTTGACGCCCCAGAGTTCTATCATGAAGTTTGGCAACACCTACATGATAAAGCGGATAATGTCTTGTTGTGGGGAGGAGATTTAAACCTAGCGCTCAATGATAGAGTAGACAGATCGGGGACGACAACAGAGCCACATAGAAAGGCACGCACCAAGGTGATCGACATGATGGAAGACTTACAATTACACGATATCTGGAGGGTTAGACATCCAGGGGGCAGAGAAGCAACCCACACTTCCATTGCACACAACAGCTGGTCTCGCATTGACTACTGGTTGGGCTCTAGAGCAGCGTTGTTGTGGACAAAGGACATTAAGCACATGCCAAAATCCCTGTCGGATCATAATCCGATAGTATTGACCCTCAAAATACCACACTATACTCCACCTCCCTACAGCTGGAGATTCAATGCCACGGCACTTACAGATTCACTGTACGACAACACTATAGCCACTGCGAAAAAAGATTACTTCCAGCTGAATGAAAAATCGACAGAAGACCCGAGTTTGTTATGGGAGGCCTTCAAAGCCACATTAAGAGGGGTGTGCACCAGTACAACGGTAGGGATACTACGGGACATTAGGGCACAGTTAGTGCGCTGTGAGACAAAGTTAAAATCATTAGAACACCAATATGAACTCACCCAAAATGAATCACTCCTGGGGGAAATACGTAAGGAACTTTTAGACTACCAAACGTTTGCAGAGGACGAAGTTAAGTATATCCACAAACGCCCCAGAGCTCGAGCTTTTGGTGAGGGTGGTAGAGCAGGCAGGGTATTGGCAGCCAGAATATGTGAGGGACGTAAATCCTGTGCGATTTTACGAATAAGAGATGATGCAGATGCACTATGCACAGACCTCCATGATATTTTACGCGAGTTTGTTAAGGCGTATACTGCGCTTTATCAATCCCAGTTAACTACGTCACCTGAGGACATATTAAAATATCTAGAAGAGGTGGCCATTGCCTGGCTCTCGGATTCACAGAGGGAATATCTCTCACAACCAGTTACGGTAGAGGAAGTCACTGAAATTATTAAAACCTTACCGAATAGCAAGGCTCCCGGGCCTGACGGCTTCATGTGTGAATTTTACTGACTTACTGGCTTCTCGCCTGGTCGCGATGTTCGGTGGTGCCTTTGAGAAAACCATTCTCCCACCGACATTGCGGGAAGCGATGGTGATAGCGCTTTTAAAACCGTCCAAGGACCCGGAGTCTTGCGACTCATATCGCCCTCTGTCACTTATAAACGTGGACTCTAAAATCTTAGCTAAACTGCTAGCCACATGTCTGCAGCCCCTTATGCCTAATCTGGTCCTACCAGACCAATCTGGTTTTATACCGTCTAGAGCAACCACACATAATACCCGCACTCTGTTCGACTTGTCCCATTATTTGATCCCTGATACTAAATCAGTGGCGGTCATGTTAGACGCTGCCAAGGCGTTTGACTCCATTGAATGGACCTACCTTATCACAGTGCTGCACAGGATGGGCTTTCCGTCGATATTCATTCAATGGGTCAAACTGCTATATACACAACTGGTGGCTAGAGTACGGATCAATGGCCACACCTCAGACTCAATATTGATAGAACGTGGAACAAGGCAAGGCTGCCCGCTATCCCCTCTGCTCTTTGCCTTAGCTTTGGAGCCGCTGGCATGCAAAGTTAGGCAAAATCACCACCCATCTGCGCTCCAATTCCTCAGCAGGCCATTACACATATCGTTGTATGCGGACGATATGTTATTATACGTTCGTGACCCTGAGATCCACCTGGCACTGTTATTGAGGGAATATATACAATTTGGAGGTCACTCTGGGCTGCAAATAAATTGGGACAAATCATCTATTATCCCCCTTACTGACACCACATTGCCACACACCACCGAATTCCCACTAGAATAGCAGGAAGATCCCATCAAATACTTAGGAGTGTGGTACCACAGAGACCCAGAGCTTGTCATTAGGACGAACTATGGTAGAGTACTTCAATCCATAGAAGATAAAGTTAGTCGGTGGATACAGCTACCATTGTCACTAGCCGACCGTATAGCAATCGTCAAAATGGTTATCCTCCCCAAACTCCTTTACCTGTTCAATAATATCCCAATCCCACCACCGAGGGAGGTATTTAGGCGAATTACAGCAGTAGTCACCAGGCTGATATGGGCAGGCAAACAGGCCCGAGTTGGCTTGCGCACGTTAACACTCCCATACTCGAAAGGGGGATTGAGTGTTCCGGACTTTTTATTGTATTACCTCTGTGCACAAGCACAGTATGCAACGTATTGGTATCACCCAGTTCCATATCTGACACACACACAGCTATAGAAGAAGGTGACGCGCTACCCGTTCCACTGACAGCGATTACTATGCATAAGCGCCAGGCAGGTAGGTCTGGGAACACTAGGAGACCAATATGACAACGGAACATTCATAACCGCACGAGATCTGTCCTATGTACACAACCAAACTTTGCTATTTCGCTTCACCCACTATAGACTGCAAGAGGCGATCAAACAGTTGTATCCAACATATCCCACTGAACCGCCACAACTAGACTCGCTCCAATTGGTACTCACATCACCGAACACTGCACACTTAGTATCCCGCCTATACACGGTGGCGCAGAATGAAATTAATGATAACACTCATAAAGCCAGGGACAGGTGGAGCTCAGCACTGGACACGCCTCTCTCTGAGAAAGAGTGGCAAACGGCTTGTGATTTGATTAGGATGTTAACACTCAATGGCAATCTGCGGCTTGTACATTTTAAATATTTGCACCAAATGTACCATACACCTGTCAAACTGTACAATTATGGACTTTGCACGGAAGCATGCTGCAAACGCTGTGGCCATGATCAGGCTGACTTCATACATCTGGCATGGTCTTGCTTAAAGGTACACGAGTATTGGGAACAAGTCACAACGACACTGACAGATATGGTGGGAGTGACCATTGAGTGTACTATACAGATGTGTCTCCTAGGTCTGTTACAAAATGTTAGAGCACTGAAAAGAAAATTCTGTGCAGTGGCGCTATTGCTCGCCAAGAGACGAGTGTCTATGTGTTGGGATAGTAAAGTCACCCCGACTATTAAACAATGGCTTGGCGATATGTCCCACTGTCAGGACACCTTGAGAACTTATGAAGAGGAGCTTCCTGCCTGATCTCGGCCGAAAGATTATTGGCAATATTTCACACATTATTTGAATGCTAATCCAACTGCTTCCTGATACTGATGATTAATAACCGTTTACTGTCTCATTGTAACTGACGTATATTTGCAAGAAACGTGTACATTCCTTTTAGTACAGATATTGATGGGTTGACGAATGCTGAAGTGTAATGGCCTAAGTTGTATTCCTATGTTAAATCTACTGTTTTTGAGATGTATCACTCAAAATCAATAAACAGATTTTCAAAAAAAAAGTTGGGCCTGGAGGGATCCCAGACACACAGCAGGCTTGGAGCCAGCCCTCAGGGAGGCCGGATGGGCGATCGAAACCCATCTCTCGAGGGGAGGTGGGAGGTGTGATCGAACTACTCCTCCCACTCTCGCTCACGGGGAGCGCTCTACCCCCCCAGCCGGGTATGGCGCGTCTAGGGCCGAGGTCGGGATGAGGCCGGGGGCGGCCATCTTAGGTGCAGGGAATGGGCACCGGGGGCCTTTGGGGCCTGTAGGGTTTGGGTGCGTCCGGTACCGGGAAGATGGAGGGGAGGACGGGGAAGTCCAGGGTCGTGTGTGTGGATCATGGAGGGAATGGTCGGGTAGGCCGGGATAATCAGGGGCCTGGTGTGGTGCACGGGTCAGGGTTGGGTCACTACTGGTCAGGCAGGACCACGCCAAGAGGCCGGGTCTAACAACAATCATAAAAGCAAAGGTATTAAGGTACATGATAAATATGCACGATAACAACAATAAAATATTTTATTAGGTAGAAAAGATCAAATCTTAAGAAAAACAGTACTTTATCCATAGCACAAGATTTAAAACAATGCAATATTCCGTTGTATAATGCAGATTTTATGAATCTCAGAACTAAGGAACATACTTCAAAGTCAAGAAGCTTGTGAAGGAAGCCCAGTGTATTGGCAAATGTCATTCTTTCTTACCGTAAAAGGTATATAGAATTTGCAGAAAGACATAAAATGTAACAGTGTTGGTCAGAAAACTCACCACAAGGACGAGAATAAACGGATTCAGAACTGACTTAGCTCACAGGGAAACACAATTGATGATGTGTTGGGGTAAGTCTAAATATTAACAAAAGGTCTCCCTTTCAGGCACCGAATTCCATATTCAAATAGGGTTCAACAGACAGAGTCCCCTAATTTCTGACTTTAAATGTTTCCCTCGTCTTGCTTAATTTTGCTAGCAAGAAAGTGTCACTCATAGTGGTTGAAATGCCACTCATAATTACACTGAAATTATGAAAATGTCACATATTGGTTCTCGTGCCTGATATAACACTTTCCGCTTGTTGGTTATGTTTTTCAAGCCAACTGTTTGGGAGTCGTAGTTTTACTTGAAAACATATGTTATTTTGGGTTTAAAAATCCCAGCAGACAAAGTGATGTTGGCTAAAAGTCATGACCGGTAGCATTTCTCACGTGTTTTGAATATTCTTGTCACCAGTTTATCTCCACCCGGAAAAGATGCTGCACTCGCTTAGATCTTGACCTTTCGAGATCTTTCGAGCTCATTGACGTCAACAACCTCTTCTAACATAAATTACTCTCTTGTGCATGAATCAATAAGCCCCTCGTAACAGAAGTTGTAGCCTTCTCTGTGACAATCACTGAATGAACCCGTCTTTTGCTCACCTGAGAGGACGGCGCTGAGGTGACTGCTTCTCAGTATCAGCTAATTATGGCATTTTTACTAAACTACCATCCGTTTCACAAAGTGAGGTATCTCACGAAACA
The DNA here is from genome assembly GCF_964261635.1 of Lissotriton helveticus. Classification (NCBI taxonomy): domain Eukaryota; kingdom Metazoa; phylum Chordata; class Amphibia; order Caudata; family Salamandridae; genus Lissotriton; species Lissotriton helveticus. The sequence goes on along the minus strand of NC_136063.1, from coordinate 1,937,089,985 downwards.
GCGCTCCACGGCTGGGCTCTGGCATTAGCAATGCCTGGCTACAGAGGCGGTGGGATAAACAATTAATTTCTCTCCGCCTGCAGCTCCGTCGGCCTGCCACCACCGGACGCCCCTGGCCGGCGCGCAGTCAACATTGCAAAAGCGTGTGTGATGTCACGGGCCTATGAAAGGTGGTGTCGTGCGTTCGCTATACACTGCGGCTGCACGCAGCAATTGCAAGCCAACCCAAAAATAATGCCGCCTGGGGCGGACCGCCCCTCCCCCCCGTTCCCCCTTGAAACGCCCCTGATGATAGCAATGCACATGGGTTTGAAGGGCTGCATAATTTGATTATGTGGGAACACCTTTTAAGTAATTTTCACCAAGAGAAACTGCATTAATTCCTGGTAGACTTAGATCCACTTTCTCCTCAAGAATTGGGGAAGAAGGCAAACTACTGGGTCAAAACGAGGATCACCAAAAACTACCACTGGCGGGGAGACCAAAAGAAAGAAGCCAAAAAGCCCCCCCCCCCCCCCCCCGAAGTGAAAGAGGGTAACCTTAAAAATAACCAAGCGTCTTCTACAGGTACCCAAAAACCTGCTCAGAAGGGTGGGCCCAGATTCTCTGCACAGTCTAAGGGGGGATACAAGGGGAAGAACTGGGTTCCCAACAAGACTTGGTGTTATGAATTTAAAGCAACAGGACACAAAACTGGAGGCCTTACCTGTGAAATAAAGAACAATGCCTCCAGTCTACCTGCAGTACCTGCAGTTGCTAACATCCAGAAATTCCAGATATGATCCTAGGTGTGGCCTGACCATGCCAGTAACCCCATTGAGGCAACATTAGTCTTTGAGGGAGAAATAGATGTAGTCTATGCTGCCTGGCCAGATAATTTGTTAAAATTCAGGCAGTTTCCAAAGATTAATGGGTCTATGCTAGAGACCTCGAGGGATAGTGGTGCAATGGTGCCCAGCAGCTAGTGCACTTAGATCAAAACCTAATTGGAAGGTCCCATCCAGTCACCAATGCTAACAATGTCACCACAGTCCATCCCATGGCTATGGTCACTTTGGACTGGGGGTGGGGCGTGGGAGTAGCTGGACAAAAATAAGTGGTTGTGATGTTCCTGCAGGTTGTCTGCTTAGAAATGACTTGGAGAATTCTGCATGAACCGACGTTGAACTGAGGAACCATGCCAGCATGGGTGGTCTCTCAGAGTGGGGTTGTGTTACAACCAGAGCGCAGGGCAGAGCTCAGAGTGAAAACGTGGTGCTGGATCCAGGGAGAATGGACCAGTCCGCCAAGAAAAAAGGCAAGAAGACTGGGGACCAGCTTCTAAATGGATTCCAAGTCAGAACCCCTCTTCCCAGGAAGTGGACTTGGTATTCCCAGAGGGAACTGAGCCTAAAGAGATTTGGTCTTAGAAGGCAGATTTTTTAGGCCCAATGGGACCCTCTAGGGTGGTTCTGTGCTAGGGACACAAAACTTTTCCCCCTCTTGAAAGCCTGAGGCAGCAACCTGCTGCACAGGAAAAGGGTGATATCAGTGGCACCCACATGGTCTCTTAGGAGGACAGGCTCCTATACACCGAGGTCAGAGACCATAAACCTGCTGCAACCAGGAGACTGGTAATACCTCAGAGGTTTAGAGAGTTTCTCCTTACTTACCTATATATCCCTTTAGTTGGGCTCCTTGGCCAGGATAAAACTTGGAGTAGGTTGGTCGACCACTTCTACTGGCCAGGGATGCCTCAGACGGTGAAGGACTTTTTTTCAGTCCTGTGTTACCTGCCAAGCCAGTGAGAAGGCAGGAGGTCACCAAAAGCCCCCCTTATTTCGCTTACAGTGGTGGGGGTACCCTTTGAAAGGGTAGGGGGCAACCTTGCTGTCCCCTGGACCCTCAATCAGTATCAGGGAACACATATATACTGGTGGTAGTGGATCATGCCACCAGGTACCCTGATGCTATTCCCCTAAAGGCCACCAAAGCTCAGGTGGTGGAAAAAGCCCTCCTTGGTGTATTCACCATGGTTGGTTTCCCAAAGGAGGTGCTGTCAGAGAGAGGTACAAACTTCATGTCTGCATACCTAAAACACATGTGGAATGAGTGTGAAGTGAGCTACAGATTCACCACACCCTATCATCCACTAAGCAATGGCCTGGTTTAGAGATTCAACCAGCCATTGAAAACCATGATTGGTGGGCTCCCTGAAAAACTTTGATGGATATGGGATATCCTACTTCCTTGCTATTAATCAAGCAGAGACAGACAAGAGCAGTTCTCCAGGGAGTCACAGGTATCTCATATTGGATTTCTCTACACTAGATTCACTACAGAAAAGGATTGACGTTTACCGCAGTAATTCAAGGTTCCCCATTTATCCTTGGTTTTGTCCAAACATGCAACACCGTCTTCTCGATATAGGATTTTAACCCTGACTACATCAACTACCATTGCCTGCCAGCACCCGCCTCTCCATGGGTGTCCGGCTGGGCCCTATGTGAGTATTCTTGACTCCTCTCACTCCCACAGGTGTTCTCCACACTAGCTGTCAGTCATCCACAGGTGCCCCTACATTGATAGGTCCTGATGAGACCCCACATTGTTAGCTGGGTCAAAAGGTCGTTGACAACTTGAAGCAAACCAATTCCCAGTCCCTATTATTTTACTAGGAGACTGCTAACATTTATTGTGTATCCATCAAATTTTTGTTTCTGTAACAACATTAAAACCTTGTTTTTATATCATAAAAGTCACAATCGATACTCATAGGTTTCACATTTTTTCACTTGGGACACTCAACACTGAAAATGTATAACAAATGTGTATTTTCATATATAAAACAGCTTGTTTCTCGACACACTCTGTGTTACATGTCCTTCTTTCTCTGACATTTCTGTACCCCCATTTAACTGTGATTGTGCTGAGATATATATTGTAATATTAACCATTAAGTGCCCACAGGAACCATTGTTTTTTTGTTTAAAATATCCTACTTCCATGCCTGCTTTTTGCCTACAGGGAAGTGCTATAGAAGGGAGTGGGGTTTTCACCCTTTGAACTTTTGTTTGGGCAACCTGTTAGAGGTCCCCTGAGTCTGGTAAAGAAGGTTGGAAAAAAACCTCTTGAAGTAAGTACTTTTGTATCTCGATAATTGGCTACTGGTGTACGCTTATAAGTCTCTACCATATGGTACTAAGGTACCCAAGGCATAGCTACACCAGGGGTCTCCTAGGGGCTGCAGCATGTATTGTGCCACCATTGAGAGACCACTCAACCTGTTACTACAGGCCTGCCTTAGCAGCCTGTATAAGCTGGTGCAAGCACCACTTACAACAGATATAAGTTTTCTTATATCTGAGGTCACTACACTTAAAACCTATAAGTCACCCCTAGGACAGGCCTTTCAAACCTGAAGGCAGGGTGCTGGGTTATAAGTTTGTGGGTGCCCCTGCATGAGCAGGACACCCTTACAAACCCTGGAGTAGATTCTTCATGCTTTGTAAGACGTTGCAACCTAGATCTGTGACTGGGGGTGAGTGTCTGAATAGTTTCAGTTCTCTGTCCGTCATCTCCTTGTGTTTGCTTTGTTTTCGCTAAGTTGTCAGGGTATGCCCAGATGTGGGTCCCTTGCTCACTTTGCCACTGGATTCAAGCTAGTCTGGCTGAAGAGGGTGTTTTCTGGTCCAGGGAGGACATGGCTTAGCAGTTCGGGCTGGACTGTTCCCACAAGGCACAGGGCCAAGGCTGATTTGCATACAGCTGTGTCTGAACTGGGGTGGCAAAGTGAGCTAATGAATGATGATGGATTCTATCCAGATCTATGACTGGGGGTGAGTGTCTGAAAAGTTTCCGAGCTGCATCCATCATCTCCTTGTGTTTGCTTTGAAAGTGCTGTCAGTCATTTTGATATATATTGTGGCCATCCGTCATTACACAATGGCTAAATATACAGAGGCTGTGCAGAAGCTGGTATGTTTGCTATGAAATATGTTAGAATCATACCTCAACACCGTTAACGGTATTGGGAGTATGATTCCATGCACTGAGGGGCTCCTACAGGAAGCCCTCAGTACTCCCAGTAACAGCCTTTCAGGGTCTGCTAGCAAGCTAGTGCAGCTGCCAACCACAGACACAATTCTACATGGGTGCTGCTGAGCTGAGCTTGAACAGGGGAAGGTAGAATAATAGGTTTTCTGTCACAGGGACCACTTCCAAGACAGGACTTAGTGTATTGGGCTGGGGTAGGGGCGATTACCAGTGCCACCAGACTGCTTTGAAGGGCACATTTGGTGCCCTCCTTGCATACTCCAGTTTGAGCCAGATCATGGAGCCTTTGGCTCCTGCTCTGGTGTGAAACTGGACAAATACATGGGAGTATCCAGACCTCTGTCCAGTCTAGAGGGACCCCTGAGTTGTCCTAACCCCTTTCTTAGGATATAAAAGGGCTTACCTGAGGGTGGTTCCTCAGATTTACCATGGGACAAGACTCAATCCTGAAACCACATCACTCTATGACCGCCTGGACACTTGGACTTTGCCTGGAACCAAGACTGCATCAACAAAGACTCCTCCTGCTCCTGGTCTCACTGTTCTGCAAGTCTTCTTCATCATCTGTGCTTCTTTCAGGATTGTTGGACTTGGCCCTTCTGGCAGGTTCACCCCTGAACATTTTGCCTTTTAGTGTTACATAATTATAATGATTTCTGGTCTTTGCGCACTTTAGCACTGTGGCGCAGTGTAAAGTGCGTGCGCTCTCTGAGTGCGTGTGTGAGATTCGCCTGCCCTCCCATAGGAATGCATCGGGAATGTGTGTGTCCATGGTAATTCCTGATGCGTGGGGAGTGCAGGTGCGAGTTTGGTATGTGCGGACTTGTGTGATTAAATGCTGCGCGAGGATGTGTGCAGTGTTATTGTGTCTAGTGAGGAAGTGCCACTTCTAGAAGTTGGCCTGTCTGTGCAGTGAATGTGCTTGTTTGTTATTGGCTGGGGATGGCTGGTGTGCCAGGCTCCTGGAGTCAGGATGGGTCTGCCCCGGTGGTGAATGGGAGATTTGCATGTTGATGGCTGGGGAGGAGTGCACCTGGCACCTGAATAGGGCTGGGCTTTTCCCCCACAATGCTGGCTCCACCCCCTGTGGTGTGTCTGATGTCCCTTACCCATCCTGTGAATAGAGAGAGGGGCTGAGCAAAACTAAGTGCTCAGGAACCAGTTGTATCTGGTTCGCCCCTTGCCTGCACCTTTAGACAAAGGAATTGTGTGTATAAAAAGAGGCTGTGACCTCTTGTAAAATGTTCTTGTTTCCTGACTTGAATCTACCAGGGGTGTGCTGCTGCTGAGGCCCAGGGGAAGGCTTGCCTCCCTGGGCCCTGCCCAGCCCCTGGATTGCTGATGGACTTGGTGCTGGGACCCCTCTACCTTGCCTGGGTGCTGGAGGACTTCTTGTGGACCCTCCTGCCCTCTGCACCCAGGAAGACTTTGTTGCTAGGGCCCTGGTTGCTTAAGGGGCCATTCCTTAGGGGCCTGGTGCTATCTGTGCCCCCCAGCGCCGTGAGAGCGCTTTATTTCTCCTTTTTGGGCAGAGTGCTGTTGTTTTCCCATCTGACGGAAGCGCTCCCGCCCTTTGTGTGCCCCGAGTGCGCAGGTGCCCACCCTGCGTCTTTATTTGCATTTTTTTAATAATTATTATTACTGATGCCCACCCCGTTTTTATGTGCCCCAAAGCGGGTACTCACCCCGCTATTTACTTTTTTATTACGAGGGTGCCTACTCCTCTTGCCCCGAGAAAAGATCACCGCCGCGGCCGGACCACACACAGAAAGTCAGGTGGCCGGGCGCCTGGAGCGGGGCGGGACTTCCGCTTGCTTCAGGAAGTCCCGCCGCTGCCGCGCCGCGATTGGCTGCCTGCCCCGCTGCAGAGAGAGGACGAGCAGCGTGGCCGAGTCATGGCACCCGGTGGCCCGGGGCTCCCATGAATTAGGGAGAGCCCCGGGCCGCCAGCAGAACGCCAGACCAGTGTTGCGGGGCTCCCATGCAGAGGTGTGAGGGGGGAGGCAGTGTCCGAGCGGCCCCGTCTGGCAGCGGGCCGCTCCCCCGTCGATCCAGTTGTTCTTGTTCGAGCCTCGAGGGCTCCATGGGGGCCATAAGGATTTTCGGAGTCCAAGCACTCCGCATGGTAGAGATGCCTTCAGGGCGGCCCCGGATGGCAGCGGGCCGCCCCAGCCTGTCAATATTGATTTAAAGGGCCCGAGGGGCCGGTGCTGAGCACCGTGGCTCCAACGATGGGGGGCCCTTCTTCCGTTAGGGAGCCAGAGTGCTCCCAGGCACATAGTGTGTGCAGAGCCTAGAGGGCTCCAACCAGACAGAGGTGAGAGCCTTTTTAGGAACAAAGTGGTACCGCTTTGTTCGCCATACGTTTGGCAGGGTATGCTCAGATGTGAGTCCCTTGCTCACTTTGCCACTGGATTCAAGCAAACCTGGCTGAAGACGTCTGGAATGCCAGAAACCGGTCCTAGGAAGCTTGTTTCCGGTCCAGGGAAGGCATGGCTTGGCAGTTCGAGCTGGACTGTTCCCATGAGGCACAGGGTCAGACTGATTTGCATATAGCCATGTCTGAACTGGAGTGGCAGAGTGGGCTAAATAACGGTGATGGATTAAACCCAGATCTTTTGACTGGGTGTGAGTGTTTGATTGGTTCAGATGCTCCATCCACCATCCATCACCACCCCCTTTTGTACCGCTTTCTTTGCCATAAGTTTGGCAGGGTAGGCTCAGACGTGAGTCCCTTGCTCACTTTGCCACTGGATTCAAGCAAGCCTGGCTAAAGACGGCTGTAATGCCAGAAACCGGTCCTAGGAAGCTTGTTTCCGGTCCAGGGAAGGCATGGCATGGCTTGGCAGTTCGGGCTGGACTGTTCCCATGAGGCACAGGGTCAGACTGATTTGCATATGGCCATGTCTGAACTGGGGTGGCAGAGTGGGCTAAAGAACGGTGATGGATTAAACCCAGATGTTTTGACTGGGTGTGAGTGTTTGATTGGTTCAGATGCTCCATCCATCACCACCCCCTTTTGTACTGCTGTTGTTTGGGCCCTCTGAGAGACTGCATGTCGTTGGGAGCTGGAAGCGCGACACAATGAGGAGAAGCGTGTCGCCGCCACTGCAGTTGCCATCGAATCGGCGAAGAAGCGTGCGCCGCAGCTGTTCTCAGTGGCATCACCGGAGAAGCGCGTTGCAGGGCCTGTCGCGGCTCCAATGATCATCGATATCGCCGCACAGCCATCGGGCGTGCACGCATCGCATCCACGTTGTTGCATCGCATCAAAGACACCATTTTGTCGCATCGCATCCGATCGTCGCATCGCATTGAGGTGCCATCTTGTAGCATCGTCACCGAAACACAGTAAGGAACCGACGCATCACCTCCTCTCCGGTAAGGAACCAACACATCACCTCCCCTGCGCTGCAGTAAGGAACCGACGCATCACCTCCCCCGAAGCAAGGAACCGACGCATCACCTTCCCTGCAACCCTTTTGTTTGTACTGCATGACGCATCCAGGGTACTTGGAGAGTAAAGTGTTGCATTTACTATCTACATTGAACTAAGCTATTTCAACCATTTTAAAGTCTTATTTTCGATTACTATATTGTGGATTTTTTTTGTTTGGGGTAAGTCTAGTAAAGAATACTAGTTTTTCTAAACTGATGTGGTGTCCATTTGTAGTGTTTTCACTGTATTACTGTATGTGTTCACAAATGCTTTACACACTGCCTCTAAAATAATCCTGTCTGCTCGTGGCAAGCTACCAAGGGGGTGAGCAGGGGTTATTTGGGAGTGTATCCCCCTTTCCCTGACTAGAGGCAAGGGTCCCTATTTGGACAAAGGTGCAAGCCATTGCCAACTAGAGACTCCCATTTCTAACAGGCCCGTTGTGTCTGGTTAAGGAGGGCTGGGAGCAGCCTATCAATCCTCCCAAACAGATTAATGTAGACTATGTCCTTGGTCTGAGTTCACATATGGCTGTGTACATGAAGAAGGCCAGCAAAAATCTTGAGGCCAGCCAGGAGCTTCAGCAGGCTAGGCATGACCAAAAGGCTGTGCTGACTGTTTAACGGCCAGGACAGAAAGTGTGGGAGTTGGAGCTTGTGGCCGCAGCAGCTCTCCAAGACAAGTGAAGTGGCCCCAACATCATCCATAAGAAAAAATGGTGTGGTTACCTACTTGGTGGACCTAGGCACTCCCTGAAGTCCTCATAGAGTTCTTCATGTGACCGCCTAAAGCCTTTAACAGGGATAACATGAGCTTGCTCATGTCAACTGATTAGGGACAGGAGGAAGAAAGTGATCCTCTCCCTGTCCTTCTCTCTCAGGACCCTGTTGATGAGTCAGTTGATGGAGTAGCCATGACAGGCAGACTCACTGACCAGCAGCAAGCTGATTGTAGGCAAGTTCCTAATCGGGTCGCAGACTAGTTCTCTCTGACTCCCAATCAAACCACCTGGTGTGCCCATGAATTGGACACAGGTGACAGTCTGCCTGTCAAAAATCTACAGACAGTCTGACCAAGTCAGAAACTGCATTAGGGCTGAGTTCCAAAAGATTCTAGAGTTGGAGTTCATTGAACCTTCGGATTGCCCTTGGGCTAATCCTGTAATCCCTGTGCCAAAAACTCACACCCAAGATGGTAAGGGAGAGAGAGAAGAGGTTTTGTGTAGACTATATAGGTACCAATGCATTCACTAGGAATGATGCCCATCCAATTCCCAGAGCAGATGAGCTGATTGATACTCTGGCCTCAGCCAAGTATCTCGGTACGTTTGACCTGACTGCTGGATACTTGCAAATTAGACTCTCTGAGGATGCCAACCCAACAACAGCATTTTCATTCCCTATGGGGCATTATCAATTTATTGTAATGCCTTTTTGGCTTGAAGAATGTACATGAAACATGTCAGAGGTTGGTGAACAAAGTCCTAAAAGGTCTGGAAGCCTAGAGTGCAGCATATCTAGATGATATTGTTATCTTTAGCTCCACCTGGTAGGATCACCTGGTCCACCTCAGAAATGTTCTAGAGGACATGCAAAAGGCAGGCCTCATTATCAAGGACACAAAGTGCCTGATAGCGCAGATCAAGATTGTGTACTTGGACCACCTTGTAAGCGAAGGCTAGGTTCAACCACTGGAGAGCAAAATCCAGACTAAATTGACCGGGGTGCTCTAACTCTCCAGATTTCGGCCAGAGCTTTCTTGGGCCTGACTGGGTACTACAGAAGGTTTGCTAAGTGGGTTGGGTCCATAGTGCCCCCCCCCCCTTAATGATCTCACCCCCAAAAGAATCCATAAGAAAGGTCAGTGGACAGTTAGCTGTCAGAAGGCGTTTGATTAACAGAAGCAGGCCATGTGCACTGCTCCCATTCTGCAAAATCCTGATTACACCAAAACCTTCGTTGTTCAGACAGATGCTTCTGAAATAGGGGCAGGTGCAGTTCTAATGCAGCTTGAAGAAGATTGCCATGACCAGCCAGTAGCTTTTGTAAGCAGAAGGTTGACCCCCAGGGAGAAGCGTTGTCGGCAATTGAGAGAGAGGCCATCGCTGTGGTCTGGGCCTTGAAGAAGTTGAAGCTATACCTGTTTGGTACTTGCTTCATTGTTCAGACAGACCATAAGCCCCTCTTATGGCTAAGACAAATGAAAGGTGAAAATTCCAAACTTTTCATGAGGTCCATTTCCCTACAGCCGATGGACTTTTCTATGAAACATAGACCTGGGAGTAACCAAGCCAACACAGATGGACTCTAGATATTTTCACTGAGAAAATGAAGACTCAACTGGGTAAGGTTAGTTTCATCTCCTTTCGTTTGGGAGGGGTGGTGTAGGAAAGCAGGATCTGCTTTCATGTTTACCCCTACTTTTTACTGGTGTCAGTATGTTTTTTTAACTAATATGACAGGGATCCTGCTAATCAGGACCCTAGTCACTGTACTTCCTCCCTAAATTTGGCTATGGTAAGTACTTTTGTACCTTCACAATTGGCTACCGGGGTACCCTTAAAAGCCCCTAGCACAGTGTTTCCCAAACTGTGGTCCGCGGACCCCCAGGGGTCCCTGACACATTCCCAGGGGGTCCGCAGGCAGCAATTTTAAAAGCACTGCAAAGTATCTTGTTTAATTAGCAGTTTCAAAGAACAATAAAAGTGTCAAGATAACACCAGTGATTAATGTCCCTGCTGGAGGGAGATGAGTTTTGTTCAGTAGCAGCTTTGACTTATCTGATGTAGCACAGAGGGTTAATATGCCTACTGCAAAGAACGTGTACCATGCATTTTAAAAAACAGTATTTTATAAGCATAGGTCAGTGGGTTACTGCTTTTGTCAGAGAGATTCTTTTGTTAAAGTGCAGTTCATAAGTGACAGTCATAATCTAGCACAGTAACCTACAGACTATCAAAGAGCTGCTTGCAAACTGCAAGGTACAAGTTCACGACTTATGTTTTTTCCCAGTCTTTCATTATCCTTATGCTGCTAAAAAAGGTTAATTTGGGTGGAAATGCATTTTTATTGGTAAAGTCAATGCTAACCACTGTGTTATGTTCTGAATCCTGAGTTTGTGCTTCTAAAGACCAAGCACTCTTTAAAAATGCCTACCAGTATGAATGACGTGAATTCTACACCTTGTAGTCTCCTTTGACTTATGTAACATTTTCTATACACTTATTTACACGTATGATTCACTCTCTCTATATGTGTGTGATGTAAATTGCTCTGATATCCTACAATGGTATGAGAGATGCTATAAAAAATGAAATACACGTGACAGAGGGGCTATAGAGAGATGAGAAGCTCTGTTGGAGGGTGATAGTGGGGGAGTCATTGAAGAACCCCCAGAAAGATTTTCGTTTTCTGATACATAGTCAGGTCTTCATTTACTATTCTTTAAAAGCTAATACAATTCAATATATAATGATAAATGCGTTGTATACTGCACCATTATTTCCTAAATGTCTTAGGGGGAGAGCCTCCCAAAGCCCACTTTGTACTGGTCAGGCTCACTCACTGCACTTGGTGTGCACCGTATGGGAACTGGTCTGAAATCATTTGCCAGGGCTGCTTTGGGTATCCAGTCTGGCCCTGGCAGGAGCATCGTACTGCGAAATAAAACCAACCATTGAAAAGTTAGTCACGGAGACAAAGCACCAATCTTCGCGTTAACCTTTTTAATTTTCTTGCAAATTCATATAAAATACAACAGAAGTAGTGGAGAGTGTCGTTAGCCTCCTTGGCTTAACAACACACTCCGCCACTTCAGAAATGCAGGGCTGCACCATATGTACAAGAATATGGTGCAACCCTGCGTTTCCCCTGCGCTGGCGCTACACTTAACCGGGGAAAGTTGTTCATGTACAGGAAGGTCCCCCTTCCTGCACAAACAATTTTGAAATGTCGTTTTGTTACTTCTATATGTGCTGCTTAATGCAGCACACATGGAAGTTACAAAATGTCATTCTTTTAAAGATTGTTGATGTGCAGGAAGGATCACATTCCTGAACATAATCAATCCAAGGCGTTTTGAAAAAACGAGGAGAAATGAAGCATTTCACCTTGTTTTGCCAAGTTAAGACCAGGTTTTCCCTGGCCTTAATTTTGGCGCTGCCTCCCATTTACGCTGCCCTTGTAAATAGGGGGCAGTGTCAAAATCAATGGGTGTTGCTGGGGAAATGCCCACCGCAACACCCACTGCCCACCCCTTTCACGCTAAGCATTGGGTGAAAGGGGGTCTTATTTACAAGGCACCGTTAACCCACGTTAAGTGGCTTAAATTTGCCTTGTAAATAAGGCGAAGCCCCTATCGCTACGAGAACATCTCAAAAAGGGATGTTCCCATGGTGATAGGGGCTTGTAAATATGTCCCTAAAATCATTAGTAATTCGAGTATTTGTTTTGGGTGTACACGTGTTAATTGTTTTCGAATTACTGTTTTAATGTTAGAAATTTAAATCCTACAAATTGCTTGGGGGTCCCCGGCTTCCAGTGGTGACTCAATGGGGGTCCTCAGGAGTCAAAAGTTTGGGAACCACTGCCCTAGGACATGGACCTAACCTTAGCATACGGCATGGGTACACCAGGGGTCTCCCAGGACCTGAAGCATGTAATGTGCCACCTCTGAGAGACCACTCAACACGTAACTACAGGCATGCCATTGCATCCCATGTAAGCTGGGGCTAGCACCTCTTACAACAGATCTCCGTTTTATTATATCTTTAAATCTATATTTTACCCCTAAGGCAGGCCTTCAATCCTGAAGACAGGGTGCTGGGTTATAAATGTGTGGGTGCCCTTTCATGTGCAGGTGAACAGGTGTGCCTTCAAGGGATTTATTACAACACTCAGTTTAGTTGTTCGCAATCACAGTTTGTATGCAAGGATAATTATTTATTTGCCAATTAATTTCTTTAATCAATTCTTTCTCTAGCAACAACATTTTTCGATCTTTGGGAATAAATCTCAGAACAAATATATATCACATCGTCTGTAATGTGCTTACGGAGGGCGTGTCTCAACAGCAAATATTTATAAAACTGGGATGAGTGTAGGGAGTATCGAGTCTGGAGCTCCTGGAAGGACAGCATGTGGCCCCTGGCCCATTCATCCCCTAGCTAGGAAATACCAATACGGTCCCAGGTTTTAAACCCCTGTAGTCCACTAACCTCCCAGAGCCAAGCCCCATGCCAGAGGGGAGTGCATTGGGTCAACTTCCCCGTCCAGCCAGTGTGACAGAGCGAAGCCCGCCAAGCCAACAGCACAGAACGCATCACCTCAGGCAGACGGGCAGGAATTGGCCCCCATACATCATGGCTTGAATGTCCGCAAGCCCCAGTTCACTCAGTTCAAGCAGGTAACCTGGGTCCGACCAGGCCCCATTAAACCAATCGTTATTGTGGGCTGAACAAACTGAAATATGGGCTTGTCATCATGACTCTGCTTTTTCTTTGTAGTGAAAACATGTGAATGGTCAACTGAAATGCGAAGAATGTTTGCCTAAAGCGTAATATTTTGTATAAAAAGAGAAGGCTGGCTTTGTAAGATTGAGCAGTCTCCTGAGAATATACACCATGTTGTACTTCTAGGACGCCTGTTACTTGGTTGCAGCCAATAAATTCGATCTTTGACTTCACCTAGAAGACTCTGAGTTTCTGTGTCTGAATCAGGAAGTACCCGAAGTCTTAGGGTGTACCCTGGCACCACTGGGTTCCGAAAAACCCAGTACTTCATCTGGCGCCCAACGTGGGGCGATACCAACGGTACCGGTCCAAGCCAGAGGTTTGTGAGGAGCTTTGTGTGAAAATTCTGGAGGAAGGCCGCCACTTCATCGACCCCTGCATGTCGACGTGGTCCGAAAGTCTTTGCTGCGAGGTTCCCCGCTTCCCGACGGCTACAAAGGACTGCTGCCCTGGCTATCGCCCTGATTTGGACCCTTGACTGGTAGAGCGAAACGATAGACGAGTCTTCTGGTGACGTCATCGATACCTCAGTTAAGTATAAGTGGAGCGTCTCCCAGTCCTTAGTTTGGTTCTTAGTTTGGGTATCCTCTTGGGATCTTTGATTTAGAACTTGCAAGTACCAAAGCCGAGGGACTCGTGTATTCACGAGAATATCGTATTCGATAATCCTTTGAAGTTTGAAGCTAGACTAGAGAGCGAAGATGCCTGGTCTTAGCAGACTTGGAAATTTGTTTTGTCTTGTTTGTAATAATAGGGATTCCCGATTGGAGGACTCGTGTCCGGTTCCTCCGATTGGAACTCCGACGTATGAATTGTATGTGAAACATGGAGTAGGCCCCATCACATACAATGAAGTGTGGATCAAATACACCAGAAAGGATGGTGTTTTAAAATGGCCCCAATATGGTAGCTTTGACACGGAAGTCTTAGATAATCTCGAGGTCAAACTTTTCAAGAAGAAAGCCCGGCCGGCGATGTTAGACTCTTTCCGCCTATGGCGTAAGGAAGCCAAACAGAAGGAAATTAAATTAGCGAAGAAAAATAAGAGAGAAAGGGGTATCTCGATAATACAAGCTGCTATGCAGTTTAAAGACAACGAAGAAGAACAGATGAGCGAGCAGTTGCACAGGCAACGTAAAATGGTAATCGATAAATGCTATCCAGTTTTGCCGCCTCTTCAGCAAGATGCAGCAAAAGACCTTGAAAAAGACCCCCTAATGTCGCATTTGTTGAGTTCACCACCCCCTTATGCGCAGAGTGCCACGGCACCTCCGCAACCTTTAGCTGCGCAGCCTTTGGTTGTATTGCCTCCTGCTCCTCCACAACCACCAGCTACTCTCCAGTTGGCTCCTATTCCTCCGGTGCAGCCTCCTCAAGGGCCACCGGCTTTGACATCTGCTCTTCCTTTACTTCCTACAACTTTGACTACTATATCGACTACCACTCCTGGTATTCCTCCTGACACTGCCTCTGCGTCTGTCCTGCCTCACTCTGCTTTTCCACCTGTCCTTTCATCGACTTCTCCCTCTGTGCGACAAAGAGTGGCTAGTACTGTTACTAGTCTTCTATATCCTCTCTTCGGAGCGACAAGTCCGACTCCTATCTCTGAGCGTAAACAGTTGCGTAGCCAACTGCCTGATTCTAGGGAGAAGGAAACGCTGAATTATTTGGCACATAAATGGGTTACCGACCCGATAAGATATGAGCTAGAATCTGTCATGGATGTCTTCCATCAGTGGGAAGCACCAAAGCAGAGGTACGTTTTTGAGTACTTTCCTTTGTGAAGATCTAGAGGAGAATGAATTGGTGCCCAATCCGCCTGAGTTGTGTCGTGTACGGTTTGAATTAGGGAAAGGCACAATTGTGGGTTCAGACGTTAAATGAAAACTTTAATGCCTGCGATGCGTGTAAATTGGGATAAATTGTCTGCGTGTAAGCAGAAGAAAGATGAAAAGGTGTCCGATTTCTTCACCAGGTTTGAAGAAACGTTTGTCGACCACTGTGGTCAGGATATGAGTACAGAAGGTGGCCAACGGTTGTTCGTCGATAAGTTCGTGCACAATTTGTTACCCGAGTTGTGTAAGAAATTAAAAGATTCAGAGAGTTCTTGGGCCGTTTCCTCTTCAGCGCAGATATTGGCTACTGCACAGTACTACGAAAATAGAGATAAAGATGAGAAAGATAGAGCAGAAAAGAAAACGAAGGAGTTAAAAACGAAGGTCCTTTTACAGCAAGTGTATCCGCCACGTGGTGGTCAAAATAGTGGTGGTCAGAATAACTATCAGCAACCTCAACAGTTTCAGAGGAACTCACAAAGAGTCGAGTATACTCAATCCTGTGTCCCTGTAGGTCCCAATCAGTGTTCGTATTGTAAGGAAGAGGGTCATTTTAAGTATAGTTGCCCTATTTTGTTACAGCGCGCGAATGGTGTTTCTGGCTCAAGAGGTCGAGGTGTTCAGCAAGCTCCTAGAGGTAGAGGACGTGGAAATTTCCCCCAGAACGCACGTCCCCTTCCGCCTCAAAATTCAATGAATAGTTTTGATCAGCAGAATAACGCGTCTGGTAGGACGGCTCAGTACTATGCTGATGATTACTATGCAGAAGATTAGAATATGGAAGGTAATGGTTGCTAGGACTGCCATAGACAAAGAGAGGGAGTTGTTTCAGTTCCAGTAGATCAGAGTGGACCTTACGTTGAGGTGATTACATCAGGTGTGTCAGAGCCATTTCTGTTGGATACTGGTGCTACAAAGAGTTCTATTATGCACTCAAAACTCCCTGGCGCACCTTTGTCCGGCGAAATGAATGTTTCAGTAGGTTTTTCTGGTGCCCCGGTTAGGAGCCCGATTTCTAGTCCTATGTCCCTTTCTGTTGGTCCTTGTGAATTCGAAGCACCCCTTATTCTGACGACAGGTTGTGGGGAGAACTTGTTGGGATTGGATCTGTTAAAAAGATTGTATGTGACATTGTATTGTTCTCCTTCAGGAGTACAACTTACACTGGGTAAGAAAGTGGTCTCGTAAATGTATTTGTCGAAGGACAAACTCCGGACAGAATTGTCGTTTCTTCCTGAAACTCTTTGGGCTACTGGTCCTAATGACGTGGGTCTTTTAGAAATACCGCCATATGTTGGGACATTAAAAGCAAATGTTAAAATGCCACGCATTCCCCAGTACAAGAATTCTAGTGAAGGTGAAAAAGCGTTGCTAGCGATCATTTATGATTTGATTGAAAAAGATGTGATTGAAGAGACAAGAGGTAACGTTTGCAATAGTCCTGTTCTGCCTGTTTTGAAACGTACTGATCCTTCTCAGCCACCTATTTACAGATTCGTGATTGATCTTAGAGAGGTGAATAAAATCGTTGTGCCACAATTTCCAGTTGTTCCTGATATCACTGCTCTATTGTCTATGATTCCAGCTTCCGCGAACTGGTTCTCGGTGATTGACTTGAAGAATGCTTTCTTCAGCATCCCGATTGCCGAGGAGAGTAGGGATATTTTCGGCTTCAGTTTAGGAGGTCGAAGCTTCCGCTTCAAACGCGCACCTCAGGGCTACTGTGAAAGTCCATCGATATATAGTCAGGCTTTAAAAACACAGCTTGATACGATTGTTTTACCTGATAGCGCTACCCTCATTCAGTATGTTGATGATTTGCTTGTTGCTGCAGATACTGAGGAAATCTGTAAAGAAGCCACGTTGTCGTTGTTGCGTCATCTGTCTGATTTGCACCACAAAGTGTCCCTTTCAAAGTTGCAATATTGTCGACAAGAAGTGACCTATCTAGGTCATCTCTTATCGAAGGAGGGAAGGAAACTGACCCCAGAAAGAATTCAGGCAATAGCGAAATTGAGTGTGCCAAGAACACAGAGAGAAGTGCGTGCTTTCTTGGGTATTACATCGTACTGTAGACAATGGATAACACATTTTTCTTTGCTGGCCAAACCTTTGGTGGCATTAACTTGTAAAAATACACCAAATCCCATTCCATGGTCTGAAGATTGTCAGAAAAGTTTTTTCTGAATTGCGTGATGCATTATGTTCGGCTCCTGTGTTGGGTACCCCTGACTACAGTCAGCCCTTTACATTGTATGTCCATGAGAAAGAAGGTTGTGCATTATCAGTGTTGACACAGTTGTTCGGACACAAGCAGCGTCCATGCGCGTATTTTTCGCCGAGTTTGGACCCGGTAGCTAAAGTATTGCCGAGTTGTTTGAGAGCCACAGCGGCAGCAGCTGTTTCTATTCGGCAGTCTGCTGGTTTAGTGATGAATAATACATTGATTGTGATGGTTCCACATGCAGTGGACACGTTGTTAAACAGGACCAAGACACAGCACTTAACTAGTGCTCGATTGTCAGGTTACGAGTTGACATTGTTAGCGAGTCATGTACACATAAAAAGATGCAACACGCTGAATCCAGCTACATTGTTGCCGATTGTAGCAGACACAGACGCTTCTGAACAGCATGATTGTTTTCTTAGAACAGAAGAAGAAACGAAAGGGAGAATAGACCTCCAGGATACTCCCCTTGCAAAGTGTGATGGTACCTTATGGGTGGATGGTTCATGCTTCAAGCTTCCGAATGGTGACACGACTGCAGCATATGCTGTCACGACTTTGCATACGATTGTTGAAGCTGCACGTATTCCACATAATTCAGCTCAAGCAGCAGAGTTGATTGCACTTACACGAGCATGTGTGTTGTCGAAAGGAATAAAAGTGACTATATATACCAACAGCCAGTATGCATTTGGTGTGGCTCACAGTTTTGGACGATTGTGGAAAGAACGTGGGTTCCTGACTTCGCATGGAGCTAAGATTCAGCATGGTCAGTTGGTGAATGAGCTTCTTGAGTCACTGATCTTACCGTTGCAAGTTGCGATTGTGAAATGCAGCGCACACAAGAAGGTGACTGATGATGTTGGTCGTGGAAATGCATTTGCTGACGAAATCGCAAAAGAAACAGCAAGGAATGTGATGAGTCGAATGTATGTTGCAGGCCCTGCAAGATGGATTGGTGACGTTGGAATGTGTGAAGCCACGATAGAGAGTGTGAAGTCTATTCAAGCTGAAGCTACAGAGAAAGAATTGAGTGTGTGGAGAGAAAGTACGGGTAAAATGGAATGCAATGGTTGTTGGGTTGAATTGTCAGAACATCAGAGATGGCTGGTACCCGATGCGTATGTGCTTGCAGTGGTTACAATGGCCCATGGAATGGATCACATCAGTGTGAAAGGGATTTGTAAGTTGCTGGCTCCAGTATGGCAAAATGCTGGAATTCCTAAGTGTGCAGAGAATGTGGTCAAGAATTGCATGGTGTGTCTGAAATACAATCCTGGTAGGGGAACCCCAACGCCAGCTCGTCATTTTGCGCCTCCTACGTATCCGTTCGAGGTTTTGCAGCTAGATTTCATCCACATGGAGAGGTGCAACAATTTAAAATACGTACTCGTTGTTGTTTGTGCCTTTTCAAGATGGGTAGAAGCATATCCCCTAAAGGACAATACTGCCTTATCCACAGCTAAAGCCCTTGTGAAAGAGTTCTTCCCTAGATTTGGAATGCCGAGAATGGTCTGGAGTGACAATGGGAGTGAATTTGTGGGTCGAGTGATGAAGAAAGTATACAAAGGGCTAGGCATCCATCAGAAATTCCACGCTGCAAATCACCCCCAATCAGCTGGACTAGTAGAATGCTACAATGGCACGTTAAAACTAAAACTGGCCAAAATTCAAGCGAGCTCTGGTCTTAAATGGCCTGACGCTCTGCCTTTAGCACTCCTATCGACCAGAATGACTGTGCATTCGCGAGTGGGACTTAGTCCATATGAGATAGTGTTTGCCGTCCGGCCAACATATGGGGAGTGCCAAGGCCGACAAAATTCAGTGAAATCGAACACCCTGTTTTGCTTGACTATTTGTACGAATTGACGGCTAAATTGCGTGTTTTACACCAACAGGTTCACGATACTCTGCCTCAGGCCTCTGAAGCTCCAGGTCATCACATCAATCCTGGATCCTGGGTGCTGGTGAAAAACTTTCAGCGAACAAAGAACGACCAGCCCCGGTGGACCGGCCCTCACCTCGTCCTTCTGTCAACGAGATCAGCTGTTCGAGTAGAAGGAAAGAAGCACTGGATCCACGGTGTACACTGCAAGAGGGTACCTTTGCCTCTGCCGTACGACCGGTGGGTCCAGGAGGGTGTCGCCGACTCAGAGACTGAAACTATGCCTCGTTTTCTGCCTTTCAGCGATGCACGTATAAAAGGAACACTTACTGAAAAACAGAGTGACAATATTTAGCAACAAACTGTACCACCATCAATTCGATTGGACACGACAGAACCTGAACTCCTTTTCCGAGACCAAACAATACCGGGAAAGAAAAGATATAATCTGAGGCCGAGAATTATGAACTAATAAAAATTGCCATCTCTATTGCTATTTTTTTTTAAAGTGCAGCTCTCTCATTTTTTTTGTAAATATATTTTTATTGCAGCAAATTAGGTGGTACAAACAATGCATTAGTATCTATCCCCCGGTGCCCAGTAAATCCATTAGCTTTCCGTACTTGTGCTACACAGCCGTTTAGCTCACACCCCGGAGGTCGAGCGGCGCAACGGAAATGAGAATTCGTGCAAGGATATATAGTTTGTCTCCGTAGCATCCGGGTGACCTTGATATGGCAATGCCACTTTCCAGCTCATCATACCTTGTCCCCACGCATAGTTCCTAGTGGGATCAGTAAATATTCTTCTGCATTGTCGTCCAACAACCTTCACCCGCTCAAACTGCTAAACCTCGCCTTACCCTCCCCTCCCCCCCTGAACCTGCCCCTCCCCCCTTTAACTCTGCCCCCCACCCCCCCAAACGTGCCAGCGGAACCTCAGTGTGTCTCCTCATCCATCTCAATCAATCCAGACTCGAAACAGATTATCAGGAGCAATCAACTAATAGCAGTCAGCCAACACCTAGGAAATAGGGGAATGAGGAATGGGGACTAGGACCCCATCTCATCAGGCGGTCGGTGCACCAGAACAGGGCTATGCACTGGGGTGTCCACCTCGTCCACATCCAAAAGAGCAAACTCCAAGATCAGCCCCTCCCACGCCCTTGCCCCCTCTAGAGCCACTTCATTGTCTGTCCTAAGTGCAGCTTGCATATGCAGCTCCCCCTCGCACCGGGCCCACCTGAGAAGCTCGGCCTTCCACTTCTCCACCACAGGGCCCTTATTCGCCTTCCATTGGGACGTTATGGCCCGCTTCGCTAGGAGTAGCCCAAGGTCCAGGAACTTGCTAGTAATCTTGTTCCTCGATGTGTGTGGGAACCAATGTAGGATGCAGTGCGCCATGGTGTATTGCAAATCTCTCTCCGTAACCTCCCTCAGGCTGTCTACAACTTCCCGCCAAAAGGAACCCAGGGCTGGGCAGGACCAGAACATGTGTAGGAAATCAGCTAAGTCCGCCGGACAACGCGGACAGGCCGCCGGGTGGGTCGGGAAATATGTGTGTAGTTTGTCAGGGGTCAGGTAGGCCCTATGTAGGACATAGAGGTGCACCAGCTGGAATCTAGCGTTACGCGTCCCGTTGCGGACCCGGGCCACTATACCGTTCCACGCCTCCTCAGGTATTTCCGCCGATAAGTCAGCTTCCCATTTCGACTTCAGGGATAGCAGTGGGGTGATCGTCTCTGAGAGCATGCGCCTGTATAGGCACGTGACTGCCTTGACCGTCCCCGCCATCATCACCACATACTGGCAGCCCAAGGACAGTGGCGGTTCCGTCATGCCCGACTGCCAGTGCCTGCGGATTGCCGCCGTTAGCGCCGCATGAAGGAGGAAGTCTCCCCCTGCCAAATCAAAGCGGTCTTTCAGAAGGTCAAAGGGCAGTAGGACGCCGTCCTCGTAGAGGTCTCCCATGGACGAGAGTCCGTGCAGCTCCCATCCATCGAGCCCGTGCCACGAGCCCCCGTGCGGTAGTGCCCCGCACAGCCTAAGCGGGATCTCAGGGGCGTAAGGGATCTTAATATGGCCCCTTCGACAATATCTGTTCCAGCATTTCCGGGCCGTCGCAAATTCCTGCGTGAGGTGGAAATCTCCCATTGGGAGCCCCAGAACTATCCGGGAAAGCACCTGCACCGGGCCCGCCGGCTCCCCTCCTCCATCTCCTCCCTGCCTGGCTCTCGCAATCCATTGCGTCAGCCATTGTAACTGGGCTGCAAGGTAGTAGAGCTCGTAATCTGGCACCGCGAGACCTCCTTCTTCTCGAGGGCGGAGGAGCATACTGTGAGCCATCCTACGCCTGCCCACTCCCCATAGGAAACCGATTACTAACTACCTCAGTCGCCTGAAGTAACTTGCCGGGATCCATATCGGGAGGGTCCCGAAGAAGTAGAGCAGCCTCGGCAGGGTCACCATCTTCAGGAGTGCCACTGTTCCCATTAGCGACAGCGGGAGCGTGCTCCAAAAGTCAAGGTTCTCCTTAGTATGTCTGATCGCCGACCCGATATTTCCCTCAAGAATGTCCTTCTTGTCATGGAAGATTGAGGTCCCCAGATAACGTAGGCCCCCTTCCTCCCACGCCACCCCCTCCGTGGCCTGTGGGTACATCCTTCGCGGTCGGGCCGGGAACAAGCAGGATTTCGTCCAGTTCACCCTGAGTCCCGACACCCTGCTGAAGGAGGGATTTTGCGCCCCGGAGCGAGTCCATGGAGTCCGCTAGAAACATCAGCAGGTCATCCGCATATAATGCGATGTGGTGCACCTGCCCGTAAACATCCAGCCCCGTGTATGCTCGACCCAACCGGGCTCGTGCCGCGAGGGGTTCAACGGCCATGGCGAACAAGAGGGGGGAGAGAGGACACCCCTGGCGGGTGCCCCGGCCCACCGCGCACAACTCAGAGATAATTCTCCCAGTTCTGACCCTCGCCGTTGCGTTCCGGTATAGCAGCTCTGTCCAACCCACAAAGCCCTCGCCCAGACCCAGCGTATGCATGACATGAAAGAGGTAAGGCCACTCCAGGCTGTCAAAGGCCTTTTCTAGGTCTACAGCAAACACCACCGCCTTATCTTCGTCATAGGTGTCCGCCTCTAAAACATGCAGGAGCCGCCGCATGTTAAGCACCGTGTTGCGGGTCGGGATGAAGCCAGACTGGTCTGCATGGATTAATCTGGACATAAAGGGGAGCAAACGTGTCGCCAATATTTTACTCAGAATTTTATAGTCCAGGTTGAGCATGGACAGGGGGCGGTACGCCGTCCGGTCCCATGATTGCTTGCCCGGCTTCAATAGGGGGACTATGAGCGCTTCGCTAGTAGATGCCGGTAGGCTGCCCAATTGTTTTGCCTCATTATACAGGCCCGTCAACTGGGGTGCCAGAAGGTCAATATATGTCAGGTAGAACTCCGTCGGCAGCCCATCAGAGCCCGGCGTCTTGTTTCGTGCCATATTCTTGATGGCCACTCTCACCTGAAGGACTGGACTTTTTAACAGTACCAGCGGTGCCAGGGAACAACACCTATAACCTTCATGGGATACCTGTTTCGGCGCACAAACTACAGAGACACGGGACACTTCCTTCGGCGTCAAAGATTCAAGGTTTTATTACTGCAGGGAACACAGAAGTCACAACAAGTACAACACGTGCAACTTGGGGAGACTGCTTCAAATTGGTTCTGTGGATCGCTCCTTTTATACAAAATTAACTCATAGGACAACATGGTACACAAAAGTTTACAACCTGGTTCCCATAATTATCCCCCAGAGGGGTCGCTTTGGTCACTTTGGTACACATAAGGTCCGGAACATAAGTGCGGAAACATTTGGCAGTTCCCAACTGTAAAAACCCATCTTCCCAACATTAGTGAATTCCAACCGGCAGTAAAACAGATCGAAATAGGAACTAAAACAGGTGCAGAGGAAGATGGAGACAGTGGGCGAATCGGAAAGGGTGTAAAAGGGGAGGTATCGGGAAACACGAGATACAGACATCAAAGGGACGTGCCTAATGGGATGCACGTCTGAGACAATAAACCAGCACGGCAAGATGAGCCTCGAGCGGGGCCATCTGCCTTACAGTATCATAAAGACATTTACAAAGAACATGTGTCTTCCGCAAATATCTTGGGAGTCCCAGGGTCGCGAAGCGGACATCGTCCGTTCGCTGGCTACTTGAGGGCAAGAGACAAAATGGATGCCGTATCTAAGATGGAACCCGTGGGTACAGATGAAAAACCCACATAACAAACGAACGATTTAAGTTAGCACAGCGAAACTGCGCACACTTACTAAACTCGTCATTTGCGGTTCTTAGATACCAGACTTGATCATATTCGTGCGAGTCGAAAACATCACTTATAATTGTCACGGAACCTCAGACGCTCCTTTTGCCCTCATGTAGGCAAGCACTAGTCAGAATCATATTCGATATTCATCAGACCATCTAGATGTTGCTGTAGCATAGCTCTGTCCAAGCGAGTCCCCTTGGTAACAGGTGGCTGTCTCATACACGTTGTAGCACAGAGGCCACATAAGGCAGGACCACACTGTACACAAAGGCAACACGTGAACAGGAACGCCACAACGACTCCAATGATCATCAGAATCTTCCAACCCCAAGTCGACATCAGGCCCCAAAACCATCCAAGTAGCGTCCAATCTCCTACATCCACGTGTATGGATTCGGAGATCTTATGCAACCTCGAGATGGCTTGATAAACAGTCGGAGCGTTATCAGGAATGAAAATACAGCAGCTCGAATGGATCACCTTACAAACCCCACCTCGATCTGCCAAGATCACATCTAAAACCATACGGTTTTGTAACGTCATAAGTCTATCCACCTGAAGTTCAGTGGTGATATTACCAAGGGCACTGGCAGTAATATTAGCTGTCGATTCTACCACTCGAGTCAACTGTCTCAGGTTCCTACTATTAACCATAGGTCCCCAAAACGGGAGGAAACCCTTGAAAAAGTCTCCTGCCTCTTGACCGGCAGTATCCTCTTCGCTAATTACGCCTCTCACAACTCTAGTCTTGTGATAATCTGCATCCACAGTGAACGTCGGAGGCAACAAGTTTGCAATAAAACATGAGCCCATAAAGTCAGAGGGCAACCATGCATATGCTCGATCATGACAGATAAAGTAAGTACCCTTGGCAGCCAGAAACACAGGGGAGGAGACCATTGGCAGAATGTAATTTTCAGTGCAAGCACTCTCTCCAAGTCGGGCTTTCGATCTACGGCCACGACCTATTAAACAAAAATTACCAATGTGGGGTACGACCCATATCGGAGGCGAGCTTTTAAGCTGTTTTTCATTAGTGAACACACTATATTCGCCTCTACTTAGGACCCTATAGGCTTGTACTTCTTCTTCAGGGATAAGCGAAGGATCATAGATATCGCTATCTAAATCCTCTATTGCTATCGACAAAGATTTTTGGTACGAGGTAGGACCAGAGTAGGGGGAACGTGGTTCTCGAATGGGGTGGAAACCCAGTGCGCTTCGAAACATTGTTTGAAATGCTCGAGCAGACCCTTGGGAACTATATGGTAACACCAGATATGGAATTCCCTTATCCGTAGTATGCGGCATCAACCCACACACCCAACAATTAGTAGTGTTAACCACTAACTGATGCTGATGAAGGAGCTGAATAAAGGAATTGTTGTGAAATTCTGCACGTCTAGCCTGCTCGTGTTCAGGTAGGATGTGAAAAGAATGAGGAGAAACAGTGGAGATGAATTTAAGGTCAGGGGTAGGAGTAGGTATGGTAAAAGACAAGAAGTGAAACATTGTATAATACACTCCACCCACCAAAAATACGGAAATAATTACAAACAGTACGAATATTTGGAATATAAAACATTTGGTACGACTGAGTTGCTGCAGCTTGAATCTTCTTGCTTGAGCTCTTTCCAATTCCATAAATGCCATTCCCTATGACCGTCCGCAACGTTTCTTGACGCACTTCGTTCTGTGTAGCAATAGTCAATCCCTAGGAGTTCCCAGGAACTGACGGTCTTTAACCTAACGTCAAAACCTACTAACCAGAAGGAAGTACACGCGCGGCCCTACGGCCTTTATTTCACTATTTCACAAATTTATATATATATAGATGGAAAAAAACAATGTCTCTCAGCTGTGGAAACAAAAAAATGTAAGGAACGAAGCTCAATGAATATATACAAAATAATTACAATAATGTGAGTATTTACAGTGATCATGGAAAACGGGATAATGCACTATTCAAGGGACAAAACGGGGTTTTTATTAGTCTTTGGTACTGGATCGTAGGAAGTATCGGGTTTTCCCAGGACGTGTCTGTTCGTTAAACAAAAGATCCGTCGAAGAGACAACACCCTGTTGATCAGCTGAATGTTCTGGTCTTAAGTCTTCTGATGACAAGTGTTCAACAATGCCTTTTTGCTGCACTGAGGATTCTCCGACAGGTTGTGCGTCGCTGAAAGGTACAAACGCCGGCAATCCTTCGGTTTCAGTGGATGCAATGCCTTTCCTCACCCACGAGTCTGCTGGCAACGGAAGGGGAACTTTCTTGGTATGGGTGGCATGCACCCAGTTCTTCCGCCCCTCCAGACGAACTGCAGTTCTCGTGGCAAGGAGGACTTGATAGGGTCCAGTGAACCTGGGATCCAAATTGTTCTTGCGCGAGAAGTTGCGCGTCACCACCCAATCTCCGGGCTGGAGTTGGTGGCCTGGACCCTCCGTCTGCGTTGGCAATGCTTCGTGAACCTGTTGGTGAATTAACCTCAGTTTAGCAGTCAAGTCATGAAGATAATCAATCAACATTGGATATTCAAGATCACAAAAAACACCTGGTCTAGGGACCCCCCAAACATTGGCAGGACGACCGAACACTATTTCATAGGGACTAAGCCCTACTCGGGAGTGTACAGTTGCCCTTGTTGACAGTAATGCTAAAGGCAAAGCGTCAGGCCACGAAAGACCTGTCGTAGCCTGAATCTTTGCTAGCTTTAGTTTAAGGGTGCCATTATAGCCTTCAACCAAACCGGCTGACTGAGGATGATTGGCACTATGAAACTTCTGTGTTATCCCCAACCCGCGACACACGCTCTTCATCACGCTCCCAACAAACTCACTTCCGTTGTCTGACCACACAATTCTAGGCATTCCGTAACGGGAAAAATACTCTTTAAGTAAAATTTTTGCCGTGGATAAAGCCGTATTATCCTTAAGGGGGTAGGCCTCAATCCATCGGGAGAATGCGCAAACAACAACTAAAACGTATTTCAAGTTATTGCATCGCTCCATATGGATGAAGTCTAACTGGATAACTTCGAAAGGGTGTGCAGGAGGGGCAAAATGGCCAGGTGGAGTGGGAGTGCCCTTACCAGGATTGTGCATCAAACACACCATACAATTCTTAACCAAGCGTTCAGCACATTTCGTAATACCATCATTCTTCCACACAGGAAACAGCAATTTACAGATACCTTTCGCGCTAATATGTGCTAACCCATGTGCCATAGTCACAACAGCCAGCACATACGCATCAGGCAACATCCATCTTTTCTGTTCCGATAAGTCAATCCAACAACCACTCGCATCCAACTTTCCCGTACTTTCTTTCCACTTCGTCTTTTCAGTCTCGGTGGCCTCATTTTGAATTGCTTTCACACTCTCCATAGTGTTTTCACACATACTTGATTCTGTAGGCCACCTAACCGAACTCATCACATACATTCGAGTGCTAAGGTTTCGGGCAGTCTCCTTAGCAGTCTCATCCGCAAACGCATTACCACGACCAACATCATCCGTCACCTTACGATGCGCACTACATTTAACAATCGCCACTTGCTTAGGCAACGTAAGCGCATCCAAAAGATCATTCACAAGCTGGCCATGCTGAATCTTCGTACCATGCGATGTTAGAAAACCTCTCTCTCTCCATAACCGTCCAAAACTATGCGCAACACCAAACGCATATTGGCTGTCAGTAAACACATTCACACGTTTCCCTTTCGCTAACACACATGCTCTAGTAAGAGCGATCAACTCTGCAGCTTGGGCAGAATTCTGATTTAGTCGTGCAGTCTCGATAACAGTATTCAACGTTACAACAGCATAAGCAGTAGTCACATCACCATTCGGCAACTTGAAACAAGAACCATCCACGTACAAAGTACCATCAGGATCTGTCAATGGAGTATTTTTAAGGTCCACTCGACCTTTTGTTTCCTCTTCCGTCCTCAAATAACAGTCGTGTTCTGTTATTTCATCTGACTCTGAGCTCATTGGTAATAAAGTCGCCGGGTTCAGAACATTACAACGTTTTATTTGAATGTGACTTGCCAACAGCGTCAACTCGTACCCAGACAACCTTGCACTCGTCAAGTGCTGAGTTTTCGTACGATTTAAAAGAGTATCGACTGCATGCGGAACCATTACCGTAAGCATATTATCCATGACCAATCCTGCTGATTGTCGGATGGAGACCGCGGCTGCCGCTGTTGCTCTCAAACAACTCGGCAATGCTCTAGCTACCGGGTCCAAGGTCGAGGAAAAATATGCACATGGACGTTGCTTACCACCAAAAGGTTGCGTTAAAACACTCAACGCACAACCTTCTCTCTCGTGAACGTATAATGTAAACGGCTTGCTATAGTCAGGAGTACCTAACACTGGAGCCGAACACAATGAATCACGTAATTCAGAAAAACTTTTCTGACATTCTTCCGTCCATGGTAAAGGAGTTGAAACATCCTTGCACGTAAGGGCCACTAATGGTTTCGCTAGCAATGAAAAATTTGGAATCCATTGCCTGCAGTACGATGTAATACCTAAAAAGGCACGCACATCTCTTTGGGTGGTTGGCACAGCCATTCGTGCAATTGCTGCAATTCTCTCTGGGGTCAACCGCCTCCCCTCCTTTGACAATAAGTGACCTAGGTAGGTTACTTCTTGACAACAATATTGGAGTTTAGAAGGTGACACCTTGTGATTTAACTCGTAGAGATGTTGCAACAGTGATATCGTAGCAATTTGACAAATGTCCTGAGTATCTGTAGCCACCAATAGGTCATCGACGTATTGGATCAAGGCCGCACCAGCCGGCAACCTAAACGCATCCAGTTGACCCTTCAAGGCTTGGCTGTAAATCGATGGACTTTCACAGTAGCCCTGAGGAGCGCGTTTGAACCGGAAGCTGCGTCCACCAAGAGAGAAACCGAAAAGGTCTCTGCTCTCTTCCGCAATCGGGATGCTGAAAAACGCATTCTTCAAATCAATCACCGAAAACCACGATGCAGAAGCTGGAATCAGAGTCAATAGTGCCGTGATGTCAGGCACAACGGGGAACTGAGGAACCACAATTTTATTTACCTCCCGTAAATCAATAACAAAACGATAAACAGGAGGCTTTGAAGGATCAGTACGTTTTAGAATAGGCAGCACAGGGCTGTTGCACACGTTTCCCCGTGTTTCCTCGATAACATCTTTCTCGATCAAATCATAGATGATCGCTAACAACGCTCGTTCACCATCAAGGGAGATACGATATTGGGGAATACGCGGCAATCGCACATTGGGTTTCAACTGAACAACATAAGGTGAGATATCAAGCAGGCCCACATCATTGGGACCTGTTGCCCACAAAGACGCAGGAAGAGAACTCAATTCCGGTGGAAGCTTATCAAGGGACAAGTACATGGGAGAGACAACCCTCTCTCCCAACGTAAGCTTCACACCCGCAGGAGAACAATACAAAGTAGCATACAACCGTTTAAGCAGATCCAGGCCCAAAAGATTTTCACCACAACCCGTGGTTAAAATCAACGGAGCTTCTAGCTCACGAGGCCCAAGTGTAAGGTGCAAAGGGCGTGAAACTGGATTGGTAACGGGGGCGCCAGAGAATCCAACGGAAACATTTGTTAAGCCAGACAAAGGTGCGCCAGGGAGTTTCGAATGCATGATGGAACTTTTCGTCGCACCCGTGTCTAACAGAAAAGGCTCAACTACACCCGATGTAGCCACTGCTACGTAAGGCCCACTCTGGTCGACCGGAACTGACACTACTCCCTCTCTTTGTCGTAGGCTGTCCTAGTAATGGTCATTTGCAACAATGTCATGCTCTACATAATAATCATCCACATTATACTGTGCAGACCGGACTGATCCCGCGTTTCGCTGGTCGAAGCAATTATTTGCATCTGATTGATTTTGATAACGGTCATTCTGATTGTGTGATGAACCACGACCTCTACCGCGTGGTGCTTGTTGCGGAGCACCGCCACGATTTCCTCGTGATGACACACCATTTAAACGGTCTTTTAAAGCAAGACACTCATATTTTAGGTGTCCTTCTTTCCTACAATATGCGCACTGATTATACCCTAGTGAAGATCTATAATCAAAGTTGTCAGAACGCTGCTGCATCCTATCAGTCTGTGCTCGGGGTCGATACTGCTGTTGTGAATCATTTTGATTTGACCGTGGAGGATATGCTTGCTGCAACAAAACCTTCGTTTTGAGCTCCTTAGTTTTCTTTTCTACACGATCACTTTCTTCCTTTTCCCTATTTTCATAATACTGGGCCGTTGCTAATATTTGCGCAGGGGTTGAGACTGCCCACGCACTCTCTGAATTCTTCAATTTGTTGCATAGCTCAGGCAGCAAATTCGACACGAATTTATCAACGAATAACCGCTGGCCTCCCTCAGCGCCCATGTCCTGGCCGCTGTGGTCGACAAACGCTTCTTCAAACCTTGTGAAGAAGTCCGAGACACTCTCGTCTTTCTTTTGCTTACAAGCTGATAACTTATCCCAATTCACCTTCATCGCTGGCATGAGAGTTTTCATGAGCGTAATGATTTTCTGCGGCAAATCTAAGATTAACTGATCAGGCTTAGCCCCACCGACTTGTAATGCATCAGCCGCTAGCAGTGCAGCCCAATCGCCGCCTAATTCAACCGGATGGTTGGCTTGACGAATTTTGGCCCAAACTGGTTGCGGTACAACATTTCCAAACAACATGTCGATGTCGGCAAGGTTCATAATAGAAGCTTCCACCAGTTGTGATAACTCTTTATAATAACCAGCCGGATTTTTACGCGGATCGGGCAAGGATTGCTTTACTTGCAAAACTTCCGATCGTTTCCATGGAAGATGTATCCACACTCTTCGAAAATACGGTAGAACCGGAGGGTTTGCGCCGGGGTCACCAGGTACCCATAGCGGCGGAACCTCTCTCATAGGATACTGACCAGGAACCGCTTTCCAATTCTCAGTGGTATCATCTGATGCCACCCGAGAATGGGCTGTGGATCTGAATGCTAATAAACGTTCTAAGGCACGTCGTACATCGTCTCCTACAACCATACCGTTTGAAAAATGACTCTGAAGTTCAATTATGTCAGACGGTACATTCTCTACATCATCATTGTACCATTCTTCTCTCAAAAAGTTACACATCTCCTCAAACACGAATCTCTGCGTAGGCTCATTAAACTGGGAAAACGTCTCAAAAACAATACGTGGAGTGTAATTAGCAGGATGTCTTATCCATCTACGTGCCATGGTTGTCAATGACTCCTTCTCCCTACCACTAGGGATTTGACTCCGTCTCTGAGGAGTGTCAGATGAATCAGACAAAAATAACGGACCAGGAAGAGGTGAATAAAGGGTAGCAACAGAATTTGGAACACGCTTACGAACAGATGGGGAAAGAAAAACAGGGGCAACAACACTAGAGGTAAAAGAAGGCATAGTAGGAACAGACAAGGTAGTCGGAGCAGCAGAAACAACAGTCTGAGAAGGTACAGGTACAGGAGCAGTAGGAACGAGGACAGGTGGTGGAACAAACGTAGGGTTAATAGCGGGCTGGCCCGCAGCCGCTGGAGCAACAAGGGGTACAACAGGAGGTACTACAGGAGCAGTAGCACCCTGTACATAAGGAGGTGGTGATTTCATCAAATATGATAACAAGGAATCCTCCTTCAAATCTTCTTCTTTCTTTTCTGATTCATTCGGTAAAGCTGGGTAACATTTATCTATTTTCATGTGATGTAATCTAGTAGCGATTTCCAGGTCTTTTTCTTCTTTGTCTTGTCTACATTCTTTTACAGCTTGCATTATTGGAATAAACTCTTGCTTTTGATCCTTTTTAAGTTGTTTGATTTCCTTCTGCTTGGCCTCTTTACGCCATATCCGAAAGGAATCAAACATAGCTGGCCTAGCTTTCTTTAAAAATAATTTTGCCTCAAGATTATCTAAAATCGAAAGTTCAAAAGTACCATGTGGTGGCCATCTAAGGTCACCGTCTTTCTTTGTGTAGCGGATCCAGTAATCATTATAGATTATAGGACCCACACCGTGTCGACTATAAAGATCATGAATCGGAGTTCCAACTGGAGGTATCGGACATGAGTCCTCCAACCGGGAATCCCTTGCGCAACATTTGAAGATACGAAACAAACCACTATGGCTAGGCATCCTGCACACTAACCTAGTATCAAACTTCAAGGATTACCGAAGTAATTAAACCTCGTGTAAATCAAAACCCTCGGTTTTTGGCAATTGCAACTGTCAAATAATACTAAGAACCAATACTAAGAACCACAAATGCAATGGAACCATGCAATACAACAAAGCCGTAAGGCTATTACAAAGCTCGGAGAGCTAACCACAAAGCCTGAGGAGGCTATTACAAAGCTCGGAGAGCTATTACAACAAAAACCTTAAAGGTTAACAACAAAGCTTTCAAAAAGCTAGAACGATCACTAAGGACTGGGAGCGACCCACAAATACTTAACTTAGAACTTCAATGGCGTCACCAGGAAGGCCCGTCTATCGTCTCGCTTGTACATAAGGTCTACGCCGGGCGTCGAAGACAGGTCGACAGTCAGGGCATCGGTCCGTCGTAGCCGTCAGGAGGCGGGAATCTTCGCAGGGAAAAACTTCGGGCCACTTATTTCGACAACAGGATCGATGAAGCGGGGTGCACCTTCCCTCGGAGATTTCACACGAAGTTCCTCACGATCATCAGGCTTTGGACCGGTACCGCTGAAGTCGCCCCACGTTGGGCGCCAACTGAAGGACTGGACTTTATAACAGTACCAGCGGTGCCAGGGAACAACACCTATAACCTTCATGGGATACCTGTTTCGGCGCACAAACTACAGAGACACGGGACACTTCCTTCGGCGTCAAAGATTCAAGGTTTTATTACTGCAGGGAACACAGAAGTCACAACAAGTACAACACGTGCAACTTGGGGAGACTGCTTCAAATTGGTTCTGTGGATCGCTCCTTTTATACAAAATTAACTCATAGGACAACATGGTACACAAAAGTTTACAACCTGGTTCCCATAATTATCCCCCAGAGGGGTCGCTTTGGTCACTTTGGTACACATAAGGTCCGGAACATAAATGCGGAAACATTTGGCAGTTCCCAACTGTAAAAACCCATCTTCCCAACATTAGTGAATTCCAACCGGCAGTAAAACAGATCGAAATAGGAACTAAAACAGGTGCAGAGGAAGATGGAGACAGTGGGCGAATCGGAAAGGGTGTAAAAGGGGAGGTATCGGGAAACACGAGATACAGACATCAAAGGGACGTGCCTAATGGGATGCACGTCTGAGACAATAAACCAGCACGGCAAGATGAGCCTCGAGCGGGGCCATCTGCCTTACAGTATCATAAAGACATTTACAAAGAACATGTGTCTTCCGCAAATATCTTGGGAGTCCCAGGGTCGCGAAGCGGACATCGTCCGTTCGCTGGCTACTTGAGGGCAAGAGACAAAATGGATGCCGTATCTAAGATGGAACCCGTGGGTACAGATGAAAAACCCACATAACAAACGAACGATTTAAGTTAGCACAGCGAAACTGCGCACACTTACTAAACTCGTCATTTGCGGTTCTTAGATACCAGACTTGATCATATTCGTGCGAGTCGAAAACATCACTTATAATTGTCACGGAACCTCACACCTCTCTCTCCTCGATTTTGCTCCCGAGTCGCTTCGCGTCCTCCTCCCCTAGTACCGGCAGGTCTAGTCCTTCCGTGAAGCTCTGGAAGTCTTCCGTCGATGGTAGGACCCGGCTGCGGTACAGTTCCGTATAGTAGTCATAGAATATCTCATTTATCCCTCCCTGGTCAAACCTCGCCGCACCCGAGTGGTCCCTGAGCTCTAGGATGACCGAACTTCGTCGAGCCGGGTTGGCCAGCCAGGCCAAGAGAGTTCCCGCCTTATCGCGCTCAGAGTGTGCACGCGTGAGGTAGGCCTTGTAGTCAAAGCACCGGAGACGCTCCACCGTCGCCGCCACCACCTCCCGCGCCTCAAGTAGCGCCTCATGCATGTCCGGCCGCTCCGGTCTCGCCCTCTCTAGTCCCCTCAGTTTCTCTTCCCCCTTCGTAATGTCATCTAGTAGGGTCCTCCTAACTCCCGACGCCGCCGCAATACATTGCCCCCGCACCACTGTCTTGAATGCGTCCCATTCAATCGCAATTGTGCTCGCGGAGCCTGCATTGAGCTGGAAGTATTCTTCGATGTTCGAGGATATAGTGGTGCGAAAGAGCCGGTCGTCCAGTGCCTCCGGGCGCAGCTTCCAGGCTGGGATTCGCGGTCGGTATTGCGACCAGCGCAACCGAACAAGCAGCGGGTTATGGTCAGAGATCGTGCGCGTAAGATATTCACTGTGGCACACCTCTGCATGTACATCTTGAGAGCACAGGAAGGCGTCAATACGAACGTGGAGCTCGTGGAGAGCGGAGAAAAACGAGTAGTCTCTATCTGACAATGGTTAGCCCTCCAAGAGTCGACCAGACCCCATTGGCGTTGCCAAGTAGAGCGCGCAAGTGCCAGTCTTCCAGCTGGTGCGTTAGGCAAGGGGGGATGTGATCTGTCTAGTGTAGTGTCAATTACGCTGTTAAAGTCTCCGCCAAGGATCAAAGGCTCCACCAAAAACGGGGCCAGCTTGTTGGATAGTAGGGAGAGGAAAGCCGGCAAGTCAGTGTTCAGGGCGTACAGGCAACCCAAGGAAAGGTCCCTCCCATCCAATTTGCCCCGTACCATGACGTATCTCCCCTCTGGGTCAATCAGTTGCTGGGTGCACTGGAAAGGAACTCCCGCCCGCACCCAAATGGCCACCCCCCTAGCATATGCTGAGTAGCCCGTGTGGTAAATCTGCCCCCTCCACCTCCTTTGTAGCGCCCTCCCTTCCTTATCCAGTAAATGTGTTTCTTGGAGGAAGGCGAAATGAACACCCCTTCTGATCAAATAGGAGTGGATTTTGTGGCGTCTGTGCATAGTATGCATTCCCCTAACATTCCATGTGATGCATTTGTAGCCTAGTTCGGGTCCCATTGTATAGTTCGTTGCACTCCCGTCACACTCTCAGCGACCCCCCTGGCACGTCCGGGTCCCCTCCCCATTCCCCTCCCAAACTTATCAAGTAAAAATCCCCAACTCCCACATCCCAGGACAGACATCCAACTTGGAAACCCCATCCAAACTCTAGTAACGAAAGTGTATCTCAAGTGAATAGGGCTAGGGTGGCCAGAGCGCTTACCCAAGCAGGACCGGAGTCCCCCATCCCCGCCCTCCCCGGAGTAGTCAGGAGAATTCCCCCTCGCTCAATTCCCCCCGCACAGTTCAGTGGCGAGCATCAGGAGTCTTCCGCATCCCACAGCATAGCGTCCAAAGGCAGCTCTCACCCGCAACCCAGGCCCAGTACCTGACAGATTCGTCCATCTGCTTGCTGTCGTCATCAGCCAAAGATGCCGTCCGCCGTCTGGGGAGTCACCACCGGCAGGTCCGTCTCCGAGAGATCATGTCCACTACTGGAGCCAGGACTGGGAGCGCCGACCCTTGATTGCTCCGATGTGTCGCTGGTAGGGCTGACGTCTCCCTTGCTGATGGCCGCCACCGCCAGCACCGCCTTAGCCCTCTCCTGCTGCCATCTCGACGGGGAACCAGACCTCTGCGGCGACGTCGTCTCAGCTGAGCGCCTACTAGGTGAAGCCTCCGGGGGAGGGCCCGTGCCCGATCCCCCCCTGTTGTCCAACCAGCACCAAGCCTCCTGCGGCGTGTGGAAAAAGTGGGATCGTTCGTCAGCGATGACCCGCAGTCGGGCCGGGAACAACATAGCGTAGGGTAGTTGCAGCGACCTCAGTTTCCGCTTGACTGCCAAGAAGGAGGCCCGTTGTTTTTGTACGTCCCTGGTGAAGTCTGGGAAGATCATGACCTTGCTATTATCTATTCTCAAGTCCGGGAGGTCTCTGACCCTCCTTAGGATGTGATCCCTGTCGCGAAAGTGCAGGAGGCGCATCACGATCGGTCTCGGCGGTCTCCCCGGCTTGGGAGGGCGCGCTGGCACCCTGTGCGCCCGCTCCAGGGCAAAAAACTGGGAAAGCCCCTCCGGTGCCACCTCGTTCCGCAACCATCCCTCCAGGTACGCTACCACATCTTGGCCCTCCACTTTCTCCGGAACTCCCACGAGGCGGAGGTTGTTGCGTCTGGAGTGCCCCTCACTGTCTTCGGCACGAAGCTCCAGCACTCGAACCCTCTGGACCACCTCCGCCAGCGACGCTCTCAGGGTGGTCACATCCCCAGGCAAGTCTTTCAGGGTTGCCTCTGAGGTCACCACTCTCCCCTTCAGCTTCCTGTGGTCATCCTTCAGTAGGGTCAGGTCGGAGCCGATGGTGTCCATGCGTTTTTCAAGGGCTTCTCGTGACGCTACTATCGCCTGCATTATGTCATTCAAGGACGGATCTCGCTGGCCAGCCGAGTTGCCCGCTCCCGATGACGGCGCTCCTTCCTCCTCTAGGTGGCCCGGGTCGTCCAGCTTCAGTGCTTCGAAGCCCTTCTTCTTGCCTCCTCTCGCCATGCTGCCGGGCGGGGAAATCCGCGCTTCGCAACCGTGGCACGCGTTGATCCGGGGGTGTCCGGGTCTCCTTCCGACTCCACCACAGTCACTCGGCGCTGTATCTCCAAGCCCCCCCTAGACAGGGCTTCGGGTCGTGTATCAGCTCCAGCCGCCTCGCTACGGGTGTTGGCTGCCCCCCCCGAGTGCCCGGGGCCAAGTCCCCGTCTGTAAGCGGCAGGTCCAGGGCAGTGTGCAGCGTGCAGGCGCCCCTGGTCAGCGCATCAACCTCTACCCTCAGCAGTCCAGGCGTCCTCGTGGCGGGCACCAGCGAGGCAGGGCACCTCCCTCTTGTACTTCCTCAGTTGTTCGGCTCCTCCGTGCCGCCCAGCCCCTTCCAGGCGGGGTCCCAGGGCATACACTCCACTGTCCCTCTGAGGCACTACAGCATACCCAGTTCGCCACTCTCAAACTGCGTTGCCAAAGGTCCCAGTCGCCATTTTGCGCCCACAGCACTCCAGCCGACCCTCCTCAGGGCTCCACTCCTTCGGCCTCTCAATGCTGCCTGTGTCAGTTCATTCAGGGCTTGAGGCCACAGGGCCCCCTCTGCAGTGTTAGGGCGGTGTCTCTGCACAGCCCAGCCGCGCCGCCGCTAGTGTCTGGGTTGGCTCCGGTATTCCGGGGCCGCCATTTTGGGGTCAGGCAGCTCGTCGCGCCGCCGGCCGTCGTCTTCCCCAAACGGCTTCACGTGGGAAGGTCTCCACTTACCCCCGGCATCGGAGGGCTCCCGCTACAGTGCGGACGGTCAGGTCTGGCCCCTGTGGCTCTCCGCCGCTCCCAGGGTCTCGCCGTCAGGCGCGGGCAGCAGGGACTGCAGCCGCCATTTTGGGCACCTGATGCTCCGGGCGCTCCCCCGGGAGCAAAGTCTCTCGTCCTGGGTCGCCACGGAGATCCCAGCGCCGCCAAAGTCTGCCCCAGCGCTCCCCAGACCCTCTCCTGCGCATTCGAGGGCCGGGAGGTCGAGCTGGGGGTCAGGATATGGTGTGGGGTAAGGCGGGAGCAGAGGAGCTCCGCAGTCCCACTACCTTCTACATCGGCGTCTTGGCCACGCCCCCCTTCAAGACAAAGTGCAGCTCTCTCATGTGAGAAACTTTTTTTATTTTTGTTTTTGGAACCACCATCCGGGTTCCTCTGTAGGGTCGCGGTTGCCCAAATTCTTTGGGGTGCAGCTGAAGACGTTAGGTCGACAGTTCTGGTTGGTCTAAGGGAGTTGCCCTGGACTGACAGAAGCATTCCTTAGCATAGAACACCCTACCATCACGAGCAGCATATTAGAGAGGATGGAGTTTTTCGAGATGGAGAAAACTGCCAAAACAATGAACTCTAAAGACAGAATATGTAAAATTATGACCAAGAAAAGCTTCTTGATACTATGCATTTTTATGTTGTTCAGTGTAATGATGTTTTTAATAGGATATGCTTTATTCTCTTTTCGAGTGACATTTGCACCCACTACATCGCCCATACCTCCTCCTACTGTTTCCTCGCATTCTTTCCACCCTTTTCTTGAATATGAGTCCGCTAGGAGATTAGAGTTTATTAATAACTCCTTTGTTCAGCTTTTACACCAACACCAACTGGTGATGAACACGACTAACTGTTGGGTGTGTGGTCTTATGCCTCACACAACGGATAAAGGTATTCCCTATCTGGTC
Source organism: Lissotriton helveticus (assembly GCF_964261635.1). Classification (NCBI taxonomy): domain Eukaryota; kingdom Metazoa; phylum Chordata; class Amphibia; order Caudata; family Salamandridae; genus Lissotriton; species Lissotriton helveticus. Next base: position 1,937,052,435 of record NC_136063.1, on the reverse strand, counting down.
CTGCCTTTCAGCCACAATGGTTCTGTGTGGGCATACAGAACAATGTTCATCTATGCACATGAAGTCTACCCCCTACTGTAGTGTAGTTCCTATTATCCCAATAGGCTCTGCGCATTGGAATAATATCTTCAATAGTATAGACCTAGGGCAGAGGTTAACTAGATCTTCTACTGACGATATTAGACTTAAAGGTTTTGGTTTTGCCAGCTAGCTCAGAGTTCACTAGAAACTTTCTCGAATAGGCAAGGAGGAGTTTAACCTCCCTGGATAGACAAGAAGGGATTTAGTTTCTGACAACCATAGAACATGACAACTTTGCTCTCCCCTAATCAAGAGTGTATCTCTAGAGTCGTGTGAAAACAAAAGACAACTTATTTCACTCAGTCAGTACGTGCATTCTTAGTTTCACCAGATTGTAGAGAAAAGGAAGAGACGGGCGTGTTCAATAAAAGATGGTATTTATTGATCAGTCTCTTTTCTCGTACAAGAGAAATGAATCGATATTATTGCGATACTTATGGTTAAGTAAAGTGCATACAATAAAAGCAGGAGTATAAAATAATACTGCAGAAGCATTGATATGGTTTCTAAGCCATATGATATTTAAAACTGATAAAATAGATACATACATATATACATTTGACTAATCGTACTCAACTGGTGCTTCCAACCACGCCTACCCCAGTGTACCTGACCTAAGCCTAATACGTGGGCGGGAGTAGATAAGTAGCAGTTTAAGTTAAGTTTGTTTTGCCAAGGGACTGACTCAAGAATTCTCTGCAAGGGGTTGTTCAGTTCTGTACCTGAGATCTAGAATGGTTGAGGGCTGGTATCTCTCGTCTCTGGTCTTGATATTCCAGCTGCCTGCGAGGGCCGCTTGGAAGCGCCGGAGCTGGATTTCTCGGTAGGAGAAAAGCAGCGTCTCGTTCTCAGCGCGTCAGGAAGGCGGGGCAGCGCGTGTGGGCTTCGCTCTCTGCTGGGCTCCTCAGCACGTCTCGCTGCTCCGATCTCGTCACCACCGCGTGTGTTTGCTTAAGGCAATGTCGGTAATATTTATACCTGTAAGGTGCCGAGGATGGACATAGATACGTCAATAAGGATGTCATACGAACGGGCTCGTTCGCACATTCTTTTGCTGAAGTTCTCGGTGAAATCAAAACAATGGCCGCAGGGATTTTCCCAGGTTGTCATAGGTTTGATTTGTTTTGAGAACTCCGTATGCCTTATCAGGGGCTGGAGGAATAGTGCTTGCCTAATTAGATGGCAAGCGTTATGACCTAATCAGATAACGCGTTCCTGTGCCGTGGTGTGGCTTAATCAGATAACGGTTTTTTGTACCGTGGGATGGCTGCTAGTTAATTATTAACCAGAACAGGGTCAGGAATAGGGGGATCGATACAGAACCTATAGGAATACATCACACCCACTCCACGCAGACTATGTCCATATTTACAAATCTAGGCATAGTAAATATACTAGTAGAGCATGTGTATACCGTACCACCCCAAAATACATTCATATGCATTTTGAAACCATGAAGTATACTAAAAGATAAATATATGCATTATATGCACTCAAGCAGTATAATAATGCTAAATCAATTACGCATATTCATACATCATTATTAATAAAATATGAAAATAACACATGAAATGGCTCTTAAGACAGAAGAAAAAAATGCGTGACCATTTCATCACAAAATAAAATATATATGAACATGCCAGAGGGCAGCTAAACTCTCTAAGTTCCTAAAATAGAATTTTAGTTCTCTAAGAATAGTTTCTACTTTAAGCAGAAGATAAGTGTCCCGAAAAATTGCAACATGTTTTGGGGCCGCTGAAAAAATTATGTTCCGCTGTCCGTAAACTGGAGAAAAATTGTCCATGATACTTTATTATCAAAGTTGAAGGCCAAATTCAGGGTGTTGGGAACGCCGTGTGCTAGCTTGCTCAAAAGTCATTATTTCTGCTCTGGTGAGAACATCATATCATTTAGACTTTCGAAAAAACTGTCAACAGCTTTCTGTGAAAGTTCCATTAACTCGGAAAAAGATGTTACCATGCATTCATGAGCATGATTGCCTTCATTGATGTTTTGATCAGCATAGCTGACAGAAGGTCGTACCTGATCGATGCTGCTTTCATCTTGAACCTCACTACCCCTCAATCGTAGTGGTGAAGTCTCCACGAATGCCGTCATCAGGATTGGTAGCCGCAGGGGACAGCACAATGCATGAGCCGTGACCGGACCCAACAAAGTTTCTGCATCCATTGGCGCATCCGATTGTAGCGTCAGACAGGTGTCTAACACGCATTCTTCTCCGCATAGCAAGCACCTTAATACAGGTAAAACACAGCTTTGCCACATTGGTCTAAATGAAAGAAACCAAGTCATGTTTAGGTCTCTAAGCCGGGACAATCCAAGGATTTTAGATATCCGGTCCCGGTATCCAATGGCTAGGATTGTTTCTTCCCTTGTCGCAGGTGTTTTGTCTGTGACACGGTTTGCCATAGCGAAATAACAGAATCAAAAATAGGATTCCTGCCACTAGTCCCAAAAGGAGAGGAAGTCCACCAAAGATGGAATGGACAAAGTCCGGAAAAATACCCAGAATGGCTTTAAATGGTGTTAAAGCCCCCGAAAACACTGTCTTAAATACATTTGAGACTCCACTGGTATCAGAAATATTTAAGATTTCGTTCAGGATTTCTGCGAAATGTATGGGGGAATTAGTTGATAACAATGAATGAATCTCTGCCGTTGTCCTTGCAACTTGGAGATCATACGTTTCTTTTGATGACGTGAGCCTGGTCGGCGTCTGAAGGAGCACGGTTTTCATTCTGCTTAAAGTATCAACTCGAATGGAAGCAATTTTCAAATTCGGCCATAACCTTGCCTCCCTGTCTGGCATTGAGCTGGGGAACAATACTCGTTCACAGCACATAACCTTCGCAGTCGTAGTTATGAGATAAGCTATTCCGGGCACCAAGCTACAACATCTGCGGTCTACGATTATAATGTAACTCCCGTTCGATAGTCTCCTAAAGAATGGTTCTATTTGTGTCGCAGGTGTGCCTAGCTGGTGACATGAAAGGTTATTTGAGGACCCTTCACAGGCTCCGTGTAAACTAATACCATTACACAGAAGTGTACCGCTTAGTGACATGGCACAATTATTGCCACTAAGAAACACTTTCCGGCCTTTATTACTGACACAAGCATGTGAATAGGGCAAGTTCCATGTTGACTTAATGTACCCTTTCCCCAATTTTTCGTACATGCCAGCCTGTATATATTTTTGGCAATATTGAAACCTGAAAGTAGATATTGGAATATTAATTATTCCATGTATTATCCATTCACTGACAGGTCGTTCTGACATTGTCAATGGTAATCTCTCGAGTTTCTCAATGCTCAGGATTGTATAATCAGCACCCTTCTGTGCCATACTGATTTGTTTATCAGTAAGGTTAAAGATATTGAACAATGACGTTGTGTTGATTAAACGCCAAGGCACATAGCCTGAACGCAGATTTTGTAACGTCCAGCCAAGTTGTACAATAGAACGCAATTGGGACTGACCGTGTTGTAACAACAGTAAGTCTTGCGATATTATGTCGATTGCTGAAGACACAATGCTGTCCAAAGAGTATATTCTGGAGGACAGAGTCATTAACCCATTGTCCACTACAGAAAGTGATTTTTCCAAATTAATACGGTCAATTTCCCGTATTCTCTCTGATGTTTCAATTTGAGTTATTTTCCAGGCTTCGTTATAAGCTGCATATACAGAGGCTGCTATGAAGCGTTTTTGACGCTGTTTGCGCGGTCCCATAATGAAATCACGCAAGTCAGCACCATCAGTAAGTAAAGTCAGGTGTTGCTTAATTTCTGCCAGTGTGGATGTTTGTAGCCATTGAAGGCAGAGCTTGCCCACACTGTACGTGGTAATTATCCCTGGGTGTTGTCTTTGGGAATATCTAGGGTCTGGCCTGGTCAATGTGAACCCTTGGATTTTGTTCAGGAATCTGTCTTGACAGTTATTTGTATCTGTGGGCCAGATCAACCACTGTTTCCAATCAGGATGTGTTCTGTTTTGGCTTAATATATGGTTTACGTCTATCTCCTCATCTAAAGATATATTACCGTTCATTGATGGCTTTGGAATAGACGGTTTGTTTAAGTCTTTGATTTTGGCTAGGCCAAGACAGGTAGTTTGTTGAACAGTGTCATTCAAAAATATAATTTGTTCTGGGATCATGCAGGCTCTAAACAATGATTCTATACCTTGTACTTGCCATTCCTTTGTACCCCAAACACTTTTTACTTCAACATTTTTGTCCCAGTATTCAAAACCAAATGTACTCATTTGCTCAAAAAACGAGTCTGAATATATCAAGTTAGTGTTTGTAAGCATGGTCTTTGTACCTGTCTTATTTGTTAATTTGAAATAAAATGTTTCTGCATTGCTTGTGTTGAACCCTGAAAAATATGAATATTTGTCATAAAAGGTTCTTGAGCTACTTTTTGTAGGGGTTGCACAGTGTTCCCATTGATTATAATTCAAAACATTTCTAGGTTGTGCAGATTTATGCAGATAAGGATTACTATAGTGATTATAGCAGAACATTTTATCATAATTAGACGAACCCTGCAAATAATCATGTTTTGTAAATTTAGCAGACATTACTAGGTCAGACATCATATTATTAATGCTTTCAACGTCCCAATCATCAGCAACTGAGTTTGGTTTTACAAAGTCACTCAATGAGATCTTGATTTGATGTGGATACTTCAGGATTTCAACCGGACCATAGATTTCATAATCAGTATTGTCCCATGCTACCCCACCGGGTATAGGATTGGCTGTGAAGTTGACTGAAGAAAGTTCTCTTTTCTCGACGTGTGAAGACGTGTGTGGTTTGAGGACCAAGTTGATTTTCTGGCTTGCTGTGTCCATTTTAGCATATTTTCCCTCAATGAAGTGTCCCAAACATAGTACCATGATGAGCCAAAGTATGAGGATAAGTGCACCTAAGGCCACCCAGAATTCAATCCACGGAGAAATCAGATAGGTTTCTTTCAGATGTTGAAAAAGTTCCTTAGCTTTATCTTTAAAGGTTTTTGTTGATGTTTGTTCTTTTGATTCACTCAGGTCTTCAGATGAATCACTGAAGTTGATGAAGTAACCGGATGCCGTTCTGTCTATTGTTCCTATTGTTTCAGGATTGCTGTTTGCTTTATTAGTGTGTTTTGTTGCAGCAGCATAGTCATTTGTTACTTCATTGTAGATTGGTGTGTCTCTGCTAAATGTTTTTATTTGGGTTTTTAGAGGTTTAAGTTCCATAGCATTGTTGCATAGTCCTTGTTGTTGTTCTGTTGGCATTTCAAATGTGAGTAGCCTCTTAGATTGAACCTCTGTGTTGTAGCAAACCTTGGTATTCTACTACTTATCGGGAGTCCACTTGGCCTACTGTTTGTTATCGGCCACATGATTGTGGTTTTATCAGGTCGATTGATACAACTCTGTTCTCCTTTTTACCAGCAAGGGGCGGTAGTACTACTGATCTTGTCCCGTTGATAGACAAGACAGGAACTGCTTTTCTGTAAGAAGGCCCAAATTCCTTCTTTACCGCGATCTTTTCTCTGACTAGATCCCCGACTTTTGGAATCCAGACAGGTCTTGCTGGGACAGGTGGTTTTTCTTCAGTGGTCGGTGGCTGTTGTTTCAACTTTATGTTGCTCAGGTCTTTCCTTGTTTCGTTTAAGTCCTGTAAAATAGCCAAACGATCTTTGATATCAAAGCTTTTTTCTTTAACCACTGAAGTCTGACTGTCAAGATCTAAGACCATCATTCTAGTTCCAAACAATAATTCGTACGAACTGAATCCCCTCAGAGAATTTCTTGGCAGGTTATTTAGACTACTTTGGACACTTATTAGATGTTTGACCCACCCAGCTCCCGAACCTAATACCTTCGCTGTTATAGATTGCTTTATGCCTTTGGTTTTTTCTTTACACCATCCCGTTCCCTCAGGTAGGAAGTGAGAAGAGTCCCGCTATGCTATGCTCATTTGACCATGTTTTTTCATACGCTTTAGGGCAAGAAGAAAAAACATTCAGTCAGACGTAGCATGCCTCTAGCGTATATGCCATTATAGACTCGCAAATCTTTTTATAACAGTCCAGACGTCAGCCGAGTGCTGGGGTCTTACATCATAAGTGAAAATTAGTCTTTTTATGTTAATATAACGCTTTTTCGTGATGGGTACTTTCTTATTGTTGTTGTTTTTCTGGAGCGAAGTGCCATGGTAATAGTCCTCCTCGCTCGCCACTGCGATCTCTATTGCAGTCTGGGCAGTTTTTTACAAAAATCTGATGATGCAGGCTCATGCCTGGCCACCAGTACACTGATTGTAATTCTTCCAGAGAATCTTTTTGTTTAAGGTGTCTGAGACCTTCACCCATATGTGCGTCTGCTATTAACAAGCCTCTCCTGTCCGTGTTTGGAATCACTCTATCCCCCACTCCAGGGATTCGAGCAAAAGGGACTGAGTTTGCATCGATTATGTATGTATAATTGAGTGGATAGTTGATCGGTAGTGCTGAGCAGTCGCCTTTTGATGACGTTTTCACCGCCAGCATAGTTTCACCGTCAATGTGTTTTACTGTACGCTTTTTCTTGACTACGGAAGCCGATTCAGTTGCTGCCGTTGTGGCTTTCTTAGCCAATGAATTCCCTGCAACGATAACGCCATCACGCTGATGACTCAGTGAGTGTATCACGTGAGTTTTTGGTAGGTCTTTCTGTAAAAGAACTACTTGTTCCCAAAGCACTTTTTGCTTTATTGTTGCACCTGTGTCATCTTTGTAACCGTTTTGAATCCATTTCTGTAAATCGTTATTGTATGATTTGACGCAGTAATACGAATCGCACACAATAAGTGTCGGGAATTCGCGATCGGCATTATCTAGCGCATTTTTAACGCTATTATTTCCGTTTGTTGTTCTGAATTATTTTCCACTGAGTGTGTTTTTGTAAGTAGAGGTCTTAATTTACCTCCGCGCCACACTTCTTTTACAATTTCGCATGTGGCCTTGTAAGCCAGCTCTCCCCAAACTGAGGGTTGAGCATGCCCGTCTGTATGTATTACACAGGCGTATCGTCGTAAAGGCAGAATGTCGATTGGCAGAGGGTATGTTATTTCATATTCTAGATATCTTAATTCCTTTAATTCTGGATCAAAGTAGTATTTTACTCTGTCCGTTGTAATTGAATTCACCCATTGTATCCATTCTGGATTCAACGCTGTTGTTGGTAAATTACATGGGGTTGTTAACACCTCAAAGGCTGACTCTGCTGTTCTGACTGTGATACGTCTACCGTCAGCGTTGTCTTTTTCTCTTGCTATAGCCGTTTGAACTGCATGAACAATGTTGTCTTTAATACTGAACTTCTTTTCAGCTTCTGTGTACAAGTGTGATTTGTATGCAATTGGTACCTTTTCTCCCTCATTAGAGGTCAGGTATGTGAATCCGCATCTTCCTGGGATGACTCGAATCACAAGATTGCGTGTGTTGTCACGTGTTTCTAATTTTGTTTTAATTAACATGTCTGTTTGTAAAGATCTCAAAATTTCTGTGTGTTTTTGAGTCCAATTGATTCTTTTAAAATCTGGTTTTATTAGATCATAAAGGGGTTTAACCCTTTCTGCGTAATTTGCAATGTATGTTCTTCTGAAATTTAGGAAGCCTAGAATTGATTGTAAGTTTTTTAGTGTTCTAGGAGCTTGGAGTACAGCACATTTCTCTAGGAAATTGTCAGCCAGGCTTTTGCCTTCACTTGATAATTCATATCCTAAAAACAGGACTGTTAGATGGGCAATTCTTGATTTTTTAAAGTTGAATTTGTAACCCTCTGCTGCGAACCCAAGTATTATGGTGTTCACTCTCTTCAAGTGAGTATCCAAGTCATCATCTGTTAGGTAAATGTCGTCGACATATGATAATGCCTCGTCATCGTATGTTTGTAGTAATTCTGTTACTCTCTTTGAGAATAATCCTGGGCTGTTCTTGTGCCCCTGGGGTAAACGGCAGAAACTTTTTTGCGAGCCATTTACCGAGAACGCAGTCAAATATCTGCTCTCTGGTGCTATATTTTGACAAAAGAATCCATTAGAGATGTCTAATGTTGTTTTGTATTTTTTGCGCACTATGTTATTCATTAGTGCAGCACTATGCGAGTTTTGTACTGCAAAGGTTTTGCAACATGAGTTAAGGTGTCTGTAATCCAAAACTAGACGATATGAGTTGTCTGGTTTGGAGACAGGAAACAAAGGATTGTTCATTTGTGAGGTGCAAGTTTCAATCACCCCCTGGTATTCAAGTTGATCTAGGATCTCTTTTACCTGTTTTTTAGCTTCTTGCTTAATTGGGTACTGCCTCTGTGCAGTAGGTTGTGATGTTAACTGGATTTTGTGAGGAGGAGAGTCCTCATCCCATCCTACATGATTTTTATATAAAGCAGGAGCTTGAGGTACTGCCCACTTTCTAGCAAGTGTATATTTTTTATGAATTGGAATATGATTTGAGAAGGCAGGCATAATTATTTCTTCGCCATGAGGACACTCCCTGACAAACTCTGGTGGCCAGTCTTTCTCAGCTAGAAGGATGTCATAGCCCTGGGAGAGATTATCCCAAAATAGTCCCCTTATTTTTCTAGTCTTATCCCCTTCTATACGTAATGTTATTTCATATATTTTATGAGGTTTGCTAACTCTGGTATCTGCAGTTTCCACCTGAATGTATTCATTCGTGTCCACTGTCTCCAGACGATTCATAAGGACTTTGCGAGCTATGCTCACTTCTGCTGCGCTGTCTAGCATTGTCTGAGCCCATTCTCCGTTTTTCAGCTGTGTCCTCAGTATTCTCGGCATCTTTGACTACCTTAATACTGGCTACCTTCTTTTTTGGAAATTGTAACTTTTTATTTGGATGAGCAGGTTCCTTGTCTTTGGACTTAACGTGCTCTTCCCTGTGTTCTGATCGTCCTCTTCTTTCCGATTTCTGCGAGGAAGTCTGAAAAGATTGAGAGGGACGTGTATCATTATCTTGATATCTATCAGGTTTCTTTATATTATCCCTATTTCTAAGGTTGTATTTTTTCCCAGAGGGCTCACTTTGGGGAGACCTGCGTCCTTGGTTCGGAGATCTTTCTCTCCGTCGAGGAGACCTTCCTCTGGACTGGAATCTTTTTTCTTTAGGATTGGATTGTTTGTTTCCATCCCAGCTCCTTTTTTGAGTGTTAACATTATTTTTAATAAATACCTTCTCAGGACTTTCAATCAGTTGAGGTTTTACCGGTATTCCACCCAGACTATCTCTTCCTAGTTCTTCATAGGATTTCTCTATGATTCTGGCAATTTCAGTTGGTTGGTCTGCTATATCTGTCTCTTTTAACCTTTGGCGGATCGCCACGTTTGCTGCTTCTCCCTTTATGTTGGCTAATAATATAGCCGAGACCTGCTTGAAGTCTTTCAGTAATTTCATACCAAGAGTTAAAGCGGGTGCTGGACCATATTCATCTTGAATCTGTTTTAGCACATCTGGTATTACTGGCATGGATGGTACACCATGTGTTTTTGTGTATATGGAAGCAAAGACTGTACCCCAAGTGTCACAGTCCTCCACGTGTGGTGCGATTCCCATTGGAAGACAGATAGTCAGAATCCTGTGTTTTTCTACCGGGGTGGTGTCTGGAAACACCGCCTCTATTGGAGTGATTTTTTGTGCTAGCCAGAAAGGTATTTGTTCCCGTTTTGCGGGTACTTTACCCAGACAGGACTGTATGTTCTGTGGTGTAATTTTATTTGTGTTACCCTGATGAGGGGTCAGCTGTGGAATTTTACTTGCTGGTTGGACTGTTGAAGTCCGCATTACATATTGGACTAATTGTCTATGTATTTTGATTAGTTGTTTTAGCTGTATTAAAAGATCTGGTGCAGGCATTTCTTCAATGTCTGGATGTGGTGTATATCCGGCTAGGACCGGCCACGTTGCTCCTGGTCTACCTAGTGGACCGAGCCTGGTGATGTGATTATTATGTTTTAGGGTGCCTTTAAACAAGAGCAGGTGCTCTTGGAATTTGAGTGGTACTTCCACCTCCTCGAAAGGAGTGTAGGTATCCGGTGGTTCCTCTATTTTATAATAGTGGAACTCTTTTGTTACAGCGTTTGCTGCTGGAAAGTTTATCCATGAATAGAATACCTCTGTCTGCCGATATTCGTGTGCCTCAATTACGAATATGACTGTACCACCTCTCGATGTCAGTCCATTTTCTATAAGTTTTAAGGTTATAGATTTTCTTATGTTGACCGGGATGAGTATTATATCCGGGTCATTTTGTAGCAGTGTATTATCAGCTGCTAGGAGTTCAGCTGCTAGTCTAACTGTCTCCCTTTCATCATCACTGTCTACCATTTTACCGACAGGAATGTTATTTTGTTTGTTTGCAGATCAGGTTTCTATGGAAACAAAGATTAGATGCACAATATTTTGGAACAGTGTATCCTTCAACGTTGACTAAACCAAGAACCATACATAGGAGTCTCCTCCTGCGAGGTTTGGCGGATATGACCTTTCACCCACTCCAGACATCTTTGGAGTATTATGGGAAAAAAAGGGGTTCTGAGTGAAAAAGCACGACTGAGTTACTCTTATGTCTTGCGTTAGTTTTATCGCCTATCCAAACGTTTGGGCGCCATGTAGTGTAGTTCCTATTATCCCAATAGGCTCTGCGCATTGGAATAATATCTTCAATAGTATAGACCTAGGGCAGAGGTTAACTAGATCTTCTACTGACGATATTAGACTTAAAGTTTTTGGTTTTGCCAGCTAGCTCAGAGTTCACTAGAAACTTTCTCGAATAGGCAAGGAGGAGTTTAACCTCCCTGGATAGACAAGAAGGGATTTAGTTTCTGACAACCATAGAACATGACAACTTTGCTCTCCCCTAATCAAGAGTGTATCTCTAGAGTCGTGTGAAAACAAAAGACAACTTATTTCACTCAGTCAGTACGTGCATTCTTAGTTTCACCAGATTGTAGAGAAAAGGAAGAGACGGGCGTGTTCAATAAAAGATGGTATTTATTGATCAGTCTCTTTTCTCGTACAAGAGAAATGAATCGATATTATTGCGATACTTATGGTTAAGTAAAGTGCATACAATAAAAGCAGGAGTATAAAATAATACTGCAGAAGCATTGATATGGTTTCTAAGCCATATGATATTTAAAACTGATAAAATAGATACATACATATATACATTTGACTAATCGTACTCAACTGGTGCTTCTAACCACGCCTACCCCAGTGTACCTGACCTAAGCCTAATACGTGGGCGGGAGTAGATAAGTAGCAGTTTAAGTTAAGTTTGTTTTGCCAAGGGACTGACTCAAAAATTCTCTGCAAGGGGTTGTTCAGTTCTGTACCTGAGATCTAGAATGGTTGAGGGCTGGTATCTCTCGTCTCTGGTCTTGATATTCCAGCTGCCTGCGAGGGCCGCTTGGAAGCGCCGGAGCTGGATTTCTCGGTAGGAGAAAAGCAGCGTCTCGTTCTCAGCGCGTCAGGAAGGCGGGGCAGCGTGTGTGGGCTTCGCTCTCTGCTGGGCTCCTCAGCACGTCTCGCTGCTCCGATCTCGTCACCACCGCGTGTGTTTGCTTAAGGCAATGTCGGTAATATTTATACCTGTAAGGTGCCGAGATTGACGTAAGGATGGACATAGATACGTCAATAAGGATGTCATACGAACGGGCTCGTTCGCACATTCTTTTGCTGAAGTTCTCGGTGAAATCAAAACAATGGCCGCAGGGATTTTCCCAGGTTGTCATAGGTTTGATTTGTTTTGAGAACTCCGTATGCCTTATCAGGGGCTGGAGGAATAGTGCTTGCCTAATTAGATGGCAAGCGTTATGACCTAATCAGATAACGCGTTCCTGTGCCGTGGTGTGGCTTAATCAGATAACGTTTTTTTGTACCGTGGGATGGCTGCTAGTTAATTATTAACCAGAACAGGGTCAGGAATAGGGGGATCGATACAGAAGCTATAGGAATACATCACACTACGTTCCGTGAAAGACAATCCTAAGAATAGTGCTCTAGTTAAGGGTATAGTAGACATGATTAAGGAAGATATTTCCTATGAGACTATCCCGAGAGATGAGACACTAGTATACATAGGATGGAACGTGACCGGATATGGAGCTACTCTGAGTGAGAAACAGCAAGCTAAGAGATCTTCCCCGATTTGGATTGTACACCATCAGGGTCACTTATGTCTGCAAGGTAATGGCAAGAATCCCAGAGCTCAGCTAGGGAAGAGTATCTGTACTGAAACGTATGTTTTTGCGTCTCAGACTTCCCCTTCGTTTTTAGCAGCTAAGGGTACCTATTTCATCTGCCATGATAGAGCCTATACATGGTTGCCCCCTGACTTTTCGGGCACATGCTTTGTTTCGTTCCTGTTGCCTCCCACCTACACAGCTGCAGCAGATTACCATAAGACAAGGCTAGTTAGAGGTGTTTTCAGTAAAGAAGACACTGCAGGACAAGAATTTGGGAATTTCGTAAAAGGTTTTCTGCCGTTCTGGGGACCCATGGTTAACAGCAGGAACATAAGGCAATTGACAAGGGTGGTTGAATCCACCGTAGTTGAAACTGCCAGTGCCCTTAGTAACTTGACTGCTGAGCTCCAGTCGGATCGTCTCATGACCCTTCAGAACAGGGTCGCGTTAGACGTCATACTTGCAGACCGAGGTGGGGTATGTAAATTGATCCAATCAAGTTGCTGTGTTTTCATTCCAGATAACGCTCCAACAGTGTACCAGGCCATCTCCAAACTGCATAAGATTTCCGAATCTATTCATGTGGATAAAGGAGATTGGTCGTTGATAGGATGGTTCTGGGAACTGATATCCGCCTGGGGATGTAAAATTCTGATGGTCATTGGGATGATCTTAGCCATTCTTTTCCTGTTCTGTCTGTGCGTGCAGTATGCTCCTGCAATATGTGGCCTCTGTGCTGCATCATGTGTAAGGAAACCTGTATCAAGAGACGAGCTAAGTACTAGGATGATGCTACAGCAACATCTCAATGACTATGTAAATGTAAATGTATTGCGACTTATATAGCGCACGTATCACGCGAAGGCATCAAGGCGCTTGCCTTGGGAACCCGTCCTGGCTTTTCCCTGTGAGATAGCCCCTACTGGGTATCCCCAGGGTGAAAGCCAGGCATCCCGCAGCGGGTGGGCCGCCGTAGTGGAGATTAAGAAACTATTGCCCAGAGTTGCAGCGTGGGACCCCATGATTAGAATAGGCACCGAGGCGAGAATTATCGAGTCCGTGTACATTTTTGGGCTCAGGACCCTGCCGCGTCGGGAATTGAACCCTGGTCCCGGGCCAGACCTCTGCATCAGGGTCTGCCGCTCTAATCAGTGAGCCACACTCCTCCACTTATGAATATAGACCTGGACTCAGATTAGCATGAGTATAGGTTATTGCCTATGTAAGGGCAAAAGGAGGGTCTGTAGTATTTAAAATTCTGGACCTGTGTTATAAACATCATCGTATCATGACGATTTTGATATCAGAAGACCGAGAATGGCTAGTACACTATACACAAGCATTTTCGTCAAATTCTAGTGACGATTTCACCTCGAAATCGTAGTTTTCGTCCTGAACCCTCGGGTTCCATTTTGTGTACGGCAGCCATTTTGTGAGTTGCCCTCACATAGGCCAATGATTAAGGCCAAACACGATTCTGAAGGACACGCACACCTTTCCTGACTTCTCTGCGACCTGGGCAAGCTGACTCCACTGCCCAGGGCTAAACCTGTTCGGTCAGTTCCTCTCCCAATGGCCGAACGAGATAGTATCAAGACACAACATGCCATAAACCTTTTCATCGCACACAATCCACGCCTAATCTTGCACACACCTGTCCCTGTTTCCTACTTTATGACTTGCTTTACGATGAGGAGGTGCCCGTTTTTATTGGGGGTCCGTCGATATCTGATGAAAATACTGGGCCTTGCCGGATAATTTATTGTGGGCTGAACAAACTGAAATATGGGATTGTCATCATGACTCTGCTTTTTCTTTGTAGTGAAAACATGTGAATGGTCAACTGAAATGCGAAGAATGTTTGCCTAAAGCGTAATATTTTGTATAAAAAGAGAAGGCTGGCTTTGTAAGATTGAGCAGTCTCCTGAGAATATACACCGTGTTGTACTTCTAGGATGCCTGTTACTTGGTTGCAGCCAATAAATTCGATCTTTGACTTCACCTAGAAGACTCTGAGTTTCTGTGTCTGAATCAGGAAGTACCCGAAGTCTTAGGGTGTACCCTGGCACCGCTGGGTTCCGAAAAACCCACTACTTCAAATGGCGGGTCCCACGCTGGGGCATGAACCTGCTTTGGTCTGGGTGCACCAGGAAAGCCAAGTAGGGTTTCAGTCTTTGGGCCAGAATGGTGGCGTATAGCTTAATTTCAGTGTTGAGGAGGGATATGGGGCGATACTCTGCACACCTTCGGGAGGGAGGCTGGGATTGCGGGAGAGCGACGATGGTGGCAATATCCATTTCTGGTGGAAAGGAACCTCTCTCCACGGCTTCTTTGAATAAGCTGGCCCGGTGGGGCGCTAGGGTACCATGGTATGCTGCATAGTACTCCTGCGGGAGGCCGTCAGGACCCGGGATCCTACCCGGGGAGACCAGGGTGATCGCCTCTTCAATTTCCTTCAAGGAGATGGGACGTTCTAAGTCCTTCTGAGCAGCTGGTTCCAGCTTGGGAAGGTACACCCCACCCTGATCGAGGAGAGCTGCAACGGACAGTTCAGGGGTGTGTGCTGTGTACAGCCTCCGGTGTTAATCAGCAAAGGTATTCGCCATTACCACGGGAGCACAGTGTACCGCTCCAGCTGCGTCAACCACCTGGAATATATGATTCACCCAGGGATGCGTGGCTAATCTGTGTAAAATCGTACCGTTGTTGTCCCCCCAACCGTAAACTTTTGCTACCGAAGACCTCCAGAGGAGCTTGACCGCATCCAAGGACAATTGTTTAATGTCCTCCTGGATAATGGCCAATGGTCGGGTCTGGGTGGCGTCCTCTGACATGGACAATAGTTGTTCCAATCGAAGCACCTGCACTTCCTTGGAGGAGATCTCCTGCAGCTGTGATTGCCTCTTAAGCTGCCGTCTTGCTACACCTCATATGGTCACCTTCCCCGCCTCCCATAGGGTGCCCGGGGCGACTACAGAGCCCTCGTTGGTAGCAAAATATTGTGTAACCTCTTTCCCCACTGTCTTCCTGAAATCTTTGTCCTGGAGAAACCAGTCGTTCATCCTCCATGTTTGGCGGGCTGAGAGAGAGGATGCCCATGTGCCAAGAAGTACCGTGGAGTGGTCAGACATGCCTCTGGGCAGGATGCGGACGTCAAGGATCATGGAGCAGTCAGGTGCGGGGACAAAGATCGCATCTATGCGTGCTTGAGTGTGGTGAGCTGCTGAGGAGTGCGTAAAGCGGGTGCGTTGCAGAGCCCCAGAGACTCAGACCAGTTTTTCAACATTTTCGCTCTCACAGCCCGGGGGGCGGAAGGAGGTCCGGTTGTGTCGAAGGCCAGGGCTAAGCCTGCGTTAAAGTCATCAGCAATGATCATGTTGCCAGCGGGCACATTATGTAACAGGGCAGCAGTGTGTGCAAGTGTGGGTGCGAGCATTGCGGGGAGAACGTATACCAAAATGAAAGTGAGAGGGGGAACCAGCCAGCGATCCGCAAATCATCACAAACGATCCTTGAGGATCATGTACCAGTTGGGAGAGGACAAAGGGCAATGTATGCCTCAAAAGTATGGCAACCCCTCGTGACCCCCTGGAGAAGCCGGAGTGCCATACCCTATCGTAGCCATAGCGAGCTAAGAACGGGCAGCAATTACCTAAGAGATGCGTTTCCTGAAGCATGAGGATATCTATGTGGAGTTGCTGCACGTACCTTAGAACCGCAGTGCGTTTGTGCCGATCCAACAGGCCATTGACATTCCACGACAACACGTGGAGGGATGCCGTAGGGGAAGTGTTATCTGTCATGGTAGGCATTTCCTGAACTAGGCTGAGTGAGTAATTTTGGGTATATAAACGCGCTTGGGAGCCCGTGGTGGTGTGTGCGTTCGCCTGTTACAGGGGCACACCCGTCCCTCCCACTGGTAACATGTGTCATTCCGTGGTAGCTGAAACAAAAACCAACAAAAAACATAACGTACAGGGAGAAACTTTCCCAAACCCCCCCTTACCCCACCCTACACTTCGGGAACAGAAGCATCTGTGGACGTCCCATTAACAACACCCTAATACACTGGGCGAACAACCAAACTAAAATGCCTGGGAATGGGGAAGCGTGGGGGACCCCTCCCCGTGATCGGATGCATGTTTACAAAGACCATCTGGAAATCAAAAACATATCTGAGTCAGAGTGCTGTCTCTGGCTGCGGAGCAAACCCGGCGGGCAGAGACCGGCTCAAGCAGGGTCCTTCAAGAGCATCGGGCTACAGGAGAAATCCGTGTCCGGGTGATCAATCGCGGAGGGCCAGGATTCAGCATCTCCGCCATCCAGTGGGCCAGAGGACCCAGAGCGCCTCCTCGTCGGTGCCCCCTTTCCAACCTGAGATGGCTGTTGTGAGTGACCCGGCGGTGAGTCCGAGCGGGCCCGCCTCCGGTAACGGCGCCTGTGGGATAGATTACGTGGAGGCTGAGGAACAGAAGGAGCGGAGAGGCCGAGCCCGCCCCCGCATCGCCTCACCCAGGGTGCCACAGTCTGCAGAGGGCGCTCTTCCGTTGCCCAAGTCCACGCCTCCGCCGGGCTGTCAAACAGTGTTTTATTCGCAAATATCACCTGCAGGCGAGCCGGGAAGAGGAGCCGATACTGAATGTTAAGTGCCCTCAACTTTTGCTTGAATGAATGAATGAATTGTGTCTTATACCGCGCTAACTTAGCCCAATGGGCGTCAAGGCGCCTACATCCAATAACGGAACAATCCAGGTCAGACAGTGATATCTCATTGGTAGGCTCTGATGAAGTACCAAGTTTTAAGGGCCTTTTTAAACAGGTCGATGGAGGAAAGGGTTTTGATCTCCACCGGAAGGGAGTTCCAAAGCTGATGAGCGGCAACAGAAAAAGCTCTCGCTCCCCAATTGGTCTGCCTAGCGCGGGGTACTACCAATTGGTGTAGCCCGGCCGATCGTAGGCATCTCGTGGGTACATAGCGGGTAAGCAGGGTACCACGTGCGTCCGCAGGGCCAGCCGCAAGTGCTCTATATGTGAGACATAGGAGCTTAAAGGAGATTCTAAACTGGACGGGGAGCCAGTGAAGATCTCTCCTAGCAGTGGTGGCAGATGATGCTATGGGAAGGGCCAGGACGAAGCGCGCTGCGGCGTTCTGTACAGTTTGCAGTTGATGGATAAGGCCCTTGTTAGACTCCACATAGAGAGAGTTACAATAATCAAGCCTGGAGCCAAGAAGACCAATCGCAATCTGTTTGCGCGCCTGGAAGGAGACATAGTGGAGAATTCTTTTTAAGATCTTGATGACACCCCAGCAAGTGGCCACTGTCCTATTCACTTGAAGCGTCATGGAGAGTGAAGTGTCAAAGATGACGCCGAGGTTTCTGGCCGATTGGGAGGGAGTGGGGCAGGTGCTGAGAGATGAAGGCCACCACTCGCTCGACCACACGTGTTGGTCTTTACCGAAGACCAAGACCTCTGTCTTGTCGCCATTCAGCTTTAGGGAGTTAAGGATCATCCACTCTGCCACACGCTGCATGCATGACCTAAAGCTGAATGCGGATGTACTGACAGAGTGGGCCAGCGACACCATGATCTGGGTGTCGTCGGCGTAAGACACCACCTCCATCCCCTGCGATCTTACTAGTCTAGCAAGGGGGGCCACGTAGATGTTAAATAGGGTCGGGCTAAGGGCCGACCCCTGTGGCACCCCACATTGCAATGACTTGGCAGGGGAGAGGAAATCTCCAAGCATGACTCTCTGTTCTCTGTCATGGAGAAATGAGTTAAGGAGACTCAGGGCCGGTCCAGTAACCCCTGCCTCCCTAAGCCGAGATGTTAAAATGGCAGGAGACAGGGTATCGAACGCAGCCGTGAGGTCTAATAGGACCAGCACTGTGGTTTGGCCAAGGTCAACTTTGCGGCGAATATTATCCACCACAACAGTGAGAGCGGATTCGGTGCTGTGATGTTTTCTGAATCCGTGCTGAGAGCCATCAAGATACTCACTAGACTCAAGGAAGGTGGAAAGATGTGTATTAAGGTGCGCATCTAACATCTTTGCCAGGGCTGGGAGTAAAGAGATCGGCCTAAAATTTTTAAGGAGGCCCGGGTCCAGGGATTGCTTGACCTCACCAAAGGAGCGACGCTGGCCCTGGACCTTGCGGGTGTAGTCTGGGAAGATCATAATGGCGCAATTTTCGTGGAGGAGCCGTTGGTGTTTGCTGGCATTGAACAAGATGATGTCATGGTCCTTGAAGTTAAGGACCCGCATTATGATCGGGTGGGGAGGAGCACCCAGCATTGGCTTGGGGGCCAGAGACCGGTGAGCCCGCTCAATTGCAAACCAAGGGGACAAGGGGAAAGGGTACCCCCAGGGACCCGCGACCTCAGCCACCTCTCCAGAATTTCCACCATACGGCCCTGCTCCACCCCCTCCAGAAAGCCCACCAGGCGGAGGTTGTTGCGTCTGGACCTGTTCTCAGCGTCCTCCGCCCAGCGGTGCAACTCCTTAGTTTGAGACTGAAGGCAGGCCACCCGCCCCTTAAGCTGCTGCACGTCATCTTCCACAGAGGAGGTCCTGGATTCAGTCTCTTTAATCCGGGCAGTCGCGTTACGAAGGTCCTGCCTGATGAGTGTTATGTCCACTCTCACTTCTGCGATTTTGTCCTCCACCGAGGGCTAGGACATGTGGATGGCAGCAGTTCAGCGGATGGAGGAACCTCCTGCCCAGCCGCTCCCCCAGTGGCACCCCCCTCCGGGGTGGTGAAGCGGTCCATTTTCATCTGGGTGACAGTGACCTTAGTTAATCTGTCCATTCTACCCATGTTCGGCGCCTGGAGGGGGACGGGCCCTCAAGGGCCCCCCAACTGGACCCCTCACTGGAAGGCCGAAGAAGCAACAGAGTCGACCGAGGGAGGCGAGAGGTGCAGGCAACCGTTGGGATGACCTGGGACAGTCCAGACCGCCTCCCAAGAGATGCAACCGGTGAAGAGGAGCCGGGAGGAGGGGTCACAGACAAGGGCCACAGGCTAGATCCCCTCCGCTAGAGCCCCAGACGGCCCACCAGGGCAGGAAACACAGCAGATGAGGGGAGTCAGAGAGGGCACCCTGTCCCAGGCAGGGGGGTCGGTGCACGCAGTTGCCCCCAGGGATGTGTTGGGGGCTCAAGGAGTGACCGGGGGATACCTCGAGGCCTGCTTCACGCGACTATAATCGCATCACCGTGGGTGCCACCGGACCTCCATCTGCAACCACCGTGGGACACCGCCGCCCGAGATGGCGGCCAAAGCACTCGCATCCCAGGCCAGGAGAAGCCCAGCGGGCTACACCGCCACCATCACAACTCAGAAGGTGCCAGCTAAGCATGGGCGGATTTTGCGGATTGGCAATCCGCGAACTTGCGTATTTACGGATTCGCAATCCGCGAAGATCCGCGAACTCTAGCGGATTTGCGGATTTTTCCGTTTTTTGTGTTGGCGCGTGTTCGCGCCGATTTTGGGACAAGTTCGCAATTGCGAACTTACTTTTCGGCTTGCAACGGCCGCGACTATGTTGTTTCTACGTCTGGTTTATCATCACAGGTTCACAGCACCCTCTGTTTCACCACTGCCACCCTCTGGGACACCCATGCCACCCTCTAGTACATCCTCACTGGCACCTATTAGGTTTATTTATCACTGTAGATTATGGTTGTTGAAAAAAGCAAGCACACCTGCCCTTCTTCAACTGCCATCAATTAATTTGTGTTTCATTAATGTGTCAGTAATTTTGAAAGTTCCAGTCTGGCTGGCACCTGCTTCCTTCCTTATCTGTAATTTGCTTTTTGTTGCAGTGAATTTTTTTTTTCACAGGACCTTTATGGTGCTATTCTATGAGCCTGCTGTTTGGGTCATAGCAGGGTCATAGAATAGTTGCAAACTCTGGAGGGGCCCATCAGGAAGCACTACCTTGAATGTTACTAATGTTAAGTTTGAACTTTTGCACCTGCTCATTGCTTTCAGTTTAGCTAAAATCGTTTTTTCTGCAATTTCGCGCGTTTTTTGGGGCGCGAATCCGTGCGAGATCGATTTCGGAAGCCGCGAATACGTGCGAATACAAAATTGTTTTTGTTGCGACGTGTATGTTCGCGTGATCTTGCGCGTGTTCGCGAGGCGCTTCTAGCTATACGTTTGCCAAGTTACCCTATCGGTCGTACACGGGCGCGGCCATCTTGTTGGCGTGACGTAATTCCGTTTCCGCCCGCTATGTGTAATCTCGCAAAGTGTGCTGCTCGCTAGTACAATTTCGCGCGTACTCGCAAGGAAAATCTCGCGCGAACTTACCCACGCGGTCGTGAACGGGCGCGGCCATCTTGTTTCTCATTCATTGCTATGGTTCTGGGCATGCTTTCTCTATCCTCTCTCAATCTCTGCCATCCTTTGCTTGTTTGAAGTTTTTTTGATCTAATTTTACTTATTATCTAACCCTCTATTTTTCTAGCTCTATATTTTTGTGTTTTCTGCAGCTTTTAGTTACTTTTAAACTACTTTTTTAAACTCTTTTCTTTTCTTCTTCACTATTCTATTTCTTCTTTATCATTTAAGTTTATTTCTGCCCAGACCATGGTAAAGGGAGCCGGGAAGCACCCTGAGAAGGGGAAGGGTCCCGCACCCCGTGCCCGGCTCCCGTGCGGGCGTTTAAGGGGGGAGCAAGTGGTCCCGAGGGAGATCTTCAGCGCGGAGGAAGTGGCGGCACTGATCTTCCACGTCCAGCGCCGCCTCCCCAAGACGATCCTGGGAGGCGGCAAGATCGCGACCGGCTATGGCATCCGGGAGCGTCGCAAGCGGTGGGAGAAGGTGTGCCGGGCCATGTACAAGATCTCTGGGGTCCGGCGCACATATAACCAGGCCACCCACCGCTGGACCGATGTCATGGACCGGGAGCGGGACTTGCTGGACGCGCTCGGCGTAGAGGTCCCCGGGCTTGGTGAGTAGTAGTAGTAGTACATTTACTACTCTGTTTTATCCTGCTCTGTTATTTGCAAATCTTTGTTCTTTACCAAGAGCAATAATGCTGCCGATTACATTGAGGTAAATTATATTTCAAAATCTTCTATGCATTTCAGGTGCACTGCTCTCCTTCTCAGTAGCCTTGCTTGCTACTATGCTTCTTTGTTTTGTATGTTGTGTTCAGAAGCATTTCATTGGCCTGAGAAATTATGTATGAGTGTACTGTAAAGAAAAGAACTGCGTAATGCTAGACAGTAAGGGTCATATTTTCAATTACCGGCGCATCCCTGCAAAGTAGCAGGGATGCGGCAGTAATTGTGTGCCATGCCACCACCACCCATTGGCCCAAAACGTCACAGAAGCCTTACGCATCTGTGCCGTAAAGGCAGCGCATTGCTGGAGTTGCGTGCCAACGATGGCGCAGCTCCAGCAATGCTCTGGGGTACCCTATCTCCCCAATGCTGCATCAAGCCGTACGTCGGCTTCAAGCGCGCAGGGTTTGAGTCATGCATCATTGTCCTAAAAGTGACTGATTGACATCTTGTAGATTTCCCTCACCACTTTTAGGATTCGTTCCTGCGCAGGTACGCCCTCCCTTGCGCCGGAACGCCCCCTGATGGCGCAGGGCTTTACAATGTGATGCATCGCCCATATGCCCATATGTGTTTTTTTTTTAATATATACGCCGCACCAACACCATGGCGAGTCTTTTGTTCTGCCGCTGCGTCAGAAAAGGCACGCAACAATGGAGGAAAATCAGCCGCAACTTCCGCAAGGGACTTATAAATCAGCCCCAACAGACTGAAGTCCAGTCTTTCCTTTAGACAGTCACATGGCTATAAGAAGAAATAGTGGCGGTGGTGGCGGGTGGATTGATAGTTTGAGTAGTCACTGATCTGCAAGCAGGATGGACTTTGTCTGTCACGTGTTGCGCACTGCTGCCTGCAGTGCCAGGCCTAGGCAAACCTCTTTAGTAGTCTGTTTATTGAGTTACATAGGAACTTTCTAAGTCAACGTTCCGCAAATCAGGCAATACGAATAACGTAGTATACCACATGAGATAGATCCCGTGGAATAGTTGTCTATCTATTTGCTATTTTTCCAAAATATGTTGTTATTGTTCTTTTGAAATGTTTGATTTGGTTGAAAAATCTCATCCATGTTTTCTGGTTTTTCTTTCTTTCATGTTGTACATCAGCTCCCCCCAAGGGCAAGAGGACACAGGAGGAGGGTGCTGAGGATGCAGGCCAGGATCGGGCAGGCGAGGGCTCCTTTGCTGGCCCCAGTAAGTTTACATTTTAATAAACAGTACCTATTTTTTCCTAGCGTTCCTCATTCGATTTTTTCTAAATCGTCTTTGATCTTCTTGTAGACTGGATATAAATTCTTATCCTGCCTCGAATATGACTCCCTGTGGTATTACTAGACTATTCTTATTAGTCTGTCTGTGTAGCTAACTAAGATTGGACATTTGGCAATTCCATTGGACTCCCATTATATTCAGCAATACCTCTATGCACTGTCTCCTTACTGACTAGATAGTGTGGCAGAGTCATTCAGCTCCCGAAGTCACCGATTATAGATCCCCAATGATCTCTAGATTATCGTACGCAGGACAAGAGAGTAGTACGGAGTCACAGCACAGTCAAGAAGTGTCAGAGGCACTCATGCTTGCAAAAATTCCAAAACCTTTAGCTCATCCACTCTAGTCTAGAGGAACAAAAACCACAGAGTCTATTTAAGTTTAAAAGCTTTATTAAAAGTAAACACATTTATTAAAATCTACTTTGTCATAAAACTATTTAACTGTAAACGGAAAAGTGGTTAGTGCTGACGATTAATTGGACACATTTCTTGTGGTCGAGCCGAACTCTCACCTAGTTTGAACTTGATCCTGGTCGTGTTCTTAGGACTCAGGAGTCAAGCTTCTGTCTGTTAGGAGAAAAAGTGGTGCGTGTTAAAAATCAAAAGCAAGCATTCATCAGTTGTGCATAAAAGTGCAGCAAGACAACAGCCTTCCCTGGAAAATGGGACATTTTTACTATGGAGTAGACAGTCACAAATTATTACATTGTATTCTGTTTTTTTAACATTTCTCCTAGACCAAATATTATATAGTAGTGAGTGGTGTATTCTAACATTCTTAAATGTACTTTGTAGGTGTAACATCTGGTGACGGGGCCAGCGCGGAGGTGGCTGTGTTGGACCAGGACTCGGAGGCCTCTGGGGAGGAGGCGGCGGTAGAAGAGCTGGTGGCCGTTCCTGTGGGGGATCAAACGGTGGTGGCGGAAACAGGTAAGCTATATATTCCTTACTTATTGAGATTGAAGACTGCATAGTGTGCTTTCTGCACGGGTGTATTACAATTACAAATCAACCAGGTAGTAGCCTCCTCGAAATGTACTTCGACTTAGCTGTGAAGTTTTTGGTGAGAAGAATCCCAATAAGTTCTTAGACGAACGTGATGGATGGGATGAACGAAAAGCGAAAGAAGGGTGTAAGTAAGTGGGACGCGAACTTGTATGATGGCTGGCAAAGAAGAACGATATGTGTTTGCTTGGACCCAGAGGTGGCTGGGAAGGAAAGAATATGGTATGGTGCATGGCTGGGTCAATGATGAAGCAAGGATGGGTGGAAGGACAGCAGCCTGGGTGGGTGAAACAGAAACTGTATGTGTGCGTATACTTTGACTGAATGGATGCCTGGAGCATGGTATTCTCTGACTCTTACATAGCACATGTGTATCTAGAGAGAGTAGATGGTCGCCAGGTGAAGTAAGTGTTACCTTGAAGAGCATGTACCACCGTACCCGCACGTCCGTCCCAGTGCAGGGAAGGCAAGGAAAAGAAATTGTAAATGTGTCCAATACTACCATGAATAGTAGCAGTACTTTGTATTGCGTTTGCATTCACAGCATATATCTGGTTATTACGGTGGACACTCCGTACCTCTCTTAATAACTTTAGTTTACTTGTAGTACGTCATTCATGTGTGGGTGTATCACTGTTCACTCAATATTAAGCAAAGCACCTAAAGTCATCTCATCTGTCATTAAATACGTCCCATGTGAAGTGATAGATAATCAAATTAGTTAGCTTCTTCAGTTTCCTTTTCTAGTACTCATTTGCACTGTAGGGTGAAAGGTAAATTAATTAAGCAGTAGCCCTTGTAACAGAGTATTCTCAGTGCCACCCGTAATAGAAAAGTAATAGCTTCACCACCTGCATGTACTGGACCGGTACAGTAACGCAAGTCTGTCTCAATCATCATGGTGTGCAACTTTTTTTCTCGGGTGCAACTTCACTGTGCTGTGTCCATGTCATTCTGCCGGCTTGCATAAGATAACGTACCCATTTCCCTAAACAAGAGAGAAGAAGAAGAATAAGACTGGTGTACTGTCATAGTCGACTGTAATGGAAGTCCATAGTGGTCGTAGAATTAGTTCATTAAACTACCACTACTGTTAGAGCAAGGATGCAGAAGTGGGAGGTTACATAGATACTGTCCTCAATAGTTATGTACTGTGCTTTCAATTTGCTACTTGTACTCTGTGACCCAACTTTCGGCTCAATCACTTTGTGTTATTAATAAGGAGCATTGGTTACAGACTATGTCTTTCTTTCTTCATATAGTTGCTCCTTCCAAATCAACAACAAGGAGGGAGCAGGCTAGATTGGCCCGGCAACGGAGGCTGGAGGCCACAGTCGCCGAGTATCGGCGGCTGGTGGCCCTGGAGGAGGAGGAGGACACGCAGTCGAGCGGGGCAACATCCTCGACTGTGACCACTGCATCCTCCTCCGTGACTAAGCCAGCGGGACCGAGCCGGGCTAAGAAAGCCGACCGCCACCGCCAAGCAACCGAAATACCAGCTGCCCCCCACAGGAGCTGCAAGGAACGCCAACGCCGCCTACGAGTCCGCATGTCCAACCTGGAGCAGGAGGTCCTGAGGTATAAGAACTTGGTTAAGGGCCTCCGCTCCGAGCTTGCCACCCTCCGCAAGGAGTATGATGCCCATGCCGCATCATGCACCAGCACCAGCACCCTCCAGTAGTGGAGTGTCCCTTGCCCTTTTTTTATAGACTTTTGGGGGGTGGGATTTGGGAGTTGGGATCGTTTTGGGACGTTTCAGAGACAATCGTTGGGGTTAGGGTGGGTGAGGGAGATTATTTTGTTAGGGCTAAATAAATATATTTTTCAACTTTATCTGACCATACCTGTTTTTTACTGCTTTTCAGTCTGGTGGGTGGGGGGCGGGGGTGTAACAGTAACTTTGTTTTCCTGAACAGTCGTAGGACTTTAGTAGTACAACCGTCAATCTCTTGTCTACTCCGAAATAATACTCCATTATACTACCTCCCACCAAACGCTTATCTTACCTGTAATTTGTGTTAGAAATTAGGGCTAGGCCCAGGGCTGGCTCCAGGTGAAATGGGGATTAACGTTGTCAATCCTGGGCGGGTGACATTTCCTCATTGCGGTGGTACTAGTGGTGTGACACAGTGGCAGTTGCATGCCTATGGAAAAAAAGAAAACGAAACCTTGTTTGTCCTCCTTACTGTAGCATTACAACGGTTACGGTACGATCGAGAAAATAGCAGGTGACAGTACACTAGAACAGTGCCATAATGTAGCCTAACAAATGGTAAAGTATTTGCTTGCAAGTATAACTAGTACTTGCGTTGAATTTATTTGACATTGGCTACTACTACTAGAAGATATAGTACTGAAGCTGAGTAAGTCTAGAAGATATCCTCGTATTCCTTCACCAGCCTGTTGCTGCTATCACCTTATCCTCCCCAGCAAGTGTGTGGAATTATTGATGTCATTTTAGTCAGACATCAAGCAAAACAACACAGCCCGGGGGAAGAGGGTTAGGGTTTGTAAAATGGATGGGAATGGGGGTTTCTTTTTGGGTAGGTTTTGTTGAGAGAAGAAAAAAAAAGCAGAGCATGGACAAACAATAATTGAAGATACAGAGTTTACAGACAATCTTTGGTTACAAACTAAAGGTAAGCACATGCAGTCACACTCATAGAATAAAAGACAACAATGGATACTGTATCTGTATTGCGTATGTTGTTGGAGTTGTCCTGTTGAAATTGGTAAGTAAGTTGCATGCAGCAAACAATTCCTCTTATTGGCGGCACTCCTCCATTCCAGCTGACGCTTCGTCCATCAATGTGGTGGTGACCACTGACAGAAGAGACACCCTGTCCACTGCCTGCCTGGCGGATGTTGACTGAAACCCGGCCTGTAATTATTGAACGGAAAACAGGAAGTGCTATTACAATACCACTGATAAATAAATAAAAGGTATGTACGCTGTGTGGTTCAAAAAGTGACACTTTGATTTCCCTAATAGACAGTACAATATTTTTGAAATTGCGTGCTCTGTCTGAGTCACCTTTTTAAGGATCAATAAGTATGGCCAAAATATTATAGCGGATCTTTCCCCTCAAGGTGGGTGTACTACTGTGTTTTAGAACAAAATTTGACCTTCCCAGCAATGCTCCCACCAAGACCCTTACTAAAGCCAGTCGCAAAAATGTAGAAGAACCCCAATCATATCTCCAAAAACGATGCCTAGCAGAAAAATGGTTACAAAACGTACTTTGAAAGTAACAGTAGGCCCAAATACAGACCGTGGATTGTATTCAAACCACTTGCAAGCAAGCAAAAGTATCCATAGCCAGCATCGCTCCAACAGTGCTCTACAACAACAGAACCGCGTTGCAATAGAACCCCCCTAAACACATGCAATCCTGCTGCTAGGGCTAACCCTAACGAACCCTAACTTACAAAAAGTGCCAAAACTGGTGTTTCCTTATGGATTTTGTCCAACAAACTTCTAGCCGGTATTAGACCTTCCCAGGAATGCCCCAGGCAAGACCCGCCAACCCACCCGCAAAAAAACACCCGACACAACACCACCAAACAGCGAAAAAGCTAAATCTCATACTTACAATGTCTCTCGGCCTTCGGTCCAAACGCGGCGCTGTGCAGCTAGGTCGTCATCATCATCAATCATCATAACTCCTGTTTTCCACCACGGATTTCCTGAAAAGCAAATGCAATCAAGATTAGACTGTCGCAGCAGTGCTTCGACAGAGACCCCGGCCGCAACCCACCCACGAACAGCAGGAAGCCCCCCATAACGCTACATTGAGCAAGATGTCTGAAGAAATGGCAAAAAAAAGGCTGTTCCTTATGGATTTTGTCCAAAACACTTGTATCCGGTATTAGACCTTCCCAGGAATGCCCCAGGCAAGACCCGCCAACCCACCCGCAAAAAAACACCCGACACAACACCCCCAAACAGCGAAGAAGCTAAATCTCATACTTACAATGTCTCTCGGCCTTCGGTCCAAACGCGGCGCTGTGCAGCTAGGTCGTCATCATCATCAATCATCATAACTCCTGTTTTCCACCACGGATTTCCTGAAAAGCAAATGCAATCAAGATTAGACTGTCGCAGCAGTGCTTCGACAGAGACCCCGGCCGCAACCCACCCACGAACAGCAGGAAGCCCCCCAAAACGCTACATTGAGCAAGATGTCTGAAGAAATGGCAAAAAAAAGGCTGTTCCTTATGGATTTTGTCCAAAACACTTCTATCCGGTATTAGACCCTCCCAGGAATGCCCCAGGCAAGACCCGCCGGCGCCAACCCACCCGCAAAAAACCACCCGACAACACCCCCAAACAGCGAAAAAGCTAAATCTCATACTTACAATATCTCTCGGCCTTCGTTCCAAATGCGGCGCTGTTCAGCTAGGTCATCATCATCAATCATCATAACTCCTGTTTTCCACCACGGATTTCCTGAAAAGCAAATGCAATCAAGATTAGACTGTCGCAGCAGTGCTTCGACAGACACCAAAAATTACACACAAACCCCCGGAACCCCTCCAAAGAGCACCTCAAAGGCAAGCAAGTCAGCAAAAACGGCAAGAAATTTCCACCTCATATTTGGTCCAAAACACTTTTGTCCATTATTAGAGCTTCACAGCAATGGGCCCAAATCCGTCAACTCACCCGCAAAGAAGTACAACACCCCCACAAGTGCTGAGTCTTTCTTCATTGTGCGTAATCCAGCACTCTGCTTGGAGGGAAATCGCAGTCTGGAGGAGGAGGATAGAGGAGCATGTTCTTCAGAACTTGTGAACCTGAGGAATGTAGACTGCGGCACCTTCAAATCAATAAGCAAACAAGTGAAGACAGTTCTGATGATGGTCTTGTTTTTGGGATTAGGTGATTAAAGTTTGAATTAAATTAACTGTGCAAAACAAAGAAAGAGAGACACAAAGCACACAGGAATAAAAGTGAATAAGGACGAAAAAGAAAGTTCTTGATTGATTGTCTCATTTTCAGGGCTCGGTGTCAGGGAATAAGAACAAGATTTCGTCATCATACTCTGCGAATTCAGGCTGGATGAGGTCAGTGGCACCGAACAGAGAAAAAATCCCCTCATCTACGTTGCTGTCCTCCTCGTCTTCATGCGGCGTGCTTTCTCGTACTTTGTAATCTGGTGGTATGAGGTGCTGATTCATCTTGATCATTGTCAGCCGCTCCACATTTTTGGGCGAGAGGCGGCTCCGTTTGGGAGTTACAATGCCACCAGCAGCACTGAAAACACGTTCAGAAGACACACTTGCGAGTGGGCAAGACAAATAGTTTATAGCCAGGTTGAAGAGCTGTGGCCACAATTGTTTTTTGCCATGCCAATACTGCAATGGCTCATCATTAAGGAAGACCTCTGTTGAGTCATTCAGATAGTCCTGCACCATCGACTCAAGGTCATCAACTGTTCCTCCACTTTGCTTACTTTTTGCTGTGCCTGTGACATTTTTTCGAGAACCATACCCCATCAAACTTAGCCAATCCTCCTCCCCAGCCACTGTTAGTGTTGTCATTGTGTGTGGTGCAGATGATCCAGTTGCCGGTGTGTTTAACGGCTGAGAGGTCACTTGTGCCCCAGCCACAGGTGCAGAAGTGGATTCTTGTGACTGCGGATGGCCTGCTGATGCTGATGCTGATGTACTGGCTTCTCCTTCAATAACCTGCCGTTCTTTTTCAAACCTCTTGGCTGACCAGGCTAACCAATGTTTGTACTTTTGAACATCTGCATCAGCGAAAGGAAAGAATGCGTTGTCTGCCAGCGCCTTTTTGTAGCGTGGATCCAGAATAGTAGCACAAATGTAATGCTGATCTGAGTTGATGTTTTGAAGACGTTCATCACCACGTAGGCGATGTAATAACTTCTCAGACAAAATGAAATGGTTTTTTTTTTTTCATCTTTTTCAAACTCAGAAGAAACCGCCATCAGTTGGTGCTCCAGTATGCACAACAATGGGATAGCTTTTCCCAAATTACAGTCCTCCTGGCTGACTGCACGCGTGAAGAACTCAAAAGGACGAAGCATGTCTGTCAGGCTTTTAACTATGGCCCATTGCGCCTTACTCATCCGCAGGTCCTCCTTCTGAGATGTAGCCTCTGTCAAGAAATAGTGATCGAGTACCGTATACTGCTCATACAGACGCTCAAGCATGTAGAAGGTTGAGTTCCAACGTGTTGCCACCTCCTGGATGAGTGCTTTCACTGGCATTCCACGTTGAAGTAGCAGTCTCCGCAGATGCTTCCGGGCCTTAAAAGAATGGCTGAAATGGTTGCACATTTTGCGGCAGGTGGCCATTACCTCGAACGCTGGACTCTCTTTATCACTCAAGAATTTTTGAACTACCAGGTTGATACAGTGCGCCAAACACGGCACTCTAACATGGTCACCAATGAACATGGCCTTAACTACATTGGCGCCATTATCCGTGGAAACATAACCAATCTTGCGTTTTAGGGGGGATAGCATTGTCAAGACCTTTTTGTCAAACTCTTCCAAAAGGTTTTCTGCTGTGTGACTTTTCTCCAAGCCAAACATGGCTAGTGTTGCATGTTTCCGAGCAGCTTTGAAAACTTGGTCCGGGTCAACACCTGTGTTTAGCTTTGCTTTAACACCTGAAAAAGAGACCCAGTGTGCAGTGATGCACATGTAATCATCGCCTGGGCCACTGGTCCACATGTCTGTTGTCAGATGTATTGTGTGAACAGCACTCTTCTGCAAAGCTGCCCCAATCGCCTGCAGCACATCTTCATGTAGTGCTGGAACCGCAACTCTGGCAAAATAGAACCGGCTCGGAACCTTCCATTTAGGGCAGAGCGTTGCAACTAATTCAAGAAAACCTACCGCTTCTACAAAAGAAAAAGGTAGAAGGTCCACAGCTAGCATTTTAGCCAGCTTAGTGTTATACAGACGCGTCAGTGGGTGGTTGCGTTCATATGGCACGTCTGAAGTAAGCATTGTTCTAATGTTGCCCTGGACCAAGCATTTACGGGCTGATAATGACTTCGTTGACCCAATTTTGCTCGCTGGTGAACTTTTGTGCGTTGGTGTCTCACTCGCTCCAACACTCTTAGTGTGCCTCACATTGGGTGTGCTGCTGACAGGGGTACTGGGTGTAAGGGAAGTGTTTGACACGTCTTCTTCTTGCTCGTCAACATCAGATGAAACATCAACGTTTCCTTGATTTTGGCCTTTCTTGATCGCAGCTAGGTGCGCAAACCATTTGACAGCGTGCTTTCTCTCAAGATGACCACTCTGGCCGCCGGTACCATAGTTGGTACCTGACTTACCACGACTAACTGCAAGCTTACAAAGGGTACAAATGGCAAACTTTGGATTTTTGGGACAAACAGTAAAGAAGTCCCAAACTGGGGACTTGAAGTGTCTGTGGGACCTGGAGGAGGCGGCGATACTGGTGGTGGTGGTCATGAAGCTAATGCCAGATGAAGTGGAGGATCTGGATTGCCCAACTTTTGTACGTTTTCCACTTTCACCGCCACTAATTAAGGTCGAGGTTGACGGAGGTCTCTTCTTGCCAGAAAGAAATATGGAAGCGGGACGAGTTGGTGTACTACTTAACTCCAATGATTGTGGTGTTTCCACTGCCTCCTCATCGACAACATCATCATCATCATCATCACGCGCAGCAGCTCTTCGGGCTAGGGTCAAAATATCTGTTTGCTGCATGCCCGCTGGGGCTGCAGTGACCTTTATGATGACTGGGTCGTCGTTGGCAGAGTCTTCATCAGCAGCAGTATCCGCCACTTCTTGTTGAGCCTCATCACACTCCATAAGTCTGAGACTTTGGACGAGCTTCCTTTTACGCTTAAGCACCTTTGTTGGATCATGGTGTGCCTCACTCTCAGACGGCTGTGGTGCTGGTTCCCAAGTTTGATCCGTATCATCAGAAGGAGGTGTGCTTGAAGAGGATGTAGACACCACCCTTGATCTCTTCCTTGCTAGGGTTGTGGAAGACAATGAAGGATCATCAGGAGGAGTGGCTTCCTCAAATGATACCTCACCTTGATTGTCGATTTCCTGATGTGCCCCTACTTCGGGAGGAACAACTATTGTGGGCACTTGTGACCCTCCATGCACCTCTGCTTGCGCATCTCCTTGCGCTGCCTCTCCTTCCACATGTACTTGGGCTTGTACTTGCACATGTGATTGTTGTTGCGGCTGTGGTTGTTCAACACTCGTCAGATGAGCTACAACAACCTGTGTTGATTGAGGGACATTGCTGCTGCTTTCTTGCGATGAGCCAACATCACTGGTCGATGGTGATTGAAGAACTATACTGGCTGCCTCTGCAGCACTCAAGGGCTTGGACTTAAGTTGGCGTGGTGGTGGTGGTGGCACTGAGCCCAATGGAGCGGGGGGGGTGCTGCCAGCTTGGTCCCCAGCAGATCCCGCTGCTGCTGCTGCAGGCATACTTTTTTTTTTACTCCCAAAAAAAGGGGCGGGCGGCACACCAGTCTCCTTGGTAACTTGCTTCTTCTGCTCCTTACTGGCACCTTTCTTGCTAGAGGAGCTACGGGTTACTTTTTTTGGGGCCATCCTCTTCAGAGCAGGTCAGCAGGCAGCAGTTGCACGAGTTGCAGAGGGTTCTGTGTCCAGACGTGACGTCGCATGACGTTATGCTGCACACACCGCTGCAGGACTTCTTCCTGGCACTGGTGGTTCTCTTGAGTCTTCTTGTGCACCTAAAAGCAATGGAAGACAGAGGAACATCAGTTCAGTTATACACCCCAAAAATTCGACAAAACACAGAAAAATGAGCACAATCCCATGCCATCCTTGATGTTTACATTGAAGACACCCCACAGAAAGACTACGGACTTGCAAGTATGCAACACTCACTACCCCTGGGCATAATGGATGAAAAGTAGGCAAAATAAGTGCAGGCCTCAGACACTGCCTCTCCTCAAAATGGCCCCTTACACCCCAGGCACATGTTGCCTGTACCAGCCAGCACTCAAGATGGCCACCACCACCACCCACATGGCCAGTCCACATCAACAGTACACCCCCAAAAAACAGAAAAACAGCCAGAAATCACCACAATCCAACGCCATCCATGATGTTTACATTAAAGAGAGTGAGACCACACCACAGGCACACTCAGTCCATGCACCACCCACCACCCCTGGGCAAAAGGCCACACCAGCAGCCCCCCAAAAACGACAAAAAACAATAAAATAAGCCCAATCCCAGCCCATCCATGGCCTCAATTATGTTTAAATTCAAGAAGACACCCCACAGAAAGACTAGGCCCATGCAACACTCACCACCCCTGGGCAAAGGGCCCCACCAGCAGGCCCAAAAAAACGACAAAAAACAATAAAATCAGCACAATCCCAGCCCATCCATGGCCTCAATGGTGTTTAAATTCAAGAAGACACCCCTCAGAAACACTAGGCCCATGCAACACTCACTACCCCTGGGCATAATGGATGAAAAGTAGGCAAAATAAGTGCAGGCCTCAGACACTGCCTCTCCTCAAAATGGCCCCTTACACCCCAGGCACATGTTGCCTGTACCAGCCAGCACTCAAGATGGCCACCACCACCACCCACATGGCCAGTCCACATCAACAGTAAGTACACCCCCAAAAACAGAAAAACAGCCAGAAATCACCACAATCCAACGCCATCCATGATGTTTACATTAAAGAGAGTGAGACCACACCACAGGCACACTCAGTCCATGCACCACCCACCACCCCTGGGCAAAAGGCCACACCAGCAGCCCCCCCAAAAACGACAAAAAACAATAAAATAAGCCCAATCCCAGCCCATCCATGGCCTCAATTATGTTTAAATTCAAGAAGACACCCCACAGAAAGACTAGGCCCATGCAACACTCACCACCCCTGGGCAAAGGGCCCCACCAGCAGGCCCAAAAAAACGACAAAAAACAATAAAATCAGCACAATCCCAGCCCATCCATGGCCTCAATGGTGTTTAAATTCAAGAAGACACCCCTCAGAAACACTAGGCCCATGCAACACTCACTACCCCTGGGCATAATGGATGAAAAGTAGGCAAAATAAGTGCAGGCCTCAGACACTGCCTCTCCTCAAAATGGCCCCTTCTTACACCCCAAGCACATGTTGCCTGTAGCAGCCAGCACTCAAGATGGCCACCACCACCACCCACATGACCAGTCCACATCAACAGTACACCCCCAAAAAACAGAAAAACAGCCAGAAATCACCACAATCCAATGCCATCCATGATGTTTACATTAAAGAGAGTGAGACCACACCACAGGCACACTCAGTCCATGCACCACCCACCACCCCTGGGCAAAAGGCCACACCAGCAGCCCCCCAAAAACGACAAAAAACAATAAAATAAGCACAATCCCAGCCCATCCATGGCCTCTATTATGTTTAAATTCAAGAAGACACCCCACAGAAAGACTAGGCCCATGCAACACTCACCACCCCTGGGCAAAGGGCCCCACCAGCAGGCCCAAAAAAACGACAAAAAACAATAAAATCAGCACAATCCCAGCCCATCCATGGCCTCAATGGTGTTTAAATTCAAGAAGACACCCCTCAGAAACACACTAGGCCCATGCAACACTCACTACCCCTGGGCATAATGGATGAAAAGTAGGCAAAATAAGTGCAGGCCTCAGACACTGCCTCTCCTCAAAATGGCCCCTTACACCCCAAGCACATGTTGCCTGTAGCAGCCAGCACTCAAGATGGCCACCACCACCACCCACATGACCAGTCCACATCAACAGTACACCCCCAAAAAACAGAAAAACAGCCAGAAATCACCACAATCCAATGCCATCCATGATGTTTACATTAAAGAGAGTGAGACCACACCACAGGCACACTCAGTCCATGCACCACCCACCACCCCTGGGCAAAAGGCCACACCAGCAGCCCCCCCAAAACGACAAAAAACAATAAAATAAGCACAATCCCAGCCCATCCATGGCCTCTATTATGTTTAAATTCAAGAAGACACCCCACAGAAAGACTAGGCCCATGCAACACTCACCACCCCTGGGCAAAGGGCCCCACCAGCAGGCCCAAAAAAACGACAAAAACAATAAAATCAGCACAATCCCAGCCCATCCATGGCCTCAATGGTGTTTAAATTCAAGAAGACACCCCTCAGAAACACTAGGCCCATGCAACACTCACTACCCCTGGGCATAATGGATGAAAAGTAGGCAAAATAAGTGCAGGCCTCAGACACTGCCTCTCCTCAAAATGGCCCCTTACACCCCAGGCACATGTTGCCTGTACCAGCCAGCACTCAAGATGGCCACCACCACCACCCACATGGCCAGTCCACATCAACAGTACACCCCCAAAAAACAGAAAAACAGCCAGAAATCACCACAATCCAATGCCATCCATGATGTTTACATTAAAGAGAGTGAGACCACACCACAGGCACACTCAGTCCATGCACCACCACCCCTGGGCAAAAGGCCACACCAGCAGCCCCCCAAAAACGACAAAAAACAATAAAATAAGCACAATCCCAGCCCATCCATGGCCTCAATTATGTTTAAATTTAAGAAGACACCCCACAGAAAGACTAGGCCCATGCAACACTCACCACCCCTGGGCAAAGGGCCCCACCAGCAGGCCCAAAAAAAGGACAAAAATCAGCACAATCCCAGCCCATCCATGGCCTAAATGGTGTTTAAATTCAACAAAACAGTTGTATCATGCACCCCTAACCAACCCTGGTCCTACTGGATACTGTGGCTACCCACAATATAATTTATTTAATGTTCTGAAAAAGTTCCAAAATTTTACTTGCAGCAACTGTAATGCCCCAAACAAACTTACTTGTGAAAGTTGATTTCTAATCCAAAAGTGCTCCAAAGACAGTCAAAAAGGCCTCAAATCCAAATATCCAGCAGCACCCACAAAAAGTAATCCTTCCAGCTCCAGATCCAAATGAAAGTGACCAGGAGATGGACAAAGCACTGGGAGGAGCCTGCTGGACAGGAACAGGAAGTTGGAGACTGTGGGGCACTTCCTTCCTCCCCCCCCCCAAAATGGACTCCTTGCAAAAAAAAGGCCATGCAAATGTCAACCTGAGGAGTGATTCTGATAAAAATCATAATTTTCTGAAGGTTTATCCTGTTTGCTGGTGATTTTCTTGTGCGAAATTGCTAAATCTCTATTTCGCAAGTGCGAGATTGTTCCTTTCCGCCGCAACTACGTGTTCGCAATTGCGAACTCTCGCGAGGTGTGCTGTGCAAGGTGGCAAGCCGCGAGTACGTATTCGCGGGCGCCAAACTCCCGCGGGAACACGCAGCAAGATCTAAAATGGCGCGTCACTCGCAAAGAAAAACAACTCGGCAAACGCTAAATGACGGAAAGTGAACGCCGTGCACCACGCCGCGCGCCGCAACCAAGCAAAAAATCCGGATTCACGGATTTTCGACAAATTCGTGAGCGTTCGCGGATTGCGGATTTGCCGAAAATCCGAAAAATCCGCGAGCGGAGCGGATTTTACGCCCATGCTTAGTGCCAGCACCCCCAGCCATCTGGCCCCAGGTGGCCCGTCAGGAGCAGGGGGTTGGGGAGGAGGGGGGGGAGCCACACCAGCCAAATGGCCCCACCTGCTGCCCGATTGACAGCCGACCCGCACCCCAGACCAGACACCACTGCGCCTCCACTCCTTACCTGCAGGCCTCTACACAGGATTGGGCCCTCCAACAGCCAATGACAGCATCGGCGGAAGCAGCCCAGGCCGCAGGGCCCAGCGTGATTCAGGCGAGGCCTCCCCACGTGGACTTCGGCTGGGCCCCAGATCAAGCAACGTCCTTTCAGAGCCGGGGGGCGACCGAAGAACACCTCCTCCAGAGGGCCGCCCCACACTGCAGCGGTCCCCAGCACTGGCGATGACAAGCTGGGCCCCTACAGGGTCAGCCGACCACCTCTTCGATCAGCAGTCCAGCAGCTGGAATTTCTCTAATCCGGACACACCTGGCCAGACAGCAGGGGGCGGCTGGAGGGCGCCACCACCAACCTTGCATACAGCGGGCACAGAGCAAGGCCACAGGAGCAGCAGGGGGCACCCCCCCGCAGGCCGCGCCCACACCGGGTCGTGGCGGCAAAGCGATGAGGTAGACTCCCAGGCCGACATGGCCACCGGGAACTCAAGGACCAACAGAGGCTCACCGCTCCGCACCGCCAGGGCCAGGCAACAGGAAGGGATCGGCAGTGCCCTCAGGAGCGCCACAGGCGGGCCACCAGCACCCAACGTGTCTCTCTCCAGCCACGCCCGGCCACCGACATGGCACCGGCAGGTCCCTCAAAAAAGACGATGGTACCAACGGGGGGGCACCCTGCAAGGAGCTCCCCCCGCAGGCAGGTTGAGCCGGTCACAGATGGCGGACCGGCAGGGGACCTGGTTTTTGCACGGCTGACATCTTGAGAAGCCCGGCCCAGCAAACCCAGGTGAGAGAAGAAGCCCCGCATGCTTCATAGACAGCGCCACCCAACTCAACAGAAGCTGCAGAGGCCTCCAGGCAATCAGGTATGGGGCATAGGGTGTTCAGTATTCCTGGTGGCAGCTGATGGCCGATGAGATGACGGAGTGGTCCGGAGCACACCTAAGGTGCGACCGCCACCTTGACGCTCGTAGCCACGTCCTTGCATTCTGCTTTCTTAGTGTATGGTTTGGTCTTCCCCTGGAGATCACTGTGTATTGTGCACACTTACCTTTAGCATTTGAAGTATTGTTGTGTATTTGTGTTCATATCTCCGGGTTGGAGATATGCCAATATGTTAGTAAGTGTTGTGTAATAAATAGACATATTTTTGTTTATACACTGTGTGGTTCTTTTGCGTTTAACCTACACTATATTATTAGATCTGGTAAAACAAGCTGCCTAACACTCCTTCTGGATAAACCTGAAGGCTGCTCTCCAGAGCTACCACTTAGACAGTTTTCTAAGGTTGTCTAAGATCACTAAAACCACAATAAGGGTTGTCTGGATTAGTGCAAGGTGATTCACTTAAATAAGGGTGCACCATATACTAAGCCAGCATCCTACACATGTCAACCGCCTGAAGCCCTAATAGGACAGAGCTGACATGACCATGGTCATAGTAGCAAACAAAAATTAAACACTGTTCCCCTGGAGGGAGGAGAAATTGAAATAACAAAGCGGAAAAAACAAGTAGGAAGAGGGGAAGGGGGGAATCCCCCTTTCGGAACTAAAACCCTCACACACCCAGCAAGCTAGGTGTCATGTTTCATCATCTGGGTTCTGCTCCTCGTCAGACTGGCGCTGCAATGTCTGATGGGCACCCGTAAAGGGGCTCTTTACCGGAGATCTTTTGTTCCTGCCAGTTGGTGCATGTGGGTATGGGGGCTTCAGGTGAGGTGTAGACGTGAAGTGGTGCAAGATTAAAAAAGGTTGGTGAGTCCACGAGAATATTTTATTGGTGCGGTACACTACCTTAATAAAAACAGTGAGGTGACAGAGCACGCTGGTGCGAAGATCCAGTGGTGTCTATCTTACCTAAAGGTCGACATGGACATGTT
The DNA here is from genome assembly GCF_964261635.1 of Lissotriton helveticus. Classification (NCBI taxonomy): domain Eukaryota; kingdom Metazoa; phylum Chordata; class Amphibia; order Caudata; family Salamandridae; genus Lissotriton; species Lissotriton helveticus. The sequence continues at coordinate 1,937,014,174 of NC_136063.1, read as the reverse complement.
TCATGCTATTGAAGAGATTCGTCAGGACCTAAGATTAAAAATAAGAAGGGAGTTCTACACGAAGGGAAAGGGGAATACTACCTTCCTCTGGAAGTAGGACCGCAGGCCAGGTGGTCCTGCTCAGTCCAAAGGGGACCTAAGAAAGGGGGAAAAAAGGGGGAAACCAATAAACCCACAGTAACGCACTTAAGGAAAAATTAGGTCACAGCCGCTTGGTATACATAATCTCTGACTTCAGGTTGGGGGTGTGTGGATACCCTAACCCATGTTGAAAAATACAAGAAGGGGAATTAAAAACAATGCTGCAGTGAAAAGGGAGACTAAAACAAAGGGTGAGGAGTCTAGCTGTGAGTGACTTAAATACAATAAAAGAGCACTATGATGTTAATGCTGTGCACACAGGTAAGAATGGAAGTTAAAATAAAGTAAAACAGACATCCTGTATTACAATGTCTCACCCTATTAGGACCGACAATGGCTTCTCCGGTCTTCTCTGGTGGATATGGCACCAGTGGTTGGTACCCTGGAGTAAAAGGGGGGGGAGACAAAGTAAGGATGGGCCGTGAAGAAGATCCACAACCTATCACTCTAAAGTAGGTCTCGGGATCAGAGGCCAGGAAATGAGATCCATGTCACGGCTCAGTTATTTTTACACACCGCTAGTAAGGAGACTGACGGATCACTCGTCAGCCATGAGCCCCAGGGGGACGTGCACGGTCACAGGGTACCCACACCACACATCTCCACTGATCTGGAAGGGTCAGTGGACCGGCGGCGCTAGGCGCCCCGTGGGCCGAGCTGTCTACCCCAGGTACATCACAGGAGACAAAAGTTCCCTGATCGTGCGGAGTGGAGGAAATAAAGGAGGCTCGCAAAAGATGGAAGGACTCAAGACGGCACCCAGGATGCTGAGAGCCCACGATAGGGCAAGCTCCTCGAGAGAGCACAATCGCCGTGGGGCCACTTACCTGTCCGTAGAACGGATCGCGCGTTACACCTACCCACAACGTCGGGGTCAGAGAGAAGCCGAGGCACCGATGTGTTTGTAGACCGTGCTTTTAAGTTAATGGTGTTGGCTGTCTCGTGAGTACCCGTATGACGTGGGAGGCGGGGCCGCAGGGGTCACGTTCACGTGTGGGCGTGGTTCCCGTAAGTGCTATTCCAGGAGGGCTTATGTGGGTAGAGCGCCTCACTGGGGTGGCCATCTTGGAATGTATGACCCTAACGTAGGAAATTGAGCAAAATGCCTCAAGTGGCTTCAGATTATGGTAAAAAGCATGATGGATGTTATGGAAAATCAGCAGAATACGGGTGGAAGGAAACCGAATGGTTTTTTGACAGGCCACATAGGGTGTCTAAGTCCTGGTCTGGCTACCCCAAGGAATCGAGTCATTGAGGCCATTAATGTCAGTATCCAACCGATGCACCCACCTCTGTTCTATCATGAAAAGTGCATGTTGGGTAATCTGTTGGTGTGCCTCCAGAATTGTCCACCTTAGGCTTTCTACTGGGTGATTCATTTCCATATAATGACTGTACAGTCTGGTGTGTGTCTTGTGGCATCTGATGTTGCTCCTGTGTTCATTGATGCATAACTTTATCTGTCTCATGGTCATGCCAATGTACTTCTTCCCGTAAGGGCAGGTGAGAAGGTAAATGCATCTTGCAGTGTTGCAGTTTGTGTGGCGCATTTGTTTCCATGTAAAGGTTTCAGCTCCTTGCTAGGATTAGTCTGACTGCATATCACGTATCCACCACAGGGAAAATGGCCCATCACTGGAGGGAGATCCCAGAGGGTCCTCTGTGTGACTGCCTCTTTATTCCTAGGCCTGGTGTGTATTAGCTGATCTTTAAGATTAGCGGTGCGCTTGAATGCGAACCTAGGCCGGGGGAGGGAGAGGTCCCCAGAATTGATTATATCCCAGTGTTTGTTTATGGTTATTTGGATATGTGTTGAATGCCTCGTGAAAGAAGTCACACAGGTGATTGTTTCAGACTGTTCCTTGATTCTTGTCTCTAAGAGAGCCTCTCTGGGATTGTTCCTCGCCCTTTTAAATGAGTTGTTTATGTGTTTTATAGGGTAGCCCCTGTCATGGAGCTTCTGTTTGAGCGAGCTGGCCTCAGTTTTGAAGTCAGACAAGGACGAACAGTTTCTTCGTATCTGGAGAAACTGCCGAAAGGCAGGTTGTTCCTGAGGGATTGTGGGTGGTGGCTGTTATAAAGAAGGAGACTGTTTCTGTCCGTCTCCTTCCTGTACAAGTTGGTGCTCAACCCACTATCCGAGAGCCAGATTCTTAGATCTAGGAATGGAATGTCGGTTTGTGACATAGTGCTGGCGAACCTCAGAAAGGGGTTTTGTGCATTAATCCAGTGACAAAATGCCTGACATGTAGCTGCGTCCCCTTTCCACAATATCAGGATATCGTCTATGTATCTGCGCCAGATGGTAAGGTTTTCCTTATATGGGTTTTGGTCGCCCCAGATGATGGACTCCTCAAACACTGCCATGTAGATACAGGCCAGGCTAGGAGCGGAGGTGCTACCCATCAAGGTACCCTGTATTTGATAATAAATCTGGGTCCCATATTCAAAGAAATTTTGAGTCAATGCAATCGTGGCGCATTCCATGATAAAAGGGATTGGTGTGGGAGAGTGCCAGTTCTCCTTACGTAGGGTCATCTCTACAGCTTCCAAGGTGGCTTGTTGTGGAATACTGGTATACAGTGCTTCCACGTCAAGAGTGACAAGCAGGTCTACCCCCTCTCTGCCCTCGATATTGTCCATCATGCGCAGGACATCTCTAGTGTCCTGTAGAAAAGATGGAATTTTCTTAACCAAAGGTTGCAAAAATTTGTCAACAAATTTAGACAGGGGTTCAAGTAGAGATCCAATGCCGGAGACAATAGTTCTCCCAGGTACAGGTGTTGTTCCCTTATCGATCTTAGGTGAGGTGTAGAAGTAAGGGGTCCGCGGTTTGTCGGACACCAGGAACGCTGCTTCATTTTTGCTGATCCATCCATTCGTCTCCCCTTTCTTCACTAGTGATGTGATGAGGGCAGAGATTCTGGGAGTGGGATCAGTGGCGAGAGGCGTGTAGTGACGTGTATTGGAAAGTTGACGTTTGCATTCATTATCATAATCCACAACAGTCTGGATCACGGTAGCCCTCCCCCCCCCTTATCCGCCTGTTTGATGATAATGGTGGGGTCATTAGAGAGTGAGTCAATTGCTTCTCTCTCAACTTTGCTCAAGTTGTGGAAAGTGGAGGTCATGGGTCTGTTCTTTAGACCCTTTAGTACAGCACCCTCAAATGCCAATATCTTCGGTGGCACCCTTTTACTCCGGGGTACCAACCACTGGTGCCATATCTGCCAGAGAAGACCGGAGAAGCCATTGTCGGTCCTAATAGGGTGAGACATTATAATACAGGATGTCTGTTTTACTTTATTTTAACTTCCATTCTTACCTGTGTGCACAGCATTAACATCATAGTGCTCTTTTGTAATTAAGTCACTCACAGCTAGACTCCTCAGCCTTTGTTTTAGTCTCCCTTTTCACTGCAGCATTGTTTTTAATTCCCCTTCTTGTATTTTTCAACATGGGTTAGGGTATCCACACACCCCCAACCTGAAGTCAGAGATTATGTATACCAAGCGGCTGTGACCTAATTTTTCCTTAAGTGCGTTACTGTGGGTTTATTGGTTTCCCCCTTTTTTCGCCCTTTCTTAGGTCCCCTTTGGACTGAGCAGGACCACCTGGCCTGCGGTTCTACTTCCAGAGGAAGGTAGTATTCCCCTTCCCCTTCATGTAGAACTCCCTTCTTATTTTTAATCTTAGGTCCTGACGAATTGCTTCAATAGCATGAAACATGTCCTTGTCGACCTTTAGGTAAGATAGACACCACTGGATCTTCGCACCAGCGTGCTCTATCACCTCACGGTTTTTATTAAGGTAGTGTACCGCACCAACAAAATATTGTCATGGACTCACCAACCTTTTTTAATCTTGCACCACTTCACGTCTACACCTCACCTGAAGCCCCCATACCCACATGCACCAACTGGCAGGAACAAAAGATCTCCGGTAAAGAGCCCCTTTACGGGTGCCCGCCAGACATTGCAGCGCCATTCTGACGAGGAGCAGAACCCAGATGATGAAGCATGACACCTAGCTTGCTGGGTGTGTGAGGGTTTTAGTTCCGAAAGGGGGAGTCCCCCCTTCCCCTCTTCCTACTTGTTTTTTCCGCTTGGTTATTTCAATTTCTCCTCCCTCCAGGGGAACAGTGTTTCATTTTTGTTTGCTACTACGGTCTAAGGGCTGATACACTGGACCCCGTTAAATATTGCCCTTCTAAAACTCCCCTTTGTTGTTGATACATGACTATGGTCATGACATTTACAGGAAAATGAGAGTAAACCTCTCCCTGATCTCCTCTCCAGAAAACACCAAGATGGGTGTATCGATGGAGTGGTATTTTCAAACACTCTCATTGACCACAGCAAGCTGACCGCAGTCAGGTCTTAAGTCAGTACACTGAGCTCTTCTCTCTGACCTCTGGTCAGACTAGCTGGTGTACCCCTGATGTGGACCCTGGTGACAGGCTACCTGTCAAAAAACAAATGTTTCTGGCAGTCTGATAATGTCAAAGAGAGCATCCAAGCTGAAGTCCGCAAAATGCTGGAACTGGGTGTTGTTGAACCCTCAGAGAGTTCCTAGGCCAGCCTAGTTGTGTTAGTCCACAAACCTCACTCCAAGGTTGAAAAGAAAGAAATGAGGTTTTGTGTGGACTGTAGGGGCCTCAATGCTGTGACAAAAACGGATGCACACCCTAGAGCAGATGAACTAAATGACAGGTTAGGGACAGCGAAATATCCCAGTAGGTCTGACCCCGGTGCAAAAGAAAAATCAGCGTTCGCCACCCCAAATGGACACTTTCAGTTTACTGTGATGCCTTTTGGATTAAAAAATGCCTTTAACACATACGAACCATTGGGGAACAAAGTCCTTGCTGGACTGGAATGCTTTAATGCAACGTATCCTTAAAATATGGTAAAGGGATATGTTCATAACATTAAACGTGGTCCAGTTCCACTGGTCCATAAAGTTAGGCCTATGCCATTAAGAGTTAGGGATGATCTTAAAGTGTTGTTGGACAATTTGTGTGCTAAGGGCATAACTGAACCAGCAAAATCTGAATGGGTGCTACCTATTGTATTAGCATGCAAACACTCAGGAGATCTATGTTTGTGTCTTTACTTACATAAGAATGTTGTATTGTTATTAACCCATTCCATTAGAATATTGATTGTTGTGCAGTCCTCTATTTTTGATCGAATTTGGTGTTAATCATATGTTTGTCAATACTACTACATATGTAACATGCAGGTCAGGAATGAGGTTGCCTACCTCACGTGAATTACTAACTGAATTGCAAATGTAAAGGAGCAATTGACCCTGGACGCACAGCTTGAATAAGGCGTTCCAATAATATTATACAATTTAAACCACTGCTATAAGCTTATATGTACTCTTTACAAATACACTTACCATGGCTGTAGCGCTGGTGTGCCATGGATGTAACCGTCACATCCACGGGACACCAACAGCGAATCCCTCTGCTGTTTTCAGCAGAGGGATTTCAGTTTTTTGTTTTTATTCGCCTCAGGAGGTGGGGAAGAGCTTCAAAGCCTCTGAGGCATTTTGTTTTCTCATACGTAAGGACGATGCCGCGCATGGCACGCTGACGTCATTGCATATGAAACTGAAATAGAAATAAGCCGATTGGCTCGTTTCAGTTTCAGTGCTTCGGTTCTCGTGGGGCTATCTCAGCCACGAGCACCGAATCACACTGGAGAGGTACCACTGGGAAGGGTAGAATCCACCCTTTCCAATGGCATCCCTCCCTACTGGATTTCCAAGCGAGCATCCACCCAATAGGCACCAGGGAGGGGTGCAGCTTCTTGGACAAGGGTTTTTGCAGCCCCATAGCAATTTGGGCAAAGTCAGTCTTTCTGCCCCCCTCGTATGCAGATGGGGGCAATAGCCCCAATCTGCCCCGGGGGGAGCACACTAGACACCAGGGATTCTTTTTTTTAATGCTTATGGGCGGGCCCCGTAACTGGGCACAATAATTCCCCCACCCCTTCTGAAATCTAGCAACAGTCTGTCTGCCCTTGCTGGGGTGCATATAGGGGTAACAGCCCCGAAACAGCCCCTGGGGTGTGGGGGGTGAGAGGGGGGAGGCCCATTAGACATCAGGGATGTTTTTTTTGGTGTTTTGTTATTTAAGAGCGGTGGGGGCTGCCCACAATGGGCATACTAATGCCCCAAACCAGCATTTTTTTTTCATACTTAGGAGGGGGGGCTGCCCCAACACAAAAGGGACATTTGTTCTGCCCCTCCGGGAGGCAGATGGGGGTTATTATACTCAATCTGGGGCAGAAAGGCCACTAGACACCAGGGATTTTTTTTTAAATAAAAGAATAAAAGAGGGGTGGGGGTTGCCCACAGCAGGCATACCAATGCCCCAACCCCAAACACAAAAGGGGCAGATGGGGTTATCACCCCTGATGTGTGCTCCGGGGTGGGGGGCAGAAAGCCCATTAGACAGCAGGGATTTTTTTTATTCTTAGGGGTGGGGGCTGCCCTAAATGGGCACTATAATGACCCCACCGACCCAAAATTTTGCCACAGTCTTTCTGATCCCCAGAGGTGCAAACGGTGGGTAATCTGCCCCCGAGGTGGGGGGGGGCAGAAAGCCTACTAGGCTCCAGGGATGGTCTTCATTTTTTGTTTTATAAAAGAGGAATGGGGCTGCTAACAATAGGCATGCCAATGCCCCCAGCCCCAACACAAAAGGGATATTCTTTCTGCCTCCCAGGGGGCAGATGGGGGTTATCACACTAGACCCCAGGAATTCATTTATCTTTTTTTTTTTACTTGGGGTTGGGGCTCCCCTAAATGAGCATTATAATGCCCCCACCCCTCAAGAAATTGTCACAGTCTTTCTGCCCCTCCTGGGGTGCAGATAGGGGCTATAGCCCCTCCCCCCAGTGAGAGAAAACCCACTAACCACCAAGGATGATTTCTTTTTTTACAAAAGAGGGGTGGGGGCTGCCCACAATGTGTATGCCAATTCCCCCACCACCAACACAAAAGGGACAGCCTTTCTGCCCCCCCCAGCATGCAGTTGGGGGTTAATACCCCCATCTGCCCCCTGAGGATTCTTTTTTCTGAAAATGTAGGGGCAGGGGCTGCTCCCAAAAACTAGCAGTCTTTCTGCCCCTGAGGGGTAGGGAGCCTACTAAGCACCAGAGATATGTTCATGGGCATGTCAGGCCGCAGCCCCTTAGGCAAGGGTTGCTCCCCTTTTTTGTGTGAATACAATTTGACTGCCTCTGCCCCCTCCTAGAGCAGATCAGTAATATTTTTAGGCACACCTGCTCCTAAGAGGGCAGAAAACCAGTAGACAATAACAAAAGTTTCTGTGTGTGTGTGTTTACTGGAGTTTGGCTGATAGTCTGTGTTTACTAGCGGTTGGCTGGCTGTGTGTGAACCTGCATTTTGCTGGCAGTGTGCTTGTGCTTCGCTGGCAGTGTGTGTGGACTAGCGCTTGGCTGGCAGTGTGCCTGGACTGTTGCTTGGCTAGTGGTCTGTGTGGATGGCACATTGTAGTGTAGTTCCTATATTCCCAATAGGCTCTGCGCATTGGAATAATATCTTCAATAGTATAGACGTAGGACAGAGGTTAACTAGGTCTTCTACCGACGATATTAGACTTAAGTTTTGTGTGCCAGCTAGCTCAGAGTTCACTAGAAACTTTCTCGAATAGGCGAGGAGGATTTTAACCTCCCTGGATAGACAAGAAGGGATTTAGTTTCTGACAACCATAGAACATGACAACTTTGCTCTCCCTAATCAAGAGTATATCTCTAGAGTCGTGTGAAAACAAAAGACAGCTATTTTACTCAGTCAATATGTGCATACTTAGTTTCACCAGATTGTAGAGAAAAGAAGAGACGGGCGTTTTCAATAAAAGGTGTTATTTATTGATCAGTCTCTTTTCTCATACAAGAGAAATGAATCGCTACAATTGCAATACTTAAGGTTAAGTAGAATGCATATAGTAAATGCAGGATTATAAAATAATACTGTAAAAGCATTGATATGGTTTCTTAGCCATATGACACTTTAAAATGGATAAAAGATATACATACATATATACATTGACTAATCGTACTCAACTGGTGCTTCTAACTACGCCTACCCCGGTGTACCTGACCTAAGCCTAATACATGGGAGGGAGTAAGTAAGTAGCAGTTTAAGTTAAGTTTGGTTTGCCAACAATCTGACGCAAGAATTCTCTGTAAGGGTTTAGTCAGTTCAGTACCTGGGATTTAGAAGGCAGGAGGGCTGGTATCTCTTTCTCAGGACTCGGTATCCCAGTCACCCGCGAAGGTGGTCTGGAAACGCTGGAGGCTGGATTTCTCGGCAAGAGAAAAGACAGCGTCTTCCTCAGCACGTCAAAAGGGGAGGGGCAGCGTCCGTGGGCTCTCGCATCAGCTGGGCTCTCCGGCAAGTAGTCACTGCTCCAGGTTCATCACCACAGTGTCTTTGCTTAGGGCAGCGTTGGTATATTTATACCTGAGAGGTGCTGTGTTTGACGTAAGGATGGACATAAGACGTCAATAAAGATGTCACTAAGAACTGATCATTCTTGCAGTGCTTTACAGGAGTTCTCGGACTAAATCAAAACATAGCAGGAGGGGATTTCCCAGGTTGCTCGAGGCTTGGATTTGTTTAAGAACTCGGTGTGCTTTCTAGGGGGCTAGAGGAATAGTGCTTGCTTAATGTGACAGCATGCGCTATGACTAATTTATGAAACGGGTTTCTGTGCCGTTGTATGGATATTAGTGATTTATAACCGGACAAGGGTCAGGAATAGGAGTATCGATACAGGTCCCTAGATAAACATACTACACCCACTCCACGCATTCATGTCCATAGTTACTAACCTAAGCAATAGTAAACATAACTAAAAGTGCATGTGTATACCGAACCGCCCCAAAATAAATTTTTTGGCATTTGAAAAATGGCATATGCGAAATACACGAAAATGAGTATAGGTACTGTATGCATTCAAGCAGTGTAATCATTCAAGAAAAGATGCACATTTATAGCAGCATGAATGATTTGCGAAAATAACACATGAAATGGCTCTTAATACAGAAGAAAAAGTGCGAGACCATTCCATCACATATAAATACAGTTACTTGTAAATATCCTAGAGGCTGAGGTAATGTATTGTCTCTAGAGGTCCTAAAAATAGAAGCTCTGTTCTCTAAGAATAGTTCTACTTTAAGCAGAAGATAAGTGCCAAAAAAGGGTAAATATTTTGGATTTGGGAAAAAGTTTTCGTTTTCAGGGGAAGAAGAAAAAAAATAGTTCCAAATAGTCTCAGTAGCTTTGTTTTTTAAAGCTGAAGGCCAAATTCAGAGTTCAGCGAACGCTGTGTGCTCGTTTGCTTAAAGTTATTCTTTCTGTTCGGGCGAAAACATCATATCAGACAGACTTTAAAAAAAAACAGTTTACTGCCTCAGGTGAAAGTTCGACCAAGTTGGAGAATGTCGCTACCATGCAGTCGTGCACATGATCGCTTTCAATGATGTTTCGATCAGCATTGCTTACAGAAGGTCGTACCTGGTTGATGCTGCTCTCATCTTGTACTTCACTACCCTTTAATCGTAGTGGTGAAGTTTCCACGAATGCCGTCATCAGGATAGGTAACCGCTGGGGACAACACGATGCATGAGCCTTTACTGGACCCAACAAAGTATCCGTATCCAATGGTACTTCTGATTGTAGTGTAAGACAGGTGTCCAACACGCATTCTTCGCCGCATAGCATACATCTTAACACAGGTAAGACACAATTCTGCCATATGGGTCTGAATGAAAGATACCAGGTCATATTCAGATCTCTTAGCCGGGCTAATCCGAGGACTTTAGTTATGTGGTCCCGATAGCGTATAGCTAGGATCGTTTCTTCCATTGTTGCTGGAGTCTTGTCTGTGACATGGCTTGCCATAACGAAGCAGGAGTAGCAAAAATAAGATGCCTGCTATGAGTCCCAACAGGAGTGGAAGTCCGCCAAAGACAGAATGGACAAAATTGGGAAAAATACCCAGGACTGCTTTGAATGGTGTTAATAGTCCCGAAAAAACAGTCTTAAATACACTCGCGATACCATTCGTATCAGAAATATTTAAGATTTCGTTTAGCATTTCTGCGAAGTGTAGGGGGCAATTTGTTGATAATAATGTGTGTATCTCTGCAGTTGTCCTTGCAACTTGGAGATCATACGTTTATTTTGATGACGTCAAGTGTACTGGCGTCTGTAGGAGCACAGTCTTAATTCTGCTTAAAGTATCAATTCGAATAGAAGAGATTTTTAAACTTGGCCACATTTTTCCCTCCCTGTCTGGAGTGTCATTCGGAAACAATACTCGCTCACAGCAAGTGACCATGGAACTCACGCTTACTAGATAAGGTTTTCGTTGCAGCAAGCCACAACATCTGTGATCCACAATTAGAATGTAGCTCCCGTTAGAAAGCAGTCTAAAGAATGGCTCTATTCGCGTTGCAGGTGTGCCGAGCTGGTGACATGAAAGGTTATTTGAAGTCCCCTCACAGGCCCCATGTAAACTTATACCCTGACATAGAAGTATACCACTTAATGATTTTTCACAATTATTACCACTAAGAAATACACTCTGTCCTTTATTACTATAACATGTGTGTGTAAAAGGTGGGTTCTATGTTGACTTAATGTATCCTTTACCCAACCTTTCATACTGGCCTGCCTGTATATATTTTTGGCAGTATCGAAATTGGAAAGTTCTTATCTGAATAGTTATGATTCCGTGTATTATCCATTCAATGACAGGTCGTTCTGACATTGTCAATGGTAATCTCTCAAGTTTTTCAATGCTCAGAATTGTATATTCTGCTCCCTTTTGTGCCAAGCTGATTTGTGTATCAGTAAGGTTAAAGATAGTGAATAATGACGTTGTGTTGATTAAACGCCAAGGCACGTAGCCTGAACGCAGATTTTGTAACGTCCAGCCAAGCTGTACAATAGAACGCAATTGGGACTGATCATGTTGTAGCATTAGTAAGTCCTGCTCTATTATATCGATTGCAGATGATACAATACTGTCCAGTGAATATATTCTGGAAGACAGAGTCATTAACCCATTGTCCACAACAGAAAGTGATTTTTCCAAATTAACACGGTCAATTTCCCGTATTTTCTCTGCTGTCTCAATTTGAGTTTCTTTCCAAGCTTCGTTGTAAGCTGCATATATAGAGGCCGCTATGAAACGTTTTTGACGCTGTTTGCGTGGTCCCATAATGAAATCACGCAAGTCAGCACCTTCTTTAAGTAAAGTCAAGTGTTGCTTAATTTCAACCAGTGTGGATGTTTGTAGCCATTCGAGGCAGAGTTTTCCTACACTGTAAGTTGTTATAATCCCTGGATGTTATCTCTGGGAGTATCTAGGGTCTGGCCTGGTCAATTTGAACCCCTGTATTTTGTTCAGGAATCTATCTTGACAGTTATTTGTGTCTGTGGGCCAGATCAACCATTTTTTCCAATCAGGATGTGTTCTGTTTTGGTCTAAAATATGGGATACGTCTATCTCAACATCTGTAGTGCTAATACTCTCATGTTTTGGCTTCGGAATAGACGGTTTGTTTAAGTCTTTAATTTTGGCTAGGCCAAGACAGGTTGTCTGTTGAATTGTATCATTCAAAAATATAACTTGTTCTGGGATCTTTTGTACCCCAGATTGTTTTCGTTTCAATATTATTGTTCCAGAAATCAAAACCAAATGTATTCATTTTTTCAAAAAATGTCTCTGAATAGATTAATTTTGTATTTGTAAGCATTGTTTTCATTCCTGTCTTATTTAACATTCTAAAATAAAATGTTTCTGCATTACTTGTGTTAAACCCCAAGAAGTATGGAAATTTATCAAAAATTTTTTTTGAACTGCCTGTTGGTGGAGTTGCACAATGTTCCCATTGATTATAATTAAAAACATTTCTAGGTTGAGCAGATTTATGCAGATAATGGCTACCATAGTGGTTGTTACAGTACATCTGGTCATAATTAGATGAACCCTGTAAATAATCATGTTCTGTAAATTTAGCTGACATCACTAGGTCTGACATCATATCATTAATACTTTCAAAGTCCCAATCATCAGAGAATGTGCTCGGTTTTACAAAGTCACTTAATGAAACCTTAAATTGATGGAGATACTTCAAGAGCTCAACCGGGCCATAGATTTCGTAATCAGTTTTGTCCCATGCTACCCCACCGGTTATAGGATTGGCTGTGAAGTTTACTGAAGAAAGTTCTCTTTTCTCGATGTGTGAAGCCTTGTGTGGTTTCAGGACCAAGTTGATATTCTGACTTGCTGTGTCCATTGTAACATATTTCCCCTCAATGAAATGTCCCAAGCATAGTACCATGATGAGCCAAAGTATGAGGATAAATACACCTTGTGCCACCCAAAATTCAATCCATGGAGAAATCAGATAGGTTTCTTGTAGTTGATGAAAGAGTTCTTTTACTTGGTCTTTAAAAGTCTTTGATGTTGTTGGCTGTTCCTCAGGTTCGCTCGGATCCTCAGAAAAGTCATCGAAGTTGATGAAGTAGCCTGATGCAGTTCTGTCAATTGTTTCAATTGCTTCTGGATTCCTTTTTGCTTTTGGAATTTGCTTTGTTTCATTAGCATAGTCAGTGGTTACATCATTGTAGATTGGTGTTTCTTGATGCATTATTGCGATTTGGGTTTCAAGAGGTTTAAGTTCCATGGCTTTGTTGCATAGTCCTTGTTGATTCACTGTAGGTTTATCAAATGTGATTAGTCTCTCAGTTTGAACCTCTGTGTTTGTAGCAAACTTTGGTGTTCTGCTACTTCTTGGGAGTCCACTTGGCCTACTACTTATTATCGGCCACATGATTGTGGTTTAACCAGGTCGATGGATACAACTCGGTTCTCCTTTTTACCAGCAAGGGGCGGTAATACAACTGATCTTGTCCCGTTAATAGCCAAGACAGGTACTGCTTTTCTGTAAGAAGGCCCAAATTCCTTCTTCACCGCGATCTTCTCTCTGACCAGATCCCCGATTTTTGGAATCCAGACAGACCTTGCTGGGACAGGTGGTTTTTCTTCAGTGGTTGTTGGCTGTTGTTTCAACTTTATGTTGCTCAGGTCTTTTCTTTTTTTGTTTAAGTCCTGTAAAATAGCCAAACGATCTTTGATATCAAAGTATTTTTCTTTCACCACTGAAGTTTGACTATCGAGGTCCTGGATTAGCATTCTAGTCCCGAACAATAGTTCGTACGGACTGAGACCTTTTAGAGAATTTCTTGGCAGATTATTAAGACTACGTTGGACACTTATTAAATGTTTGACCCACCCAGCCCCCGAACCTAATACGTTTACCATTATAGATTGCTCTATGCCTTGTTTTTTTCTTTACACCATCCCGTTTCCCTCAGGAAGGAAGTGATAAGAGTCCCGCAATGCAATGCCCATGCTGGCCATGCCCCCCCTATAAGCTCGAAAGCTAAAAGCAGGACACTGGTCAGAATGTAGCATGCCCCTTGCGTATATGCCATTATAGACTCGCAAATCTTTTTATAACAGTTCAGACGTCAGCCGAGAGCTGGGGTCTACATTTTAAGTGAAGATAGTCTCTATATGTTAATGTGACGCATTATTCATACTGGGTGTTTTTTTTTTTAATATTTATTGCTTAATCCCGTTTTGAGCAAAATGCCATGGTTGTACACCGTCTCGGTCGCCACTGCGATCTCTGTTGCAGTCTGGGCAGTTTTTCGCAAAACTGTGATGTTGCAGGCTCATTCCTGGCCACCAGTATATTGATTGTAATTCTTCTAGAGAATCCTTAAGCTTAAGGTGTCTAAGACCTTCACCCTAATGTGCGCCTGCTATTAACAAGACTCTCCTGTTCGTGTTTGGAATTACTCTATCCCCCACTCCAGGGATTTGAGCAAAAGGAACGGAGTTTGCATCGATTATGTATGTATAATTGAGTGGATAGTTAATGGGTAGCGCTGAGCAGTCGCCTTTTGATGACGTTTTCACTGCCAGCATTGTTTCCCCGTCAATGTATTTTTCCGAACGCTTTTTTGTAGCTACGGAAGCCGATTTAGTTGCTTCCGCTGTGGCTGTCTCAGTCAATGAATTCCCTGCAACGTGAACGCCATCACGCTGATGACTCAGTGAGTGTATCACGTGAGTCTTTGGTAGTTCTTTCTGTAAAAGAACTACTTGTTCCCAAAGCGATTTTTGCTTAATTGTGGCACCTGTGTCATCTTTGTAACTGTTCTGAATCCATTTCTGTAAATCGTTATTGTATGATTTGACGCAGTAATACGAATCGCACACTATTAGTGTCGGGAATTCGCGATCGGCATTATCTAGCGCCATTTTTAACGCTATTAGTTCAGTTTGTTGTTCTGAATTATTTTCCACTGAGTGTGTTTTCGTTAACAGAGGTCTCAATTTATCTCCACGCCACACGTTTTTTACAATCTCGCATGTGGCGTTGTAGGCTTGCTTTCCCCAAACTGAGGGTTGAGCATGTACGTCTGTATATATTACACAGGCGTACTGTCGTATGGGCAGAATGTCGATTGGCAGAGGGTATTCTCTTTCGTATTCTAGATTTTTTAATTTTTTCATGTTCGGTCAAAAGTAGTAATTTACTTTGTCTGTAGCAAGGGAATTTTCCCATTGTATCCATTTTGGATTTAATGCCACGGTAGTTAGATTACACGGGCTTGTTAATGCCTCAAAGGCTGATTCTGCTGTTATAACAGTAATCCGTCTGCCTTGGGCCTGGGCTCTTTCCTTTGCTATAGCTGTTTGAACCGCATGTACAATGTTTTCCTTTATACTGAATGTTTTTTCAGCTTCTGTGTACAAATGTGATTTGTATGCTATTGGTACCGTTTCTCCCTCATTAGAGGTTAGGTATGTGAATCCGCATCTTCCTGGGATGACTCGAATCACAAGGTTGCGTGTGTTATCGCGTGTTTGCAATTTTGTTTTAGCTAACATGTCTGTTTGTAATGATCTCAAAATTTCTGTGTGTTTTTGAGTCCAATTGATTGTTTTAAAATCTGGTCTTATTAAGTCGTAGAGAGGTTTAACCCTCTCTGCATAATTTATAATGTAAGTTCTTCCGAAATTCAGGAAACCTAGAATTGATTGTAAGTTTTTCAGCAATCTTGGTGCTTGGATTACAGCACATTTCTCTAGGAAATTGTCAGCCAGGCTTTTGCCTTCACTTGATAATTCATATCCTAAAAACAGGACAGTTAGATGGGCAATTCTTGACTTTTTGAAGTTGAATTTGTAACCCTCTGCTGTGAACCCAAGTATTATGGTGTTCACTCTTTTCAAGTGAGTATCCAAGTCATCATCTGTTAGATAGATGTCATCGACATAAGATAATGCCTCATCATCATACATTTGTAGTAACTCTGTTACTCTCGCTGAGAATAATCCTGGGCTGTTCTTGAACCCCTGTGGCAAACGACAGAAATTTTTCTGCGAGCCATTTATTGAGAACGCGGTCAAATATCTGCTTTCAGGTGCTATATTTTGACAAAAGAATCCATTAGAAATGTCTAATGTTGTATTTTTTTTTTTGCGCACTATGCTATTCATTAGTGTTGCACTGTGTGAGTTTTGTACTGCAAAAGTTTTGCAACATGAGTTTAGGTGTCTGTAGTCCAAAACTAGACGATCTGAATTGTCTGGCTTGGAGACAGGAAACAAAGGATTGTTCATTTGTGAGGTGCAAGTTTCAATCACCCCCTGGTATTCAAGTTGATCTAAGATCTCCCGGACCTGTTTTTTAGCTTCTTGCTTAATTGGGTACTGCCTTTGTGCAGTTAGTTGAGATTTTAACTGGATTTTGTGAGGAGGAGAGTCCTCATCCCATCCCACATGGTTTTTATATAATGCAGGAGCTTGGGCTACTGCCCATTTTCTTGCAAGTGTATATTTTTTATGTATTGGAATGTGATTTGAGAAGGCAGGCATAATCATTTCTTCGCCATGAGGGCACTCCCTGACAAACTCTGGTGGCCAGTCTTTTTCAGCTAAAAGGATGTCATAGCCTTTGGAGAGATAATCCCAAAATAGACCCCTTATTTTCCTAGTCTTATCTCCCTCTATACGCAATGTTATTTCGTATATTTTATGAGGTTTGCTAACTCCTGGTATCTGCAGTTTCCACCTGAATGTATTTATTCGTGTCCACTGTCTCCAGATGATTCATCAGGATCTTGCGAGCTATGCTCACTTCTGCTGCGCTGTCTCGCATTGTCTGAGCCCACTCTCCATTTTTCAGCTTTGTCCTCAGTATCCTCGGCATGTTTGATTACTTTAATACTGGCTACCTTCTTCTTTGGGAATTGTAATTTTTTACTTTGATGAGCAGGTTCCTTGTCTTTGGAGTTGACGTGCTCTTCCCTGTGTTCTGACCGTCCTCTTTTTTCCGATTTCAGCGAGGAAGTCTGAAAAGATCAAGAGGGACGTGTATCAATATCTTGATATCTATCAGGTTTCTTCAAATTATCCCTATTTCTAAGGTTGTATCTTTTCTCAGAGGGCTCCCTCTGGGGAGACTTGTGTCCTTGGTCCGGAGATCTCTCTCTCCGCCGAGGAGACCTTCCTCTGGACTGGAATCTTTTTTCTTTGGGAGTGGATTGTTTATTTCCATCCCAGCTCTTTTTTGGAGTGTTTAGATTATTTTTAATAAATATCTTTTCAGGATTTTCAGTCAGTTGGGGTTTTACTGGTTTCCCACCCAAACTATCTCTTCCTAGTTCATCATAGGATTTTTCTATGATTCTGGCAAGTTCAAATGGTTGTTCTGCTATATCTGTTTCTTTCAACTTCTGGCGGATCGCTACAGATGCTGCTTCCCCTTTTATGTTGGCTAGTAATATAGCAGAGACCTGTTTGAATTCCTTCAGTAATTTCATACCCAGAGTTAAAGCAGGTTCTGGACCGTATTCATTTTGAATCTGTCTTAGTACATCTGGTATTACCGCCATGGATGGAACACCATGTGTTTTTGTGTAAATGGAAGCAAAGACTGTGCCCCAAGTGTCACAGTCCTCCACATGTGGTGCGATCCCCATTGGAAGACAGATAGTCAGAATTCTATGTTTCTCAACAGGGGTAGTATCCGGAAATACCGCCTCTATTTGAGTGATTGTTTGTGCTAACCAGAATGGAATTTGTTCCCGTTTTGCGGGTACTTTACCTAGACAGGACTGTATGTTCTGTGGTGTGATTTTATTTGTGTTTCCCTGATGAGGGGTCAGCTGTGGAACATTAATAGTTGGTTTGACTGTTGAAGTCCGCATTACATATTGGACTAGTTGTCTATGTATTTTAAACAGTATTTTAAGCTGTGTTAAAAGTTCTGGTATAGACATTTTTTCAATGTCTGGATGTGGTGTGTAGCTGGCTAGAACCGGCCACGTTGCTCCTGGTCTACCTAGTGGACCGAGCCTGGTTATGTGATTATTATGTTTTAGGGCGCCTTTAAACCAGAGCAGGTGCTCTTGGTATTTTAATGATATTTCCACCTCCTCGAAAGGAGTGTACTCATTCAGAGGTTCCTCTATTTTGTAATAGTGGAACTCCTTTGTTACAGCGTTTGCTGCTGGAAAGTTTATCCATGAATAGAATACCTCTGTCTGCCGATATTCATGTGCCTCAATTACGAATATGACTGTACCACCTCTCGATGTCAGTCCATTTTCTATAAGTTTTAAAGTTATCGTTTTTCTTATGTTGACCGGGATGAGTATTGCGTCCGGGTCAGTTTGCAGGAGACTTGTGTCGTCTGCTAGGAGTTGAGCTGCTATTCTAGCTGCCTCCCTTTCTCCTTCGCTGTCTGACATTTTACTGACAGGAAGGTTTTTTGTTGCAGATCAGGTTTCCAAGGAAACAAAGATTAGGTGCACAATATTTTGGAACACTGTATCCTTCAACGTTGAATAAACCAAAAACCATACATAGGAGTCTCCTCCTACTAAGTTTGGCGGATTTTAACCTTTGACCCACTCCAGACGTCTTTGGAGTTTTTACGGGAGAAAGGGTCTGTGTGAAAAAGCACGACTGAGTTACTCTAATGTCTTGCGTTAGATTTATCACCTTACCAAACGTTGGGCGCCATGTAGTGTAGTTCCTATATTCCCAATAGGCTCTGCGCATTGGAATAATATCTTCAATAGTATAGACGTAGGACAGAGGTTAACTAGGTCTTCTACCGACGATATTAGACTTACGTTTTGTGTGCCAGCTAGCTCAGAGTTCACTAGAAACTTTCTCGAATAGGCGAGGAGGATTTTAACCTCCCTGGATAGACAAGAAGGGATTTAGTTTTTGACAACCATAGAACATGACAACTTTGCTCTCCCTAATCAAGAGTATATCTCTAGAGTCGTGTGAAAACAAAAGACAGCTATTTTACTCAGTCAATACGTGCATACTTAGTTTCACCAGATTGTAGAGAAAAGAAGAGATAGGCGTTTTCAATAAAAGGTGTTATTTATTGATCAGTCTCTTTTCTCATACAAGAGAAATGAATCGCTACAATTGCAATACTTAAGGTTAAGTAGAATGCATATAGTAAAAGCAGGATTATAAAATAATACTGTAAAAGCATTGATATGGTTTCTTAGCCATATGATACTTTAAAATGGATAAAAGATATACATACATATATACATTGACTAATCGTACTCAACTGGTGCTTCTAACTACGCCTACCCCGGTGTACCTGACCTAAGCCTAATACATGGGAGGGAGTAAGTAAGTAGCAGTTTAAGTTAAGTTTGGTTTGCCAAGAATCTGACGCAAGAATTCTCTGTAAGGGTTTAGTCAGTTCAGTACCTGGGATTTAGATGGCAGGAGGGCTGGTATCTCTTTCTCAGGACTCGGTATCCCCGTCACCCGCGAAGGTGGGCTGGAAACGCTGGAGGCTGGATTTCTCGGCAAGAGAAAAGACAGCGTCTTCCTCAGCGCGTCAAAAGGGGAGGGGCAGCGTCCGTGGGCTCTCGCATCAGCTGGGCTCTCCGGCAAGTAGTCACTGCTCCAGGTTCATCACCACCGTGTCTTTGCTTAGGGCAGCGTTGGTATATTTATACCTGAGAGGTGCTGTGTTTGACGTAAGGATGGACATAAGACGTCAATAAAGAGGTCACTAAGAACTGATCGTTCTTGCAGTGCTTTACAGGAGTTCTCGGACTAAATCAAAACATAGCAGGCGGGGATTTCCCAGGTTGCTCGAGGCTTGGATTTGTTTAAGAACTCGGTGTGCTTTCTAGGGGGCTGGAGGAATAGTGCTCGCTTAATGTGACAGCATGCGCTATGACTAATTTATGAAGCGGGTTTCTGTGCCGTTGTATGGATATTAGTGATTTATAACCGGACAAGGGTCAGGAATAGGAGTATCGATACAGGTCCCTAGATAAACATACTACAAGATGTCTGGCAGTGTGCGTGGACAGTCGCTTTATTGGCGATGTGCTTGGATGGTGCTTGGCTGATGGTGTGTGTGGATGGCGCTTGGCTGGGGGTATGTATACAGTTGTATATGACCCATATACAACTGTGGATGAATCACAACCAACTGAAATTAAATCCAGGGAAAACTGAACTCATCCTTCCTGGTAACAGCCCAGCATTCTGGGGCCCCCAATTCTGGCCCACGGAATTGGGCTCCCCTCCCGCCCCAGCAAGTGCGGTTAAGAGCATGGGGTTATCATTGATGTGGAGCTCTCTCTCAAGGCCCAAGTTGGTGCTGTGATCTCCTCCTGCATGTTTCAATTGCGAAAAATTTGCAATATAATCCACCTGCTACCACATGCGGCATTGGTCCAGATCGTGATCTCCCTATTGCTATCCCGCCTCGACTTTTCGAACTCCCTCTACCATGTTCTCTCCCTGTCGCTCCTCCGCCGTCTCCAAATTGTACAGAACCAGGCTGCCAGACTCATCCATAAAACCCCTAAATGGGAATCTGCGAAACCACTCCTACGAAAACTCCACTGGCTACCAGTCGTGCAAAGGGCGGCTTTCAAGATTGGCTGCATGACTTTTAAAGCCCTCCACTGCACCAGTCCTGGCTTTCTTAAGACCCTGATCTCGCCACAATGTCCGGTGCGCAACCTTCGCTCTGCGCACCTCAACCTGCTGGTCACCCCCAAAGTAAAACTCAAAAAATGTGGTGGCCGCAGGTTTGCGAATTTGGTTCCTAAACTTTGGAACTCTCTCCCTCTCTCAGTTAAATCCAGTGGCTCCCTACTGAATTTTAGGGAACTCCTGAAAACTCGGCTCTTCACCCAATCTGGTTAGTCCACCCTCTACAATTTCCGCATTCTTTCTCTCAGCGCCAGGAAACTTATGGTGTCAGCGCGCTCTATAAATTCCACTTAAGATCAGATAAGATAAGATGTATTGATGGCATTTGGCTGGCAGAGTAGCTTGCGCAGATCCTCCAGCATTTTGGTAACCAGAATCTCCTGCAAACCTCAAATGTGGCTAACAATTCCCACTTTCCTCACATTTCAGTGTGGAAACTTTGTCAGATCACTGCACCGGCACACAATTCTCACCACCCAGCGTTTCCCTCTGTCTCCTTAAAAAAATTGATACCTCACTTGTGTGGGTGCCCAAAGCAAAGAACCTAAAAACTTATAAAATGAAAAACTGAGGGGGAACCAAAGTGGGTCTAAATGGGAAGGTTTTCTTATACGTCTTTAGGCTGACACTGCCTCGGGCACCCACACGAGTGAGGTATCATTTTTATCAAGAGACTGAGGGGAACGCTGGGTTGTGGGAAATTTGTGCAGGCGTGGTGATCTCACAACCTTCCCACACAGAAATTGGAGGAAAATGTGACTTTTTAGCTAAATTTGAGGTTGCAGGTAATTTTTGGGTAAGAAAACGTTGAGGGATCCACACAAATCATACATCGCTGTACTCCCCTGGGTTTCAGTTTTCAGAAATGTCTGGGTTTGGTAGGTTTCTCTAGATAGGCACCGAGCGACGGCCCAAACAACATAGGTGCCCCCCGTTTATGACAATATACTACTGGTTTCTGGATTGGTCTGTAGGAGTGGGTGTGGGGCCCAGTTCTGCTGGCCACTAGGAGTCGTTCAATGGGGAGGTGTTGCTCCCGAAGATGAGTATCTCTGTTTTGTTGATGTTGAGTTTGAGACATATGTTTTGCATCCAGCTGGCTACACTGGTCATGCACCCTTGGTAATTGGCTTTGGTGTTAGTGGGGTTTCAGGACAGGGAGAGGATGATCTGAGTGTCGTCAGCGTATGGTATGATGTTCATACCACAGGATGTGACACTAGCAAGAGCATCCTGAGAGTACCCTCTGCCAAATCTCTTGGGACAACCCAGCCTTCTAAACCTGGGTCTGATGTATCAGTAATTTGTTCTGGTGTAGAGCAGACTATTGTCCTTTCCAGGAAGAACGTTAGAGTCAGCAGGGCTGCATCTCAGTCACAGTGCACAGCATTCCAGGATATTAAGAGCAGAAGTACTCCTCTACCTAAATGTGGCACGGAGGCAGCATATATAATAAATGCACTGTTTCAATCACACTGTGCCACAGGAGCAGAGCTGATGTGATTGTTTACCTTGAAACTCAGAGCTGTCTCTAACTGGTTAACCAAATGCAAGGGCATCACGTTCAATGTGGCTAACCTTGGACACCGTGTACAGGCAACCCGATTACTATGCCTAATAGGAAATGTACTTCATGCAGTATAATTTCAAAGTATGTTATTGTGTAAGTACAAAGCATGTAAAAAGTCACCATTAGAAAAAGATGTTAAGTTAAAATGTGTACTTTAAAATGGAGACTTTAGAGCTGGCCCGGTTGAACCTTACAACACCCACTCCTTGGCCAGATTGAGATTCTTCCTCAATGCAAAAGCTTAAAATATAAACGTATTGGTTATACAATATACTTTAATAACAAAAGTCATTAAAAGCAATAATGCAATACAAAATAACAATTAAAAGCACACAATTAATATAAATGAATAAAAGGTTAAATTGAAACAAATACAAGAGTCTGAATTAAAAAATCTTGGATGCTTCCAAAATGTTTTCCATTTTCAGAGACTCAATAGGATCCAGGAAGGAACCCTCATCCACAGACGATGTTCCCACAGTAACCCAGACTGCAAGTTCCAAAGAACAAGCATGGTTATATCCAGTCAAAACAGCAGATGCTGGTGGTGTGCCAGCCAGCACTGTAACCCCAGTGGAGGAGCCAGAATCCAGGAATGGTTCATAGTTGAAATCCTGTAGCAATGGTAGTCTCTTAGGACACAACTGAAGATGAGCCCTTGACTGACGCACATGCAGATCCATATCTGTAGATTGAATCATTTGCATCACAAGACTCAGATCCAGTGTGCAACATACAGCAGAACAAGTACTGTAGGCATTATAACCATATGTCTAAAGGACAAAGACCAGTTGTTATTTAGTTCCTGAAGCAAAGACACTCCAAAGTACTGTATCATGTGTTCACAATACAGTAGGAGGTGTGGTAGTTCCATCACTATTCGGCTTTGAGGTGGAACATCCATTGCAGAGGAGCAAAAATAGGGCCAATTCCAACAAGCAGGAATAACATTAATGGTATGCCTCCAAATATGTCTGGAAACCAAAAAGTGTATAAAGGATGGAATCACTCCGAATACAGTCGCTTTAAAAAGTGTACCACTCCCATAGTAGTTGAAGCATTAAATATGTGGTGCACAAGTTTAACAAAATACTGTAGCAGGTGTGTGCTTAGTAATGATTGTATTTCAGAGGAAGAGCTTGCAACTTGCAGAGTAAATGTTTCTCCAGCAGATATTAGCACACTGTCCTTGTGAAACACTAAGGCTTTCAGTTAACTTATCAAATGTTACATTAAATATTGGAATCAAAGCCATGTAGTAGTTTCCACGACTGTGTGTGTAGGTGGGAACAACACATTGTTCCAAGAGATCACAATCCTAGGAACCATAATCACATGTGGTACTCCCGGTATCATACCACATGTAGTTCAGGATCAATTAACTTCCCTTCCAAAGTAATCGGAATAGTGGCCACATTAAGGATGCCAGGGCGTGCCTTTCAGCTAACATGCCACATTGGCCCTGAAGGCATTGCACGCTATATGAAGTATCATCTCTTTACAAACTGATGAATGGCCAAACAAAGTTTTACAATTGTTTCTGCTGAAAAATACTTCAGTGTCTCCAAGCCGGTTATCAAAGGGTAAAACTCAGATTTGTGAACAAATGTCTCGCCTAGCGCTTCATATATGCCTACTTGAAAGTGTTTCAAACAAGATGTAAAATGAAAAGTTGATATTGGTAATTAAATAAATCCATGAAATCCGCCACATGGCTGATGGTTTTTTAGCTACTACAAAGGGCAATTGATCTAAATGTTCCAAATGTAATACTGTGTAAGTTGCATCTTTTTTGCAATTATTCTTTTCTATGCATCGTAAATTATAAGGCAAAAACAAATCAGTCATATTCATATATTTTCAAGGCAACAATTTTAAAATCTGCAATGTCCAACACAATTGCATAATCGATCTTAGCATTTCCTTCTGTACTTATCCATATTTATTTTTTGGCCATCTTATTGGTATTCATCCATATTTAAATTGTGTTTTGAGACTAAATGGAGTTGTAAAATGGTATATTTTCACATTTATTTCACTGGTAAACAAGCACTCAAACTTTGCTACCTGTCACAATTTAGCAAATTACGCAGCCAAATACAGAGAAACATAACAGCCACAGGTGAATATCAGCATCGTAATACAGATTTATGTTAACATATGCCTGTATTT
This sequence comes from Lissotriton helveticus, assembly GCF_964261635.1. Taxonomy (NCBI): domain Eukaryota; kingdom Metazoa; phylum Chordata; class Amphibia; order Caudata; family Salamandridae; genus Lissotriton; species Lissotriton helveticus. Next base: position 1,936,990,160 of record NC_136063.1, on the reverse strand, counting down.
AGGGAAATCTGAACCTGTTTTCCGAATTCGAATGCTATCTGCTAGGCTATTGTCCTGGAAAGCGAGAAAGATAGCATGAACAGTCTCCCATGAGAAGCATAATTTTCCATATTTTCCTGCTTTTATAAATAAATACAGACAGGAACCCATTGTTTTCTGCCTGTATGTCTCTTTAAAACAAGCATTTGTAATGTATTAGGTCTCGTATTTGTCAGAGTTAGAGCTATTGCCGTTGTAAATGACAATGTCTTTTATCTATGTGTTTTGGTTTGGAGTGTTGTGGATGTATGAATAGAGACAGCTGCAGTACTGTCTAGAGGACTTAAAATATGGAATTACTGATAGGACCAAAGATGCAGCTGCAGCATTGGACTTAGAATGAGGAATTACCAATGAGACCAGAGAAACAGCTAGCAGCACTGTTTAGAGGACTACGAATGGGGAATTACCACTATGACCGGAGACACAGCTGCAGCACTGCCTAGAGGGCTAAAAATGAGGAATTTCCACTACGACCGGAGACACAGCTGCAGCACTGTCTAGAGGACTAAGAATAAGGAATTACCAATGGGAACCGAAAAACGACTTCTACATTTGTAGAGGGAGAAAGGGGGATGGCTGTTTATTTTCCTGGTCATTTATTTACCCAAAGGTGTCCATGAGCAACTTGTTCACAACTTTGATCTCTTATAATGTTCTCTTGGTCATGCTTGTAAAAAAGAAATTTCAAAAATTCGGCTGCGATGCTTTAACAAACCAGGCTTAGAGTACATTCCTAAACTTCTAAATTATTAACACCACTTTGGGATAAATAAACAAGCTAACTACACCAACAAGCTAGAGTTGAATATTGACTGAGCAAAATAAAAAATTATATAAATAAAAGGTTGCTCTGAAGAAATGACAGAATTAGTATTTTA
>NC_136063.1:1935344492-1935570204 GCF_964261635.1 Lissotriton helveticus | reverse complement strand
CTCTTTCACACTCCCACTCTATCCGAGCGATTACGCCCCGATATTGACAGACTGCCACCCTAGCACACCACCCAATTGGCTCTCAAATACCAGCCGAGTATTTGCTCAAAACTTGTCTTTAATAAAATCACCCTAATACTGTGTCACCACCTCTCCTTTCCGGAAATGTTTTGATGAAATCGAGAATTGGTCATAAAGGAAAGGACAGGTAAGCTGACTGGGGTTCCCTAAATCTGACCCGAAATGAGGGAACTACATGTCAGCGGCTACTACTATGGAATAAAAGTGCCCCAGATAACGCGCCCCTTCCCGTCCCAAATTGTCGCGATACCCAAAACCATAAAGGTAACCGAAACCCCCCATCTTCTCAGGGCGCTCCCAGTATTGCGTTCAGTTGCCCCCCCCCCATCAACGTTTTCTATGTACCTAGGTGTCTTCCGATGAGACCCCTGTCTTCTCTAATTTAGTAGTCCGGCCGCGAGAGGCTGCATAGGGACCAGAATGATGTTTTGCAAAGTTAAAGATTAGACCGGAGCAAAGAAAACCATTACACTGAGCCTTGTCGAAAGTGAAAATGTTTAGTTAAAGGGCAGGAGGCATTGATGATAGAAGCCTATTAGTACCATGCGATTAGCTCACACCACTTTTTATTAGCATTGCCCGGCTTACATTACAGAGGTGGGCCCCCATCAGATGACCTGTCGTGACTATATTAAACAGTCGTGAAGGAAAGCCATAGTAAACCCAGCAGGTCCACCATCGATCATTTATATGTATAGCGAACGTTCCTATCTTCATTTGCCTGGAGCAGGGAGAGAAATAGACTTATGTGGTTACTTTCCTCTACCAAATCTCTAAAAACTGTCTTTTCAAACTCCTTCAAGGGTACGGCTGTTGGAGGAAAGAAGGACCGGATGTGGGAGCACGTGGCCTGACTACGGACTATGGAACGTCTGTGACATGGGCCAGGGCGAGACCGCGACAGAACAGAGCTACAGGACGGGGCACTACCTCCAACAAAGTGAGAAGAAAGGGCTAACCTGATGCCCCCGCTCTATGTTCGAATGTGTGCCGAAAGGTCCCCGCTCTCTAGACTCGGTCATGAGCCCGCCTATCTGAAGTCTCTCGTTCCCCTAGTTTGTTCCTGATTTGGCCTTGCTCCATCCCCCTTTTTCTCCGACCTACCCTATGGACTATTTTGTACACTCTTCTTCCACCTGAACTTTTGACTATGGATCCCAAAGGACACAGGGCGAGAAAGACCCTTTTTTGACCAGAAACGCAAGGAAAGGGTCGTGCCCTGCAACAGGGAACTTAGAATAGAGCTGGACTCATAGCTCCACCGCCGGTGCTCCACAGTGCCAACGGAAGACGAAGAATTGTTGAAAGCTTACTAAACCTCGAACATTCCCGATCATTTCTGCCACGTCTCGTTTCTCTCCCAGCCAACATTGTATTGATTATGTAACAATCCATCAGTTCGCCTTATGAAATGTACTCACTGCTCTGCATTGCATTACTATGACTTTCCTGCTAAACAAGTTTATCAAAGTTTATCCAATAGATCCGCCTCCTAAAAACTAGAAATCTCAAAATGTATTGTTTACAACTCTTTCATCTAGGGTTCCTACCGTTTTCTTTCTCATGCCCACCACAACAGAACCGAGTAGAAATTGAACCAGCAAGATGTCTTGAATATGTTAAAGGGAGGACTGTTGAAAACTAGTACGGTTTGGTGAACATTATCTGCGCCATCTTGCCTCTTCCCCTGATGCCACACTTTTGTCGTGCGCACCCGCCATTTTAAGATGCCCTGATCAGAACGAACCCTCTTGCATGCCGCTGGTCCCTGACATAGCCCTTCACCCTCACCAAGCCCGCACGCTGACCAACCCCCCTGCTTGCACCTGCCTTGAATCATAAACCCCTCTTCAGCGCTGCTCTGCCCCAGGCCCTCATCCTGTTCCCAGCGCGACCCCTCCCTCCTTCCCTTTCATGATCCCCGGCCCTTAGATGCAAACCCCCTTTTTCCCGTGTGCCCGTTTGTCTCCCTCGTTCCCAGGCCGACACCCAGCTCTGCCGATACTGTTCCTTGCCCCTCCCCGTACAATAGAAAGCTTCCCCCATCAAGGGATCCCCTGGTTGATCAAAGCCCCCACCCCATGAGATCCGATCGAACCCCGCATTCCATGAGTTGACGGAATATCCAGCTGCGCGATACTCATCACCTGTTGTGACCAGGGTGGGGACCTCTACTGTAAACATGTGTGGGAACGGGCCCGGAGGGGGGGTTTCCGGGAATGTCTTTCCGTACATCAAAGCTTTATCATGAATATGTAAACTGTAATAAAAACCGCAAACACTGTATATAAGGGGCCAGGCCTCAAACATAAGTTAGAGCACCTCAGAACGATACCTGCTGTCCGTTTTGCCGTGTTCTCCTCCGGAGAGAATAAAAACCTTGTTTCCCGCTTTCCAGTCTCCAGCGCCTGCCTCTTCATTGATTAAATAACTAGAGGGTCACAGAGGCAATACCGCCGGGCAAATATCGATTGTCCCCGACCCAAAGCTTTATTTTAACAGGGGCATCTGAGCCACGAAACCCAGGAACAAACGAAAACGAAATATTGCACTGAGGGTTTCCATTGGCACCCTCCCATCAACCTAATATCAGCATCCAGCGCCATAAAACCTCTGTGAGCGCAGGCGCTATAATAAAAGCAACGGTAGATAGTTTACACGGATAAAGACGGATGGATACACAGAATAGACAGAAAGTCTAGAGGTCTTACTGCTATACTGGGCCGCTCGTCTCTTCTCACAAAACCACCACCGAAATCGCCATTGTCCGATGATAGTTTCAGCAGAGAGGCCAAGCACTGAATGAGCAACACCCTGCTCATGATGATTGCGCAGATCTCTGCTGAGGCAGTGATACTAGCTGGACATAGCGGGCACTGCCATAGGGCTTCTGTTTCCAACAGGGCCGAAGGGTGTGCTTTCTCACATTCAGACACATTTTATAGTTGTGCGGTGATGGTGCAAATGCGTGGCACCCTGCTGCCATATATTTTGTTAACAGATTTTGAGCGATGCGGTATGTCTGATTGCAAGGCTGACTTGTAAATCACAGAAATACTCTGACAATTCACCAGTAGCAAATGGCTGGTGGTACCAATGTGATCCTGTAGGTGCCACACAGGTGTACCTCAACAAATGCGACCCACCACACCCTTAAAGGAGACCTCAGATCCTTGGTACACTGAGTTTAAACCAGACAACTCGTACTCAAAAGACAGATGTGTTCAGTGCAGGTGCCTAGAAGCACCAGCGGCATCTTGCTGAACGCAGAGCCCAACGTGAGAAAATGACATTTCTCGACGTCCACCGGGATGGTCCCCGCTGCTCACGGGGTCCGTATGTGGCAGTTTCTACTTCCTGGTTGGCAGAAACCACTATTTGAAGAAAAAAAACCCAGCATGCCCTCAGCGATTTGTAAACACACCTTCGGTCTGTAGTTTATGACAGATTTTGTCGGACTTTGATTTGCAAAGTGCTCGTCAGTGTCTCCTGCTGCTTCACAGAGGAGCCGTGGGCGTTCTTGCTCTGGGGTGCCTCAGGAAACACCACCACCCGTCTATACTTTCCACGAATCCTGCAGAGGAGCTGGCAGTGCTGGGCTTTTATCATGCTAAAAGAGACGCAAGGGGGCGGCGCCACTATTGCTATTTCTGCAAAAAGGCCGCAGGCCATGCCCAGCGCTGTACCTCACTAGTCCCACTGCTCAAGCTTCACCTCCATGGTACCAATGGACTGAGTAAGCTTCACCCGCTGAAGCTTGCATGGTTTCACTGTACCATATCGTGAAATCTTTAGCAAGAATACCATGGTTCTTCATGTGAGGCCTCTCAAGGTCTGGTACCGGTGACAATTGTTTTAATTATTCTTGAGCCTTGGGTACCTACCACCAGTACCAGGGGGAAATGGTGTTCATACCCTACCCCCTTATATATAATATATATATATATAACTTCAGAACACAGGGACTAAATACCGGAGTCTTTTAATTACGGCTAAAATATGTTTCCTCCAAGTTGCAACCAGCCAATGAGCTTTCTCCATACTGTTGGACCAGTACCTCTATCGAGATACCAAAAAGACAGATGGAAGAAAAAGCTCTGTTGAACAATCTGAGGATCCATTTAAAAAACATTTATGGTACCACCAGAGTACCGCTGGAACAACAGTCCAGATATACCTATTGTTTAACCTATTTAAGACCACCCCAAGCACCTTTTGAAATTTTAGCTCACTCGAAAATAGCTGAATGGATATACACCAAAGTACGAAAAGAACGCTTTCTGACTAAAGTTCTAACTTTCAGACAAATTTAGTGTTGTTCCGTTCAGCTTTTTTTTCTGTACTTGAGAGAACATTTTCCCTTGGGAGTTAAGATAGAAAAACACTTTTTCTTGGCCCCCGAATGGTGGATCGGCACAAACCTTTCCAGGAAGGAGCTAATATGAATGAACTTTGTTTGGACAGTTTTGTGCAGATTCACCAAAGACTCTGCCCTAACTATAACTACAGTGGCGGCTACCACTGTGTATTGGCTGATATTCACCTTCAAGACCCCCAAGAATAGCCTAAGCAGGAGCAGCGCCAGGGAGCTAGGTACTATAGTGGTGCCCGAATTGACATCCACGCTGGTACTTCTGCAAGTACAAGGCAGGTATGGTGAGCCTTCAGGGTAAGCATTGCTAAATGTATTCGCTGATAATTCTGCATGTACAAGGCAGGACTACTTCCGGTGCGGTGAGTCTGCACGGGAAGTAGTGCAAAATGTATTTGTCAGTGACGTGTAGTTATTCGGGCTGTTGTTACAAGACCACTATCCTTCTAAATTCAAAAGGGGGGGGGGGTTGTGGCATTACAGCAAAAGCTACCGACTTTGTAGCTTGGTAATCAGGTTCGAGCGTCGGTTCAACATACTGTCATTCTGAGCAAAACACTTACGGGCCTATTTACAAACCCCTTGTGCAACCGGAACTACTCCTGCCTTACAAAAATTAAGATGTCTTTGCGTAACGTAACTGGTGCTCATGTAAATAAAGCGCTCCAAAACATTCGGGACGAGTTAGCGCTAAAACTGAAACCAAAAAAAACAACAACAAAAAAACGGCTTGCGCTTTCCCCTCGCCCCTGCGCCCCCATCCGCCCCCTATTTGCTGCAGCATTTTCAGGTAAACACGAGCCCACGAGACCTGCTTTCCCATCCCATTCCATACAACCCTGTCAACTCTAACGCGTCTGGAAAATACAAACCGAACTTAAATCCTAAACCAAACACATCTGGGATATTGGGTCAAGAGGTTACGAAGAAACGAAAGAAAGGTGGGAAAGGGAGGCGGTGACTGTGGAAGAGGTGTGGCGCCGCGGCCAGGGCGACTGACGCTGGAATCTGGGGACCACGGTTCGATCCCCGGCTCCGGCGGCAGGTTAGCCCAGCACCATGTGACTCTGGGCAATAGCTCGCTTAATCTTCCCGACGGCCCCCCAGCGCCTAGAGACCCTTACGGGTGATTGTGCGCTTTACAAATGTGGACTTTTACTTTGACTCACGCGCGCTGCTGTCACTGCCCAAACACTTGTTTGCACAGCGGCCGAAGCTGATACCGAGGCACACAGTAGGCTTTATGAAGGCATCTATTGTGTACACTAACACAAAACAGGTCAGCGCCAGCGAGCCACGAGCCACCGCCACACATGGAGCGCGCCTGCACGGCCATCGGCTCGGACGAGGCGAGCAAAACTACGGGAGGTTTCATTCGAGTTTATCAACGACAACAATAGTTCACCGGGTCAGAAAAGAAATGTTAAAAAAAATAAATGCACTATTGACGGAAGCTGTTTAACTGTAACGTGTCCGCCAAAAAAAGCATCCCCACTGAAAAAGGAAATCTACCCTCTTACATGAGCGGTGCAGCTTTCAAAACTACAGAGGAGTCGCTCTTGAAGCTAAGACGCTGCTCGGAAAGCACAGCGTCCTGTAGGGATTCGGGGGCGTGCTCTCCCCTTCCCATTGGCTGGAAGGTAAAATTCCAGCCAATGGGAAGAGGAGAGGGCGTGACTTAAAAAAAGGCACGGAAACGCCCCCGAATCGCGTCAAGGCGGGCCCTGAACTCAGTGACGCTCCTCTCCTCCAATGGCTGGCCACCATTTACGAGGCCAGCCAATTGAGAAGAGGGGCGTCTTCAGGCCCCCATACTACTGACAAAAGATTTCGGCTCCGCCCACCCACTGCTTACGCAGTGGGACGGTAGCCGAAACCTAAAAAAATATATATATAAAAAACTATTGACTTTAGTTTGTGCGTTGTCAATCTGGGCTTTGTAGTGCATAATCATTGGTATATTGGTAGACAGCAAAGAAATTAACGAATTGCAGTTTCTCGTTAACGGACAGCCCTTGTCAAATACATATTAATTGTGCAAACTGTCACATGCAAAATATTAATTTTTTTAAAGGGGTCTTCCGTGGTTGCGTTGTTAAATTCAGTGTCCGTGCTTTGGTGCTTATTTACAAACCCCTTGCTTGCGCCACCGATGCGTCACTTTTAATATAGAAAAGAGCGAGTACCGGCGGCGCAGGGGGCTTGTAAATAAGTCCCGATGTTTTCAAGAGTGTTTCTCAATGCTGCAATCAACCTGTGTTGGGGGCGGAGAGGTGTTCCTTCCATTCCTAATTTAAAGGCTAACCTCTGTGATCAGCCGAAACACAAAGGCTGCGATCTGCATACATTAACACTTTGACGGCTACCCAGGAAAGTGAAGAGTCGGTGCGGGAGCACACTGCTTCACCTCCAAGCAGAGTCGCCCCTGAGCATCATGGTAGATGCAGTTCAGATCGACAAGCGAGTACACTTGGAAAGTCTTGAGTGTTTCACCAGGTGGGTGCAGATGTGTCCAGGGATGGCGAAGACAGCGAAGATAGCAGAAGATCGAAAGATGATGCATCGCGAACACTTTACTACATTGACCAGAGTCCTTAGGGGCGACACCGCCGGTGTGTGAGTAGTGTGCGACCCCACCCCCATTTGTAACTTTAAAGCTCCCTTGAGCAGCGGGCTGACGAGCCTGGGAACCCGCACCTACGTGCCTGAGTGGTACTATACCTGGCAGATATTGGCAGCCATCGGCAACCCCAGTACACGGCCTATCCCTGCTGATGAGGGGTAATACCCCGAAACACGTGTCCAGGGATGGCGAAGACAGCGAAGATAGCAGAAGATCGAAAGATGATGCATCGCGAACACTTTACTACATTGACCAGAGTCCTTAGGGGCGACACCGCCGGTGTGTGAGTAGTGTGCGACCCCACCCCCATTTGTACCCAGGAAAGTGCTCTGCCTAGAAGGAACTGCTAACGCCCTGCTCCCTGTCACCTGAGAAAGGATGGAGATTTTATTTTTTTATTTACTTCAAAGCGGATTTGTAGGGCCCGTATTATGACAAAGCATGTTCTTGCTGTTAAAATTATACCATGGTTTTACACGGTGTAGCATGAGGCAATTTTGCGGTTTTAGTGCTTGTAAACAGTACAGGTCAGTTTGTTTGACGTGATGTAACTATGATCGATAAAAGGGCAATATCAAGTACCCTCAATGTATTATATTTTACATTTTTCAAAAGATGCCTCCACCTGTTATTTAGCATTGTAAAAAGGAGACCGATGTTGGGGGGGAAAGTCGAATTGTCTCTTCTTATGGGTGATAATGCAGATTTTGAGACCAATGCTACACCCAAAGGCCTCACATTCTGTGGAAAGTGGATAGAACGGTCTTTTGTCTCCCTTTGAAGTACAGGCTGTGGGTCTGACTGCTCGGACAAGTCTACTAGAGCCCCTTTCAACTCGTGATAGAGATAATTTTAAATGTTCTTAAGAAGCTTGCTGCAGGTCTGGTAAACGTGTTTGCAAGGGTTGTGTAGATGTTTACTTTATGAAAAAAATGTGCTCTGCAAATGGTACACTTGTCTCAAGGCACAGATTAGGAAAATAATTTGCAAACATGTAGATGTATTTGGGATTGAGCGCTTTTGAGAAACAGCACTGTTGTGGTGCTCAGATGTGTTGCAAGTGATTGTTTAGCACTGCCTAAATGCTGGTAAGATAGTTCAGAGGGCTGAACGTCTCTCCCCAGAAACGTACGGGTAATTTCTGGGTTGACACGGACAAGGATATCTAGGGTTATGGTAGCATCTAGTACATGATTGGTTAGTTTTTTATCGTGCACTACATGAATAAGAAATATTGGTTATCGTTCCAAAATTAAAACTGTGGTTGCACCAACAACAAAGGAATTATTGATTGACTAAGGCAACAGTATATCCTTTTATATAGTAATATACAGCCGTAACTCATGCACACAAGCCCTGATTAATTTCATCTTATAATTCGCAGGTTCAAACTGCCCAAATAGCGAAGCCACAAATAAGTGCTTCCCTAGAGCATCGTACTTATTGGTGCCCAATTTACATCTATTTCTCATGTGCATCACCCAGAATGGGAAACCATACCCAACGTGCATATAATGAATCAATTCCTAGCTCCACAAACTGGAATTTCAAAGATGTACAAACCTTGAACCCACAATTAGTGTCAGGGTGTACCGAACACAAACCACAGGTGCAAAGTCCTGCTTCATGCCCATTTACTATTTTGCGCCCAATGAGCTTATGGCACAAATAATGTATGGCATTTGAAAAAAATCGACTACATAAAGACTAAACCTATGTTAGCCTTTACAAACAAAAACGTAAAACTATACCTTTATATACACTCTGAGATATGGACATATGTGAGGTTTTTCTAATTCACAGAAAATTCCATCATTAATTTGGTAAGCTGCCCATGATGCAGGTTTCAGGCATACATCTGTACAGGCCATGCAACCTTTTTTTGTAGGCCTTTCACCAGTGCAGAAGTTTACTCTCAGTACAATCTGTTTTGGAAACACTTCTTTGATCTCTATAGAGGAAACATTTCTCTGTGTGGCATAACCTGCTCTGAACTAAAATGACCATTGTGAATCTACTCCAGTGTGTATAGTCCTATATTTGAATTAAATAGATACCGCTTTTTTATTTCAGTCATTTATTTGTATTTAGGATAGAATACGAAATACAGGCTATTTCAAGAAGAAAAGTACATGGCATTCATGCTCATAAAGGCATTTTGAGACAACAACTTATGTTATGTTACTTGAGTTTGTAGCACGCAGAGATACTCCATGGAGTGTCCAGCGCGAGCCTGGAGAGGGAGAAGTGGCAAATGTTAAACAAAAAGATGAGTCTTAAATTTTTTTTTGAATAGACGAAAGTCTTGAATACTGCGGAGAGCCAGAGGAAGAGAGCTCTGAGCGGTAGCAGCTCTGACAGCAAGTAAACTGCCCCCCCACTCTTGTAAGCCGGAAACGAGGAATGTAGGCCTGAAGCTGGGGATGATGAACAGGAAGTCTGGTGGGGGGGTAGAACAGGAAACGCTTCCGTAAGTAGGTGGGGCTGCAGGCATGCAGTGCAGGAAGGGCGAGGGTCAGGGCTTTAAGCTTGACTTGTTCGGCCGCCCGAATCCAGACACCCCCGAATAGCTTCCGAGACTTCCACCAAGGCAGACAAGGCTCTGAACCCGGATTGAGATCGGTGAAGTAGGCCAGCACCTTTGACAAAGTCGGTACGTTGTTTGTTGACCACTTTTTTGCAAGCTTTCGCCATGATATGGAGAAGTGAAATAGGGCGGTAATTAACTGGGCTCAGCAGATCCAATGAAGGTTTTTTTGAAAGGAGCAGAATCTTGGCCTGTTTCCATACTGAGGGAACATGGGCATTCTGAAGTGACAGATTGAGGAGTCTGTTGGCTTCATGGTTCACTATCTATGCGACCAAAGTCAAAAGTCTGGCTGCACAGAGATCAGTTGAGGAGCCTGACTTCAAGGCCTGAAGGACCCTCAGTGACTCAGAAAGCTCAGTGGGTGAAAAAGCTGTCAGTGAGGGAGACTACATGCGGCACCTCCGGGGGTCACGGCCTGACCATAGAGTGATTGCCTAGAGTAAAGGACGCCTGGATAGAGCAAATGTTATCAATACAAAATATTGAGAGTTCCTCGCACCAACCGTTGGACGAGGGAAGGGTGATGGAATTCAGCTCTAGGGGCCATGAAGCTCTGGAGAATAGAAAACATTTCTTTAGAATTGTTCCTGGCTAGATCAATACGATCTGCATAGTAAAGGCTTTTGGTCTGAGCTATAGAGGCATAATACAACTTCTGGGCTTTCCTAAGGTTAAGCTTCGCCATGGGGCAATATTCCAGCCAGCATTGGCGTTCTAATTTTTTGCAGTGTTGTTTCTGTAATTTAAGCTCATGTGAAAACTACTGCTTAGAAGGGGAATCCCTGGATAGTTTAGCGGTGGCCGTAGGAGGAAAACGGCCACTGCCCTCTAGATCCAGCTGGAGAAGCACTCAAGAGCAACCTCCAAATCATCAGAGGGGGCTGGTCTGGACTCGGCTAGAGCACAGATGAACGTTATCAGGTCAATTTTGGCAAAGGTAGGGCCTTGACCAGCACGGCTCGGGGGAATATTGCCGTCCGGGACCCAGGTGAAGTGTGACAAAAAGTGATCGGCCCAAAGCCTGATTGCGTCGGTGCCCTGACCCATTGAGTAAGCTGGGCAAGCTTGAGGGAATCTGTGAATTCCCTGATGTCCCCAACATCATCTTTATCCAAATGAATATTAAGATCTCCCAGAAAGAGAGTGAACCGCAAAGCGCAGGGAATAATAACATCTGCCAAGGTTTTGAGAAAAGGCACAGCAGGCCCAGGTGGCCTATAGACCAATGTTCCACCCAGCGAGGCGTGAGGGGAGACAGTGATACTGAAATCTAGGACTTCACCCTCTCCCAACTGAGAGGACTCCTCGCAGAAGTAGGCCCAATTGTCCCTAAAGATGACCGCAGCACCACCACCCGTCCCGACTTTGCAGTCTGCCCGGGAGATCTTATATCCCGCGGGTATCACCATCTCGATAATAGGGACTGAGGAATCATTGAGCCAGGTCTCAGTAATGAATAATAGATCAACCTGTTTATCGGAAAGTAGATCAAAGATATCCTGGTGGTGTCTGCCTAGTGATTGAGTGTTAAGTAATGCTGCTTTAAACTTGGACCCCTTCCCACTGACATTGGAAATGGTCCCAGAGTGCTGGGAAGCGTCCAAGCCTAGGCGTAGATCAAAACTACATTTATGACCAATGTTCCCTCTAATTTTTTTCCTCTGTGTGCGGCAGTGTAAGGTCTTGTGCGCTGCTACCAAGGCTGTGTGCACCAGTAACCAGGTGCGCTTGGGGTGCAGCGCTAAATATCACTAAAGAAGGTGCATTTCCTCACATACAGATCCACGTGAACGGTGTTAAGGCAGGTTTGAAACCGTCCCACATAGCATTTTGAAACCTTAGCAACTATGTTGCTGCATTTCTTTTCTTAATAGAGCTGGGCTGCGGGGTGATTGTGTGCATTTGTTCAAGTTTTCATGTTGATTTCAGCTCATGGTGGGCGCTGCGATTAACATGAAAACTTTAACAAATGCTCTCTTTGAGCAGGAAAAATAAAATTATAATAACGTTATTATAATTTAACTTTTTGCAGTTTCAGGACTGGGTTACGGTAGGGTCGCATCAGGCTTTTGACTAACACATTTAAATGCTAGTGTCCGCATCACCGCATTAAAATGCATTAGTCACGTATTCTAGCACCCCTCGAACAATACTGCAATTGAGGCACACCGCCAATGAGGCAGCACCAGCATGCTAAAATTGTCTAACATATGAGAGCATGCAACTGTGACTTCAAATTTAAAATGCTATGAGTCAGAGATATAATATTCATGAACAGCGCCAGGCAGGCAGGCCAGAATTTAACACATCAATTAGCTGTGCCCCAACCAGCCTTTCTTTGAGTCTACTTCTTTAATTTGATAGCTTCCATTCCCCTGCTTTTTTATTTTAAACATGTGTCCCAGGATGGCAGAAATAGCCACGGCCCACAGATAAGGCTCGGCGTTCGTGGCAGTTCGGGGCAAGGCGGGTAGAGAAGGAAAAGGACTCTGTCTCTTCCTTCTTGCCCAGAGAAGACAAGGACTGTGTGCACTTCTGCTCTGCCGCTGGCAAAAGCACTCATTGATCTCTAAATAATTAACGTAAAAGCGAAAAGGTAACCCTGTTGTTCCTGCTTACATTTCACATGCTTTACTTAAACTTGCATTCCCTATGAGTGTTTGCTTTCTCCATGATTTTGTAACTTTTTTTTAGGCAGCATATTACTCTCGTCTAATGAGTAATTTGAATTGCGTCGCATCCAGGAGTTTATAGCGGGCCACAATTGGGTTGTAGCTGAAGGCAGTGCAAGTTTCTATCAATGGGGCAGTATGGTGTTCAGTGGAGGAGAGGATGTGGCACTATGGCGGACATAGCAGGATAGTGGCAGCTCCTGCTATCCGTTTGGTGCTCCGGTCAGCCTATTAATTTAAAAAAGGAAAAAGCGTGTTTTTATGACATTCTAAGTTTGTTCTGTTTTATCTGTGTGCTCACCTGCACGCCCCGTTCTGCCGCGGCTTTGTGGTGCCGTTTGTGCAGAGGGCAGTGCACCTTTTCCTCACTTCCGGTTCCCGGTCCTGGGCTGGAGTTCGCGCTCAAGCTGGGGGAGGGGACTGCTTATTTAAGGCACATGCCCACTCGGACACGCAGCGGACGCGGCCAGCGGGTGCGCCAAAGGCGCCCCAAAGGCAAGCCCGTCTGCGCCCGTCCGCGACAAGGACGCGGCCAGCGCCAGCCACTATGCCCGTCCCCCCCTAGAGACTCTGAAAGCGCCTAGACACTATAACGGGGACGTTTTAATGGGCCTCAATAAATTCAAGGATGAATGTGTCTGCCAATGGAACGTCCTTGATAGTTTGACTCGGAAGTGTAGTGAGTGTCAATTTAGCTTCAACAGCTCCTTAGAGGCCCCGGTCCCCCAGACTACTCCCTCGGTAATAGCTGGGGAGAGAGTTCGTATTCGGGCGGCTCTTGTCAACTCTCGCTCTCTGGTTAAGCACGCTCCAGAGGTTTATGAACTCCTTTCAGAGGACCAATACGATCTCTTGTTTTTGACTGAGACTTGGTTCAATGAATCCTCGGCCCCCATGGTTGAGTTGGCTATTTCCAGGGGCTTTAAAATTATCAGGGTAGATAGGAAGGCGGGCAAGGGTGGAGGCCTAGCAGTGGTGTTTAGAGACTCCTGGACCCTGGTCCACAAAGTCTCCCTAGGAAATGAAGGGGGTGAATTTTTGGACTTTTCTATCTCCCTCACCCCTCACTTTACGCTTGGGGGGACAGTTGTCTATAGGCCCCCGGGCTCCTCTGGAGCATTCTTGAAAGCTCTTGATGAGATCATTGTCCCTAGAGCTTTACGCTTCTCCAGTTTTTTATTACTGGGGGACTTTAATATACATTTCGACTGCCCGTCTGGGGCCGATACGATTAAACTGTCGGACTCCCAGAAAATGGCACAACTTACTCAATGGACTCACTCCCCAACGCACATCGGTGGACATATCCTTGATCTGGTGTGCTCTAACTTTCACCTTTCTGTATCCATCCTCTTCAAATACCCTGGTCTGATCATTTCCTGATTCAGTTTTCCTGAGCTATTGCTAAACCTGTGTTTTTTACAAAGTCCCCTCAAAGCAGACCCTCTCAGAGGATTGATGCCTTCGACTTCGGCAGGGTCCTATCCAATTCACGGCCTTCTGCCAATGTGACATTGGAGGGTGCTATAACAAATTTTACTAACTGGATTGCCCAGGCAGTGGAGTCTGTTACTCCTCTCCTCCCCGATAAGCGCGTTAGAAATGTGCCGTCCAAACCCTGGTATTCCAGCAACCTTAGAACATTAAAACACTCCTGTAAGAAACTTGAACGCTGCTGGAGATTAAATTATTGTCCATTGGCGAAAGCTGTACTCAGAAAAGCCCAGAGGGAGTATTATGGAGCTTTTAAGGAGGCTAAAAGCCTTTTCTTTACTGAGCGCATTGCCGGCTCTAGAAACAACTCAAAGGAAATATTTTCCATTGTACAGAGCATTCTCAATCCTACTGCAGAGCAGATCGATCTGCCTGTTTCGGCAGAATGGTGTGAGGAATTGTCTGACTTTTTTATTGACAAAATCCAGGCTATAAAGGATTCTCTAGGGTCAGACTGCATTGAGCAGACAGACGCCCACACCTCAAGTTTACCAGTTCCCCCTCTGCCCGCCCCCTCACTAACGGCCTTTCAGCCGATAACTCCTAAGGACTCTCTATCTATCCTTTCATCTCTCTAATCCGATCTCCCTCCGATCCGTGTTTTGCTAGGCTGCTTGCTGAGGTAGTTAATCCGGAGGTGAATACCACCATAAACCTATCACTCCAGACCGGCGTTGTTCCCAAGGTTTGGAAGGAGGCTAAACTTATACCACTTTTGAAAAAGCCCTCCTTAGATCCAAACATCCCTGCCAGCTATCGCCCTATTTCTCTACTTCCGGCGGTGGCCAAGATATGTGAGAAAGCAGTTTTTAGGCAGCTATCCACTTTTGTTGAGTCATCAGGTGCCCTTCATCCTGCTCAATCCGGATTTAGAGACTCCTATAGCACCAAGACTGCTCTTTTGGAAATATCAGAAGACATAAGGAAGTGTTTGGATGGGGGCGGCAGAGCGGCGCTGATTTTATTGGACCTCTTTGTTGCCTTCGATATGGTCCCCCACCAACTACTCCTTTCTAGGCTCTCCCACATTGGCGTGTCTGGGCAGGCCTGGAAGTGGCTTGAATCCTTCCTAGTAGATCGCACACAGCAGGTCTGGATGCCTCCTTTCTCTTCCACCCCCCGTACAGTGACTACCGGAGTCCATCAGGGCTCGACTCTGAGCCCTCTGCTTTTTAACGTTTATGTTACCCCCTGATCTTCCTCGCGGAGGAGCTGGGTACAAAAGTCATCGCATATGCGGATGAAACTCAGCTCCTCTTTACCTGGAAGGAAGGTGAAACATCTTCTTCAGCTGCCCAGCGCTGCCTCGCAGCGGTCTTTGGTTAGCTGGCCCGGGCACAGTTGAAGTGCAATGAGGGTAAATCGGAGGTTCTCCTCTACAGCCCTTTTCCACCGTTCTTTAAAGAGACTTTGTTGCCCCCAGAGTACCCCCAGCCTTTGTCATCTGGCAATCCTGCTAAAAATCTGGGGATCTGGTTTGAGGAAGATCTTCGATTCTCTGCTCAAATAAAGCGACTGGCAGGGGTATGCTTCGGTATCCTAAAATCTCTTAAGAAGTTCTTCCCTTTGCTACCTCGATCTGCCAAGGAAATGGTCACTTTTTGCCTGGTGTTTTGCTGGTTTTCTGACTTAGTTGACCTGGGGCCCTGCTATTCAGGACCCCAGGCCTACTGCTCTCTCTGTAAAATGGATTCCATGTACCTTAGGTACATATCTAAATTGGATACTGAGTCACCTTATCAGTCCCTGTACAGTGTACCTTAGGTACCCAGGGCATAGGTGTACCCAGGGCCTACCAGGGGCTGCAGCATGTATTATGCCACCCCTGGCTGGCCATCCAAATCTGACACAACTGGCTGCTTGACAGCTGGGGCAAGGTGGTGTAATCACCCTTTGCTGTAGATATAGTATACCTATATCTAACCCTAAAATGGACACACAGATCTCCTATCAGTCACTCCTATGGCAGGCCTTAACAATCCTGAAGGCAGAGTGCTTGGAATCGTGTGAGATGGTGCTCTGGCATGAGCTGAGCCTGTCTGCGGCTTTCGGGATCCATCCCTTAGCCGTTTCCATGATATCGCATACCATATACTCTTAAGTGCATTATAATCCTCGCGGTTATATGCCAACTCTGGTATCGCTTTATCAAAACATGTCGAGTAAGGTGTCATACGAATTGGAATACTAACCCCTCGCCAATTCTGGCGACGGGGTTAGCATTCCACCCTTCTAGAGGGACACAACATGTATGTAACCCCTAACCCCGGTTAAAGTCAAACAGAGCCTCAGCTCCACAAAATGGATGCTGCCACCGAGACACAAGTCTGCCCTCCTGCTGCTGGGAGTCCTCCCAGAGCAGGAGATAAGGACAAAGGGTTTCCTGCCAGGGGCGGTGCCAGCACCGTCCCAGACAGGGTTTTGTGTATTATAGGTAGGCAGGGCTTTAGAGGAAGGTGACTGCCCGTGGCACCCCGGTGCTCACTGTGCATAGGCTGGCTGGAACCAGTTCCAGGGTCACTCCAGACCCTGTGCTGGGGAAAAGCCTGCCAAGGAAGTGGGTGTAACCACCCCCCTCCTAGTCCCACCCCTAGGGCAGGACTTAGTCGCGTGCCAGCCCCTTTTTACAGGATAAAGGTAGGAACTGGCCCCCTTCCAGATCAGATCATCTTTGAATCCTGAAACTACTTTCCACGAAAGGAACTCAAGACTTCTTCCTAAGATTTCTCCCTTGTGACTAAGGAGTAGTCACCCTGCATCCGCAGGCACCATCTTAAGAACACTGCGGTCTGCTGCAAGTCTCTCCTCCGGATCAAGACTGCCCAGCTCGACGAGAACCGGCTTCCCTGGCACCTCTGACCTCTACCTACATCATCAGTCACGCTGAGATTCGTGGGTGTGACGAGACCTCGAGGGACCGGCCATCTTCAAGACTGCACGACTTCTCCACAGCAAGCCCGCCGAGTAATTTCCTGGTGAGTGCTTTGGGGTCCGAGAAGCCCCCACCCTGAGCAGCTCCAGCACCGAAGAGCAGCCCCCCAGCATCTCCACGATCGGCGTGGGGCCCTTCTGCTTTTTGCTGCTCACCGCGTTGTTTGGCTACTAGCCCGCTGGCTTGTGGCCTTCTGAACGACGCCCGACGACAACACTGCTGCTGGTCTGGTTGCTCCAGACTGGCCCTTGCTTCCCTCCATCGGAGAAGTACCCTGGACCCTCCTGGTCCGGCTAAGACGCCATTTTAGGTCCACCGCGTGGGCCTTGCATTTGCCAAGACTTGTTGCCCAATCCTGGGTCCAGCGACGTCGACAGCAAGAACCTTCGTGGGACAGCTCGCACCTCCATCCTGGTCGCCGACAACGCCTCCTGGTCCGAGAGACTGCAGAGCCCAGCAGCGCCCACTCACCTGACTGCGGTGACTTCGCCCGGTGCCATCCTGGTGCCCACTTAATCACTGGCTAGTGATTCAAGAACTTGGTCCCCTCTGCTTTCAGGTTTTCTTCTTCCTTGATCCAGGCTTGGATCCATCGAACTTTTCTTCACTGGTCGCCTGCCAGCAACTTCCTTCTTCCAGGCTCCTGGTCCGGCAACGAGATCCCCGACGTCTTTTCAGACCTATGCAGCTGCAGCCCCTGGGCTAGGTAACTTCGGCACTTTGGTGTCCCAGCATAGCCTCACTATCCTAGGGTCAGGATCCACTGTCGTTTTCTTCCTACCAGGTCGGGTTCGCCCGTGAACACCAACTTTGCCTTTACTAGCTCCCATAGACTTTGTCCCGCATCCCGCGTGAGAGTGCACACTCTGCACCCGAGTCCCCTAGGTCTCCTAGAAGTAATCTAACGATTCTATAGTCAAGTCCTAGCGATTCCAAAGCCTATTAGTACTGTACTTACCTGCTAGTAATTTCGCATTCCACTTTTAAAGTATATGGTTTTTCGTGCCCCTCGGGCATTTGTGTATAACGTGCTAACTTAAGTATTTTCGTAAGAGTTTTGTTGTGTGCCTAGCACCCTGTCCTCATAAAGAGTACAGGGTTGTTGTGATTCTAATAAATACACTGTTTATTTTCATAACACTTGTGTGGTGTCCTTTCACTGGGTGTTCAAGGGGTAATGTGATGGTAAAACAGCTGGCTTAACACGCCCTCTAGAGTCTTAGCCTTAGACTGCTCGTATCCATGCTACTAGGATAGCTGGTCTATAAGGTTGACTTACAACCAATCATCAATAAGGGTTGTTTGGACTGATATATAGTGATCACTAGAATAGTGAGCACTGCACATCAGGCCAACTTCTCACACTCGGGCACTGATCTTGTCCCGCATTGACTACGCCAATGGCCTATACGTTGGACTCCCGGGATACCAGTCAAAGAAATTGCAAGTAATTCAGAATGCGGCGGCGAGGGTTCTGCTGCAAATCCCTGGGCGCGCAAGCATGAAGCAGCATTTACGCGACTTGCATTGGCTGCCTGTTGTCCACCGTATCCAGTTTAAGGCCCTTACGCTGGCTCATAGAGCCTTGCATGGTCTTGGCCCGGTTTACCTCCAGAGGCGCTTTTCCTTCTACACGCCTCCTAGAAACCTTCGCTCCACCACTCTGCGCCTGACCACTGTTCCCCGCTTTCGCAGGGTTCGGTTAGGGGGTAGCTCCCTCTCTGTTAAGGCTGCGGTGGCCTGGAATTCCCTTCCTCTGGAGCTACGCAACATCCAAGACACTATTCTATTTAAGAAACAGCTACAGACCTTCCTTTTTAACCAACCCATCTAAATATGCTGCTTGTTGTTATGGTTCACCTCCGCGCCGGGACACTCTTGAGTATCCGTGCGCGATATAAATGTTTAATAACATAACATAACATATGGTCAGAGCTGCCGAGGTAGGAACTGGGGAACCAGGTTCAGCCTTCATGACCAGTCCACCAGACCACTATCCTGAGGGAGGACATTCCCTTGCTATACTTTAGACGCCCTGGTGTCTTTGCACCATCATGCGTTCCCTAACAGTGGCAACTTTGGGTTAACTGTAAAGGCCTGTCAACCATAACCCATACCGAAGTTCACCTTCACTCTTGCAGGCAGCCCTATGAAGCAGCACACCCTAGCGCGACAGTCACTGAGGTCACAGGACCCTTGAGCAAGGTGGCTCTAGGGCAGTGCGATCGCACCGGGCGCGGACTATTATTAAACAAAACTCCCAACTATGCTGGCTCTTTTTGTATCGACTCGGAGTTTGTGCTTCTCCACACCAAGCACTCCTAACCTATACGGCCTACCAGTATGGATGACATATGCGACTCCTACACTTTTAGTCCTTTGGCTTATGTAGCATTTCCTATACGCTGATTTACACACGTATGTTTGATTGTCTATGTGTAATGTGTGTGTGATGCAAAGTGCCTCTGACATCCTTTAATAGTATGAGTGGCGCTATACAACTAATACAATGTATCTGAGAGAGAGTGGTTAATGGGACTTAGTCACTGTTAAATGGTGCTCCTAAGAGAATCTATGGTGGAGGTGGTCATGGGGGGGGGCGCCAACTAACATTGTAGCACTGGGAGCCATCAGCGCTAAAGCCGGCCCTGGTCTTGCTGTGTTGTTTTATTAGTAAAGCGAGGCTGCGGGGGAGATTGTGCACTTTTATTTAAGTATTCCTGTTAATCGCAGCTCGTGAAGGGGCTGCAATTAACATGAATACTTTAAATAAAAGCACACAATCTCCCCCGCAGCCTCGCTTTAATAACAAAATACAGCACGTTTAAAAACACTGTGTATTTGTAGATTAATCTGCCTTGTTTGCAGATTTGCTGTATTGTTTTGGTAGTAAAGCAAGGCTTTGGGGGAGATTGTGTGCTTTTATTTAAGTATCCATGTTAATTGCAGCCCCTTCACGAGCGGCGATTAACATGGAGAACACATGGGTGTATAAAAAAAAAATAGGACATAGGGGGTTGAGGTTAGAGGAAGCTTCACAAATCATTGCTGTGCCAAAGAGTGCTTCCCTTTTTAGGCATACATGGTGCAGTGTGCACAGATGTAAACATGGTGCATTGATCCGTTTTATTCAATTGAGGTTGGCAGCCTATTGGAGTCCTATTCCTTGCAATTTGCATGAAGTGCCACCCCTTGCCTCCCAATCCTTTCACAAGCCCCTTGCTACACCCACGCCCTGATATGAGCTGCCACAGCAGGCTAACAAATGAAGCCCTTGCCAGCAGGTAGACTGGACTTTAGATACCCCTATGTCTGTGAAAAGGTTCCCTCAGACTACCAAGCTTTATTTTCAGTGGGCCAGACACACCAGTAAGAAATGCTAGTACACTTCAGAGGCAGCTCCTGCTTGTCATATGCAAGAGGCCTGCCTAATCTAATTCTTTTGGGGACCCGTGACCCTCAATCATGCCAGGCGTCAGCCTTTCAGAGGGCGGGGTCTGAGCTGGTTTGTGGAGGCCGGTCAGCACCAGTCTGGCTCTCGACACAGGAAGTGCCAATGAAGCCCCTGAGGTATCTTTATTTTAATACCCTAATGACTTGATGTGCTTTCACGCACAGCCTGTGCGGTTATACATTCCTCTTTAATTATGGCCACGTTTCACAGCTGACCATTATATAGGCACACATTGCGCACCTGCTTGTTTGGAAGAATGCAGTTGATTATGAGTGCAGCAAATTGCGGATTCTTGTGGCCATTTTGCACTTTTGTGTTTTGCGGTTGTGTGTTTTGTTAATGTGACGCTTTGGAGAAGGCACAGGCAGGCAGTGCTGCCGTGACTCACAGAAAGGGCCAAGTACCACACTGCGTTGAAGCTAGCCGACTGTACTATGTAGGCTGGTAGCGTGCCGCCCTTGTTCGGAGCCCAGCTCACTCCGCATCTGCAGCCTGGCTCCAAAAGAATTGGCGGTGCCGAGGATAGTTAGGACCAAGCAGGGGCTCACAGCAGCTCGCCAGCCCAACTGGAACACATTCACCTGCATTGCCTAGTTTCTAGAGTGCAGGCTGTTGGCCTCTCGTAGCAGCTTTGAGGCAGCCTGGACTGTAAACAAACACAGGAGGCAGGGTGCCAGCTTCTGCCTAATGGGCCTCTCTCTCTTCACACTGCCTGAGAGGAGTCTGGGGAAAAGGTCTACAGGCCTCATTCAAGGGATCTGAGCTGGAAAAGCGTTGTATTTTAGGCAAAACATGGGTTTTCTAACACCCTGGACATATTTCTTTGACAAAGAGAAACGTACAAACTATAGCCTTTCACAGTATCTGTCAATTGCCATGGCCCACGCATGTTCGAAAAACTGCATTTATTTCATGAGGATTAGCTGTAACTGGTGCCGCTCGTGAAGCAGACGCAGAGAGAAGTGTTCGTTGCATTGCCCTCGCTACTGGAGTAGCATCTATCCTGTGCTGCAGTTGCTGTTCTTATTTTTAAATTCACCAAGGACTTTTTACTCGTGTGGCCGCAGAGGAGGGAGAGGCGCCGGCCCCGGGACTGCGAGGACCAGCATTCCACAGCTACAGCTGGTCCTCTTCCCGCGTGAGCCGCGCCCCCTCCCAGTGCCACGCCCAGTCAAGTCCGGATAACTTCTTGCGGCCCCCGCTTCGCGGGTGCCGCTCGTGAAGCAGACGCAGAGAGAAGTGTTCGTTGCATTGCCCTCGCTACTGGAGTAGCATCTATCCTGTGCTGCAGTTGCTGTTCTTATTTTTAAATTCACCAAGGACTTTTTACTCGTGTGGCCGCAGAGGAGGGAGAGGCGCCGGCCCCGGGACTGCGAGGACCAGCATTCCACATCTACAGCTGGTCCTCTTCCCGCGTGAGCCGCGCCCCCTCCCAGTGCCACGCCCAGTCAAGTCCGGATAACTTCTCGCGGCCCCCGCTTCGCGGGAGCCGCTCGTGAAGCAGACGCAGAGAGAAGTGTTCGTTGCATTGCCCTCGCTACTGGAGTAGCATCTATCCTGTGCTGCAGTTGCTGTTCTTATTTTTAAATTCACCAAGGACTTTTTACTCGTGTGGCCGCAGAGGAGGGAGAGGCGCCGGCCCCGGGACTGCGAGGACCAGCATTCCACATCTACAGCTGGTCCTCTTCCCGCGTGAGCCGCGCCCCCTCCCAGTGCCACGCCCAGTCAAGTCCGGATAACTTCTCGCGGCCCCCGCTTCGCGGGAGCCGCTCGTGAAGCAGACGCAGAGAGAAGTGTTCGTTGCATTGCCCTCGCTACTGGAGTAGCATCTATCCTGTGCTGCAGTTGCTGTTCTTATTTTTAAATTCACCAAGGACTTTTTACTCGTGTGGCCGCAGAGGAGGGAGAGGCACCGGCCCCGGGACTGCGAGGACCAGCATTCCACATCTACAGCTGGTCCTCTTCCCGTGTGAGCCGCGCCCCCTCCCAGTGCCACGCCCAGTCAAGTCCGGATAACTTCTCGCAGCCCCCGCTTCGCGGGAGCCGCTCGTGAAGCAGACGCAGAGAGAAGTGTTCGTTGCATTGCCCTCGCTACTGGAGTAGCATCTATCCTGTGCTGCAGTTGCTGTTCTTATTTTTAAATTCACCAAGGACTTTTTACTCGTGTGGCCGCAGAGGAGGGAGAGGCGCCGGCCCCGGGACTGCGAGGACCAGCATTCCACATCTACAGCTGGTCCTCTTCCCGCGTGAGCCGCGCCCCCTACCAGTGCCACGCCCTTACTACCCGCAACACTATTTAACTCCGACCTGCAACGCGCATCGCGGGACGCGCGCGGGTCGGAGCACGGGGCGAAGCCCGGGCAAAGGGCGGGCCGTCTAAGGCCGTCCAAGGTCGCACAAGGACGGGGCGGGCCACCCCATTTCCATTTTTATTTGATTTCATATTCGTATCTAGCAATTGGACTACAACGTTTTTGCCATAGAGTTTTTACTATTAGGAGAAACTAGCTAAAACGTGGAAAGGTATCCTTTAAGTACCAGCCTGCTGACCATCTATACTGCTACACTCTTCATCCAACTGCATAACGGTAACTATTAACAAAATCTCTTTTCATCTGACTGAGATCATTTTTTATGGCATATAAAAAACTAAGATCTCGTACCATTTTTATGAAGAGAATGGGTACTGAAGAAGCTCTAAGAAAATGTTCCGTAAAAGCAGTAAAACAAGGTCAGTTGACTGGAACCCCTGCTATCAGCAATTATTTCTTAGCTCTATCTCCTAAAAATCTATCTTGTTCATCTGCTCGAGAATTGCCTGTAACATCGGAAAAAACTCCATCTAAAGAGGCTTTTGACTTGTCTTCTTTGGATGCACAGACTATCTCAACTGCAAGTGATCTAGGTTCTCATTCTAAACCTCAGATTTTACGCTCCAGACAGGAGTCTCAAACATCTATTCTCGATTCTTCTAAACTAAACACTATCACACCAACAAATCAAATAAATCACCTCTCAGACATCGTGGATTTCTGTCCAAACGGTATAAAGCCGATGGAAAATATTTCTGAGATACTACCAAATCCAGATAATTTACAAACTGAATCTCAAGAACAACACTTTGATTTTAAAATTGATCTGGATACATCACTGGATACATTTCTTCCAAATAATATGAATTCTACTAATACGGTGACACCCATCTCAAAGGCTCTATATACTTTACAGGAAATACTTGAATCTGTCCTCTCTTTTTTAGGTAACATTTTAGAAAACTCGGATCAAACTTTGGATGTTCAAATTGGCATTCTGAAATTTTTGGTAGAAGAAAAGAGGAAAAAAGAACATATGGAATTAACAAATAGTACACAGACTCAGGAGGAAAGAAAGGAGGTCTTTAAATCCTCTCTTTCAACTAAATTTTCAACTCCTGATTCTCAAAATAAATGTGACAATAGTACTCAAACATCTGACCAGGAATCAGTACATCAATTTAACACTAAAATCAAGAAGAACACCAAGGAGGTCCGAATATATTCCTTAAAGAAATTATTTAGAGAGGAGCCTTCATCGACTACTAAAGAGTATCCGATCTTTTCAGCGGTAAAGAATACCAATATGAAAAAAGACACTGATGAAGGAGATGAAAAAACTACTCTTGTTCCTGTATTAGACGAAGCTGGAGAAGAAAAGTCCTCCCAAATGAAATGTAACAAAGGATCAAAAGGAAAAATTAAAAATAGGAAACCACTAAGAAGAATTAATAAAAAGAAATCGAGAAAGATCAGATTCAAAAATGCAACCATTGACCACAATAATGAGGAAGGTCATTTTGACAAAGTAGCAATCAAACAATCTTCGGTAGCGGAACTAAATGAAATAAAAAACAAACTATCCATAAAACAACTGAATCAAAGCTCCTGAATACATACCTTCCAGAACAAAAAGTAGTACTGAACAAACAAATAAAGAAAGTGGGACTGATAAGATGCTATCCCTTGGTGGTGACCAATCTATGACCAAACATCTACAGTTTGAAGAACTTTTCCCAACTGATGATCTACCATTAAATCGAGGAAGGATAATCAATTTGCTGCAGCAAATCTATATGTTACAATCCATCACTAGTAAAGAAATAGATTTAGTAACATTCCCTATAAAAGAAAATCGAAAAATTGCGAAAGTAGCCTTTTGGTCATCTGTTGTTCCTGGGATCATCGTAAGGGAAAAAGAAATATTACATAAATACGGCTATGATGTCATAGAAATATTTCCTTCAAAGAATTATACAACTAAATCGATTGGCCCCCAAAATATTATCATGAATACCTCAACAAATAACTGGTATACAAACATATCTGATCATGCTGATTTGGAGCAAATCACCTCTAGGAAGGATACTTTGAAAATTCAGGTAAACAACGGTCAAAGGAATGTATGGAGCCAATTTCATGAAGAAAAAGAGGTCAGAAAAACAACAGAATCTTGGGCTTGGGTATCCGAGGCCTTAAACAGCAACAAACAAGTACATCGATCGCATTGCACTGTTTAACAGCAGTTTAAAGATTACCTCGTGGAACCTAGCCGGAAAAAACACCAATAAATTGAACATAGCACTAAAAAATAACCCTGATATCCTAGCCATGCAGGAAACATGGGCTATAAAACAATTCAAACAGAAGGGTTACTATGTTTATGATATCCCGGCTATAGCAACAAGCAGAGGTCATGCTAAGGGTGGTCTGGCTATTCTCTTAAGCGAGGAACATCAATGGTCTCAAGAAATAATCAACTCTAAATCTGACAATTTTCAGTGCATCAAGGTTATACTAAAAACAAATGCTTCTGACCAAAAAAAGGCCCTTCTGTTTTTTAACATGTATATTCCTCCAGGCACCACTCAGGATGCCATTTTTGCAGAAACTATTGATTCAATGTCTAAGATAATTGAAGAGCGAGCAAACACTCCGTTTTTGATCGTGGGTGATGTGAATGGGAAAATTTCTAATGCTGAAATTGGCAAATGGGCAAAAACATATGAAGACGAAACAATAGATTTACCTACTCCGATATTTCCTAAAGGAAAAGTCTCCGACAAAAGAGGGAAAATGTTATTAGCGTCACTCCCAAGCATAAATGGGTTAATTTTGAATGGTTACGTAGAGGGTGATAGACCGGCATCTTATACAAGGCGTGGAAATGGATCCCTTTCAATCATCGATTATTTAATATGCAGCATAGATATAGCGGACACATTTCATCACTTGAAAGTTAATTTTACAGAAGACAGCGACCATGCGCTTCTATGTCTAAACACTGGATGGTCGCTAAAATCTTCCCCGCTGAATCCAACTATGCACCTAAATGGGAATATTGAAATTAATCATAAACAGAGGCGAATCTTTTGGAATTCTGGGACCCTAGAGTATATAAATGGAAAAATTCTACAAAATAATATTTTAACTAAAATACATTCGGAAGACCAAATTATAAATTTCGAATGTATCATGACAAATCTTAAAAGAACTCTGCTTAACAGGGAAAAACCACGAAAAAATAAAACCTACAAGACCTCCAACGAAAATGAAAACAGGAGGAAACTGAACAAACTTATACGAGGGCAATTTTTAAATTATTCACCTGCAATACAGCAAGAAATAAATAAATTAAAAAACCAACATAGAAGAGATAAGAATAGTAAAAAAAGAAGGCTACAGGACAAAAATTGGGTGGACATTCACGAGGCGGCAAAACAATATAACCAAAGAAACTATTGGTCTTTGATAGCCAAAATAATTGGGACTAAAAAGAAATTATATGCCATACCAGTACCACCCCAGGAATGGGAAGTCTATCTAACTGACCTATACAAAGCAAACTCAACTGAAGTCGATAGTAATGCTGTTGAAATCCTCTTGGAAAATAAACTTACATCAATGGAAAAAAGTACAGCATTTTCTATTGAAACACACATTAGAAAAGCCAGAAATACTTCTGCGTCAGGCCCTGATCTGATACCGATCAAAGTTCTGCAGTCAAATCCTAAGGAATGGAGTCAGATGTTAACATCACTGTTTAATTTTATTTTTTGTACCAGGAGAATACCAAAATCATGGCAGGGAAGTACTATAATCCCCATACACAAAAAAGGGAATCAAAACGTTGCTAGTAATTACCGCCAGATTGCACTAATGGACGCTACAGGCAAAATCTTCGCTGCGGAGGTACTGGATAGATTAAAAGACTGGTGCTTCTCGCAGGGAATAATACCGATGTATCAAGCCGGTTTTCGTCCCAATCACTCAGTAACAGATAACATCTCAATTCTTCAGACTATTCTTGACAAATACACTCCCAAGCATAAATGGGTTAATTTTGAATGGTTACGTAGAGGGTGATAGACCGGCATCTTATACAAGGCGTGGAAATGGATCCCTTTCAATCATCGATTATTTAATATGCAGCATAGATATAGCGGACACATTTCATCACTTGAAAGTTAATTTTACAGAAGACAGCGACCATGCGCTTCTATGTCTAAACACTGGATGGTCGCTAAAATCTTCCCCGCTGAATCCAACTATGCACCTAAATGGGAATATTGAAATTAATCATAAACAGAGGCGAATCTTTTGGAATTCTGGGACCCTAGAGTATATAAATGGAAAAATTCTACAAAATAATATTTTAACTAAAATACATTCGGAAGACCAAATTATAAATTTCGAATGTATCATGACAAATCTTAAAAGAACTCTGCTTAACAGGGAAAAACCACGAAAAAATAAAACCTACAAGACCTCCAACGAAAATGAAAACAGGAGGAAACTGAACAAACTTATACGAGGGCAATTTTTAAATTATTCACCTGCAATACAGCAAGAAATAAATAAATTAAAAAACCAACATAGAAGAGATAAGAATAGTAAAAAAAGAAGGCTACAGGACAAAAATTGGGTGGACATTCACGAGGCGGCAAAACAATATAACCAAAGAAACTATTGGTCTTTGATAGCCAAAATAATTGGGACTAAAAAGAAATTATATGCCATACCAGTACCACCCCAGGAATGGGAAGTCTATCTAACTGACCTATACAAAGCAAACTCAACTGAAGTCGATAGTAATGCTGTTGAAATCCTCTTGGAAAATAAACTTACATCAATGGAAAAAAGTACAGCATTTTCTATTGAAACACACATTAGAAAAGCCAGAAATACTTCTGCGTCAGGCCCTGATCTGATACCGATCAAAGTTCTGCAGTCAAATCCTAAGGAATGGAGTCAGATGTTAACATCACTGTTTAATTTTATTTTTTGTACCAGGAGAATACCAAAATCATGGCAGGGAAGTACTATAATCCCCATACACAAAAAAGGGAATCAAAACGTTGCTAGTAATTACCGCCAGATTGCACTAATGGACGCTACAGGCAAAATCTTCGCTGCGGAGGTACTGGATAGATTAAAAGACTGGTGCTTCTCGCAGGGAATAATACCGATGTATCAAGCCGGTTTTCGTCCCAATCACTCAGTAACAGATAACATCTCAATTCTTCAGACTATTCTTGACAAATACATTGGGCGGAAATCACAACCAGTGTATGCTGCATTTATAGACTATTCCACCGCGTTTGATCGCGTTGATAGGCCAACCTTATGGAAAAAATTGAGAAAACTGGGGATCTCTGAAAACTTATTGCAACTCATAATCAAGTTACATACGAACACCTGGTCCCAGGTACAAATGGGAAGTGAAAAAGGTCTGACGAAACCAATTAATACTTTGAATGGTCTCAAGCAAGGATGCCTTCTTGCACAGATTTTATTTTCACTATATTTGAGCGATTTACCATCTCACCTGCAACAATGCACTAGCCTGCCCCCAAAGGTTGCTTCTCAGAGCATACATGCGTTGTTATATGCAGATGACATAGTTATGTTAGACCTCACACCTTTTGGCCTCCAAAATCTATTGGATTCCTTAAACGTTTATTCGAAGGATCATTTTTTAATCCCTAACTTAACGAAAACAAAAGTGGTAGCGTTCTCTGGCCGGAAAAAAAGTGCTAAATATTGCTGGAACCTTGATGGGATAAAAGTAGAGGAAGTAGACGAATATACTTACCTTGGGAGGATTTTTACAAAGAATTTACAAAATGCTAAACAAATAAACAATCTAAAGAAAAAATCTGAGATCCATGCCGGGGCACTCTCTAGATTGTATACTGCCACAGGGAATAGGCATTTCTCCTCATTGCTTAAAGTGTACAAAGTAAAAATACCCTCGGTTCTGTCTTATGCAACTGAACACCTACCAACAAAACAATGGTCTTTCATGGATATAACCGAAGGAAAGATCTTGAAAAGAATACTAAAGGTTTCTACATCAACATCTGTACAGGCCCTCAGACTGGAATTTGCATTAACAAGCTCGTATGCCACAGCCGTGGCAAATGTCATCCGATGGGCCTACAACATCTTGCATGCAAAGGAAGGAACATTGAGATTCTTGTTAAAGTCTGAGATATTTAAAACAGATTCTCGACAACTTAACTTTTCCAAGAATATGTCTGAAGCATTTAAAATAGCGAACCTTACTAAAGATATTCTGTTATCCTGGACAAAATCCCAGTTAAAACTTTTTTTTGAAATGCTTTACTCCAAGATTAAGTTACGATCTCGATTTTATGCATTGTAGCAAGTTATCTACATATAAAATTTTCATAGAGTCACTGGAATATAAGCAATTACGGCCATATCTGGGGCTTTGCCTTACACACGGAGCAAGAAGGTCTATAACTATGTTGCGCTTAGGTATCATACCTGTTTCCGCCTTTACATTTAAATGGTCACCAGGAGACTCCCCTATTTGTAAACTCTGTCTAGGCGGTGATCAAGACATTGTGCATATTTTATTTGTTTGCCCTCATGCAAGTGTAGTTAAAGCGCGGATAAGATATCTTGAGCCAATATACCAGAAATGCAACATTACTACAGTAAACAGCTTATTATTACTATGTAAACAACCGACAGACGAATGGGTTTGTTATAATTTCTACAAATTTTTAAAATCTTTTTTAATATTGTATTGATGTGTATGCTTATTTTTGTAAATGGTTTTCAAAATTTGTGGTCCTCAGTTGAGTACCAAAGCAAATAAAAAAAAATTGACTTTGACTTTGACTGTAACTGTTTTTAATAGTTTAGTGCCCTTACATTTCTGTTGCTTTACAACAGTTTAAAGATATTAGAGTTTCTGGGGGCGCTAGAGGGCGCGCACACAGAATGGCCGCCTAACAAGGAGGCTCCTGTACCCTGGAGCATAAATCCTTTACTTATCCTCACTTGCTGGAGGCTGAACGGTCCCGAAACCTGCTCGACTGGTCACAGACCTGATTCCCCGCACTCGGTGCAAGTTTGAAGCGAATCTAAACCGCGGTGCCTGTCCGCTGGGCTGAGACTGTTTCGCCCGGTGCTGTCGCTGGAGCTGCGAGGGGAGGTGAGCCGGGCTGGAATATCTAGGCGAGGCCGGGGATGACCACAAGGTGGTGGGCCTCGCCAGCGGACCCCGGTCGGGAGCATCTAAGCCACTGCCCTATTGCCTACGGAGTTGTTGTGTGGGCCTCCCCCTGCGTTGCAGGACACCTCAAGGGACTGCCTGATACCTGGAGCGGCGGGGGCGGACATTGCCGCGCCTGAATCCCATCCGTGGCTGCTGCGGGCGGCGATCCCCTGCTATCGGTGGGATGGTTGGCGACAGTCACGGGGAGCGCTGAGGACACACGCGGGAGGCGCCTTCTGAGGAATTCTGGTGGCTGCCTCGCCTGCGTGGGATACACGGGTGCCGTGTAGCGACGCTGCTGGCTGCGGACACTGGATTTGATTGCTGAAACTTTATGGGGCCGGCGGAAGGCCCTGCTCCTACTGCCATTACTGCGAGGAGCCCGACGTGTGGCGGCGCTGTGCATGCTACGGAGACCCGCATTGCTGGTTAGTGTACCTGAAGCGGTGGTGGGCTCGAGGGGCGGCCCCACGTCACGGTATCGTTATAATTGCCCCCGATGCGCTGGATTACGCTTCCCCTGGCCCAAAATATTGATGGTGAATCTGGCTGTGTTGTCGTGTGCCCAGGGCTGACTCCACTGGCGGCGCTGGACGTAGAGCACTTTGTGAGATCGATACCTGCTATCTGCTGGCAGAGACTGGACTCATGTCATTTTATGCTTTTTGGTGGTTTGCAGGGCTGGGAGCCCAACATGTCCGAGAGTGACATCTACGTATCTTAGGATGCTAGAGTGCCACGTTTACTGCTATCGCTCCTGACGTGGGCGGGCGAGTTTGGGCTGGAACATATTGCCGAGGCCTGTGCCGCTGCTGCAGTCCTTTGAGGAGCCTGGCATAACTACGCAGGCGGGGAGATTAGCCTCGGCGCCACGATGGTTAGGCAAGACAACCACCAACCGAAGCTATCCTTCGAGGCTGCAAAAAGGGGGCAGAAGGTGACAATCGAGAAGCCAAGTGTGAGTGGGGGCGGGTGCAGCTGGCGATGTCCCTCCCCCTGAAAACCAGGACCTACAACAAATCCTACAAGAGATGCGACAAGGCTTTGCCACGGTGGTGGACAAGGTGGACAGGATGTCCTCTAGGATGGATGCCCTAGTCCACAAAGTTGACCAGCATGAAGAAAGACTCACGGCTGCTGAACAACGTATCTCTGACGGCGATGATACCACGGCCTCCCATTCCACTCAACTGGCCAGAATGGACAATTTACTGCTGGTCATTGCGGCTAAGAACGAGGATTTGGAAGCCCGCAGCAGACGCAACAACATCCGCGTCACGGGCGTGCCAGAATCAACAAATACAGGCAGAATGGAACTCTATGTGGAGAAGATGCTCTTAACATCAATTGGGGAAGAGGCGTTCTCCCCGCAATTCATCATCGAGCGAGCGCACAGATCCCTAGGCCCAGTGCCCAAACCGGGTGCGCCGCCGAGACCCATAATAGCCTGCCTACTGAACTATCGAGATCGTGACACAGCCTTGAAAGTGGCACGTGCAAAGCAAACACTCTCCTATAACGGCGTTAACTTCTCCATTTATCCCGATTTCACTCCCATGGTCCAGGAGGAAAGACGCAAGTTTATCGCAGTGAAGAAAAAGTTACGTGATGCACAGATAGACTATGCTTTACTCTATCCGGCGAAGCTCCGGATCACGCACCAAGGAAAGCAACGCTTCTTCACTAACCCGCAAAAAGTGGAAGATTACTTAAAAGCACTCAGGAGGGCGTCGAGAGGATTGCAAGAACATGACGCGGCGCAGGGAGATGACCTACCGGAGTCGGATGGAGACGCCTAAACCATTATAGTTGTAACGGCAATCGGCCTTCGAGTGACGACCCTACACTGCTGAGACACTGATTCCTATGCACTACGGACAAATACTGAGACTAAGACAAGGGACAGTGGCCTAATCCCAGCGGTAATGTACTCCAGGGTCCACTAACCCCCCTTGGCCTCACTCAAGAGTGGTACAAGCTAAGAGGCTAGAGGGGGGAGTTGCGGTTGTGTGTCCTTTGATGCTGTTCCCCCTGCGGGTATACCCCATACTTGGGTTTTGATTTACTGAGGTTTGTTTAGATTGTGAGGGAGGGAAAGGGAACAGGGATACAGAGTGCCCCATCTGGCAAGTTGGGGGTGCCGAGGAGAGGCGTGGGGAGGGGTGGGGAGGGTATAGGTGGCTGCTGGCATGATTGGGATGCAGTAGTGGGAGGGGGGTGGACTCAGCTTTACGGGTTTTTTTTCCTTACAGTGGGGGAGGGCCTGTTGTGTGAAGCGTGCGGTTGCATAACTCACCCGAAACAGAGATGTATTTGCTAGAATATGATATGGCATGTTGCAATACTACAGAATGTTCTTTAATCTATGGCGGGGACGGTACTTGATGCGCAATTGAGCTGTATGTCCTGGAATGTCAGGGGGCTTAATAATGCTAGGAAATGCCGTAATGTGATCGCATACTTGAATCGCCACCAGGTTCATATCGCCATGCTGCAAGAAACGCACATATCACCACAGACTCGCACCACATTTGCAAGTAAATGGGCTAGTACACGCTCTTTCTCGTCTTACTCCTCCTACGCAAGGGGGGTGGCTATCCTGGTCAAACATAACTTCCCATTTCAGGTGGTAGGCGAGGTCTCGGATGCAGAGGGGCGCTTTACTATTGTGTGGGGGTGCCTTGGGCGCGGCACTGTTACTCTGGTGAACTGCTACGCCCCCAATTTGGATCAGCCCGAATTCTTAACCACATTATGGGGCAAAATCCTTGACATAGGTTCTCAACATATCATCTGGGGGGGTGACTTTAATGTGGCGCTAGTGCCCCATTTAGATCGAGCAGATGGAGTGGCGCTTTATAAGACCAAGTCCAGAGAAGCGTTGGAAGGTGTAATTGAGGAGGGAGATCTGGTGGATAGCTGGAGACACCTACACCCATCCCACAAAGAGGGCACACATTTCACGTCACTAACTGGTACATGAGCACGGCTGGACTATCTTTTGCTGTCAAGAAACATGAGTGTTGGAGTGACCAGGGTGGAACACTTACCTAGGACTTACTCTGACCATAGCCCGGTTCTGTTGCGCTTACAGGTGCCCGGTTGGGACAACCCCCGACCGCATTGGAGGTTACAGCATGCAGCACTGTTGGATGCGGTGTGTCGCGAGTAACTGGGCGAGGAGATCGCTGCTTTTTTCCCACGCAACAAAGAGTCAGTGGACTCGGTTGAAACCATTTGGGAGGCGTTCAAAGTTACCGTTAGGGGATATTGCATATCGAAAAGCTTTGGAGTGTTGCGTGATATACAGTGCACTATACGTACCATCGATGGCGACCTGAAAAGTCTGGAGGCTAGGACGGTAGTGGGGGACACCGCTGAAGTACACGCAGAATTCAGGGCCAAGCTAACACAATATGAAGAAGAAGCGACTAGGGAAGCTAAATTTAAAGGGAAACACTGGCAAGCGAGGAAATATAGTGGGAGGGATAGACCTGGCAAGGCATTGGCAGTGCTGACCCACCCTCCCCGCTCTTCCAATGTGATCCTCAAAGTCATAGATAACCAGGGCCAAACTGTTCGGGACGCGGATGGTATACTATCTGTGTTCCTGTCTCATTATCGCGCACTGTACACCACCGCCACAACCGAGGACGTGTCATACGATGACTTCCTTGGAGACGTAGCCCTCTACTGGCTTGGTGACGCGGACAGGTCCTTCCTCGCTGCTCCCTTTGAGCTTGATGAAATCAGAGAGGCCATCATGTCGCTCCAAAATGGTAAAGCCCCTGGCCTTGATGGGCTACCGGTAGAATTTTATAAGACATACATAGATATAATGGCTCCGGTTCTTCGAGAAATATTTGAGGAATATTTGACTGATGGAATCCTCCCTCGTGAAGTCGTTATCACATCGCTCCTTAAGCCGGGTAAGAGCCCTAACACCTGCGATTCTTACCATCCACTGTCTCTATTAAATTGCGACGTTAAAATACTGGCTAAGGTGCTGGCCACCAGGCTGTCCCTCCTTATGACCCAAATCATTCTACCTGACCAATCAGGATTTGTCCCTGGTCGTTCCACTTCCCACAATCTGCGCACGTTATTTTCCTTGCTCCGAACGGTGCACCCAGATCTCCCGGTTGCAGCGGTCTTCCTGGACGCCCCTAAGGCCTTCGACTCAGTCGAATGGCCGTATCTATTTACTGTACTAACCCGAATGGGATTCCCCAAGGTATTCATCTCTTGGGTCCAGTTACTCTATACGCAACCCACGGCGAGAGTACTAATCAATGGCCACCTCTCTCCCTCAATTGAGATCACCAGAGGCACCAGACAGGGGTGTTAGAAAGGCGACCCCGGGGGGGGGGGGGCAGAAGAGGTCTGACTGACGACCCCTAGGTCCACCTCTCCTTCGAGAAGTAGCCGACCGTTACGGAGGGGCCTCCTGAATGAGGGCCCTCTCCAAGGATCGTACAGCCGAGTAATCACAACACTACAAACGGACACCACGCAAGAGATCAAGTTCTTAAGCTTTTATAAGTAATGAAGGTGGCTGGTTCTTGGCAGTATATACAGATGGATCGAAGGATCCGTAAAGTCTCGGAAAGGGGGGTAGGTAGCGGGACAGTCTAGTTCTGGGCGGAGGAAGGGATACCCTACGCACAGATCTCAATCCTCGAGCTGGGGGGTTCCGAGAGGTTCGAGCCGCGGCAGCGCCAGCAGGCTCTCAGATGGTTCAGCAAGGTAGGCCGCGGCAGCGCTAGCAGGCTCTCAGATGGTTCAGCAAGGTAGGCCGCGGCAGCGCCAGCAGGCTCTCAGATGGTTCAGCAAGGTAGGCCGCGGCAGCACCAGCAGGCTCTCAGATGGTTCAGCAAGGTAGGCCGCGGCAGCGCCAGCAGGCTCTCAGATGGTTCAGCAAGGTAGGCCACGGCAGCGCCAGCAGGCTCTCAGATGTTTCAGGTTACCGGAGATGAGTTCGTCTGGTGTCGGCCGTGACAGCGTCAGCAGGGCTTCCAGTCCAGGATACAACTGACATCCTAATCCAGGGCTGGCCCAGATATAGGACTGGAGTCCTTTGATGTCCGGACCCTCGCGCCTGGGGGTCAGAAGGGCCGGGATGAGTGTGTCCAGACACCCAGCAGGGGGGTGGAGCCAGCGCCCAGGGAGGCCGGAGGGCGATCGAAACCAGGCGTCCGGGGACGGCTGGAGGGCCATCGAAACACCCCTTTCTCCGGGATCTGTCGAGTGGCCACTCGACCACCTGGGTGGATCTTGGTGCCTCGATGTCTGGGCTTCGCTGGGGCCTGGGCCGGAGCAGAGGCCACGTGGTCGTGACGTGGTGGGCCCAAGATGGAGTCGGGCGCAGCCTCATGCTTATGTCGTGAGTGGCCCACGATGGAGCCCGGTCGGTAGTGGGGGTCCGGGATGGTGGCCGGACCAGCAATGTTGGGGCGTGCAGTGTCGGGCAAAAGGGCTGCCCGATGCTGGGTGGAGGGCCGATGTCGTCCTGGGCTCGCCATGCGGGAGCGGTAGGACCACGCCATGAGGCCGGGTCCAACATGCGTCCCCCCCAGCTGAAGGCAGGGGAGAGTCACCCATCTTCTTGGGGATTCTCCTCGCCGAGGCGGAAGAATCGGGACAGGCCGTCAGCATTGGCGTGGTCGTTGCCGGGGCGATGCTCCACAGTGAAATCCATCCCCTGCAGCGAAATGGACCAGCGCAGCAGTTTCGGGTTTTCTCCCCGCATCTGCATCAACCACCGCAGGGGCCGGTGGTCGGTCTGCACTCGGAAGTGGGTGCCGAAGAGGTAGGGCCGGAGCTTCTTGAGGGCCCACACCACGGCGAAGGCTTCCCTCTCGATGGTGCTCCATCGCTGCTCTCGTGCCAGTAGGCGTCGGCTGATGAAGGCCACAGGCTGGTCGATGCCTTCGGAGTTAACTTGGGACAGGACCGCCCAGATGCCGTGCTCTGAGGCGTCGGTTTGGACCACAAACTCTCTGCTGTAGTCGGGGGCCTGGAGCACAGGGGCGGTGCACATGGCAGTCTTCAGAGTTTCAAAGGCTGCCTGGCACTCTGGGGTCCAGTGCACCTTCTGTGGTAGTTTCTTTGAGGTCAGTTCTGTGAGGGGCCCCACAATGCTCCCGTAGTTCTTTACGAATCGCCGATAATATCCGGTGAGCCCCAGGAAGGCGCGGACGGCGGTTTGGGTGACCGGGGGCTCCCAGGCCCGGATGGTATCTATCTTTGGTTGGAGGGGAGCCACTTGGCCGCTCCCCACTTGGTGTCCCAGATAGGTCACGGACCCTTGGCCTATCTGGCACTTACTGGCTTTGATGGTGAGTCCGGCCCGCCGAAGGGCCGTCAGGACTGTCCAGAGGTGGGTCAGGTGCTCATCCCAGTGGAGGCTGTACACCGCAATGTCATCGAGATAGGCGGCACTGTAGTCCTCTAGACCGGCCAGCACTTGGTTCACTAGTCTCTGGAAGGATGTGGGTGCGTTCTTCATGCCGAAGGGCATCACTTTGAAGTGATAGTGGCCATCTGGTGTCGAGAAGGCCGATCGCTCCTGTGCACCAGGGGTAAGGCCAATCTGCCAATACCCCGCCGTGAGATCGAAGGTGCGGAGATATTTGGCGGCCCCTAGGCGATCGATCAATTCATCCGCCCTGGGGTGGGATGGGCGTCGGTCCTGGTGACGGCATTCAGTCCCCTGTAGTCAACACAGAACCGGAGCTCCGGAGCGGCTCCGGGGGGGGCGGCTTTAGGGACCAGGACAACGGGACTGGCCCAGGGACTGTTGGAGGGTTCGACTACCCCCAGAGCTAACATCTTGGCCACTTCGGATTGGATGCAGGCCCGAACCCGGTCGGGCACTCGAAAAGCTCGGTGTTTTACAGGGGGGCTGTCTCCTGTGTCTACATCGTGGACACACCACCGGGTGAACCCCGGAGTGAGGGAAAACAGATCCGCAAACTGCCCCAACCAGCTTCCGGCAGTCCTGTTGCTGCTCTGGGGTCAGGGAAGAGGAGAGCGTGACCCCTTCGATGGAGCCGTCTTTCTCGGTGGTGCTGAGGAGATCTGGTAGTGGTTCGGAGTCGTCTTCAGCTCCGTCATCGGTCGCTAGCAGCAGGCTCAGTTCAGTGCGTGCAAAGTGTGGCTTGAGCCGGTTAGCGTGCAGAACCCGGAGGGGGTTCCGGGGGAACTCCATGTCCACTAGGTAGGTGACGGGGCTCTTGCGCTCCACCACTTTGAAGGGCCCCGTCCATTTGTCCTGGAGGGCACAAGGTTCGACCGGGGACATGACCCAGACCTGCTGGCCCGGCTCGAATTCGATGGACGAGGCGTTCTGGTCATACCAGCGTTTCATCTCCTCCTGACTAGCCTCCAGGTTGGCCTCGGCAAGTTCCCGGAACTTCCGAGTCTGATTGCGGAGGGTCAGGAGGTACCGGTAGACATCGGGTGGGGCCTCTCGAACTGCTGTCTCCCAGCCTTCCTTGACCAGGCTGAGGGGGCCTCGGACCGGGTGTCCGTACAAGAGTTCAAAGGGGCTGAACCCCAGGGACTTCTGGGGTACCTCTCGGTAGGCGAACAGGAGGCAAGGTAGCAGGACATCCCATTTGCGCCGGAATGGTTCTTCTAAGCCCTTGATCATCCCCTTCAATGTTCTGTTAAATCGTTCCACTAGTCCATTTCCTTGGGGATGGTACGGGGTGGTGAATTTATAGGCGACCCCGCACTGTTGCCATAGGGACCGCATATGCTTCGAGATAAAGTTGGAGCCTCGATCACTCACGACTTCTCGGGGGAAGCCGACTCGGGAGAAGATGCTCATGAGGGCTCGGCCCACCACGGGGGCTGTGATGGTTCGGAGGGGAATGGCTTCGGGATAGCGGGTAGCATGGTCAACCAGGACGAGGATGAAGCGGTGCCCCTGCGAGGTTCGAGGGTCCAGGGGCCCTACGATATCTATCCCCACTCGCTCAAAGGGGGTAGTCACCACGGGGAATGGCTGGAGCGGGGCTTTGACTTTCCCCCCGCTCTTCCCGCTGGCTTGACAGGTCAGGCAGGTCCTGCAGTGGTTAAGCACATCGGTGCGCATTTTTGGCCAGAAGAAATGGGTCACCAGGCGGCTGTAAGTTTTGTCCTGCCCCAGGTGCCCGGCGAGGGGCACATCATGTGCTAAGTTCAGGAGGAAGTCTCTGAATCGGAGGGGTACGACCAGTACCCGGCCGGCCCCTAGTTCAGCAATCTTTTGCTCACTGTAGAGAAGGTTGTTGTCCCAGTAGATCCAGTGGGACGCCGCGGGGTCTCCAGCTGCTTGGGTAGCGGCTTGCTGTCGAATCCCTTCGAGGGAGGGGCAGGTTTTCTGTTCCTGCCGGAACTGTTCGCGGGTGGGGCCACCTTCTTGGCGCCATTGGGCGAGTTCTGGGAGGTGGTCGAGCTCGGTGAGATCTTCTTGGTCGGGCCCTTGGGGGCCGTGTTCGGGGTCGGCGCCTCGGGGACGACGGGCGGCGGAGGGGCGGGCCACTCCGGCTCCTCGGTGGGAGCTTCCCCCGCTGGGGTGGAGGCTCGGGAGGTCATGGAGCGGGTGGTCGCACAGACCCACACGGGAAGGCCTAGCATCCCCAGGTGCTCTCTCCGTTCGACGTTAGCCCAGGGGGAACTTTCTAGGTCGTTCCCAAGGAGGCAGTCCACGGGGGCATCGTCGCGGACAGTCACCTTCAGCACGCCCGACACTCCTCCCCACTCGAAGGGGATGCGGGCCATCTGGCACAAAGTCTCTGAGTTATCTGCGGACCGGACTGGACACAGGACATTAGGCAGGATCTGTTCCGGGGTCACCAGATGGCAGCGGACCGCTGTCACGCTGGCCCCAGTGTCACGGAGGGCTTCGGTCCTGCGTCCATTGATGGTGACCCACTGGCGGTATTTCTGGGTGTTGCCAGGGATGGGGCCTCGGGGGATCAGGTCGTGAGTACCCAGGCATGCTAAGGTCATGGCGGCGGGCTCCCACTCGGCTTGCTCGGGGTTGTCGTCCTCCTCCTCACTCCTTTCTTCACCCAGGGCAGCGGCTGCGATCTGGCGGGTTGGGGCACCGGTGGTGCCGGGTCGCTGATTCATTGGGCAGAGGGGGTCATTCGCATAATGACCCAGTCGCTGACACCTGTGGCACGTAACGTTCGGGCGGGGCCCCGGTCCGGCTGGGGGGCCCCCTCTCTGGCCCAGGGATGGCGACGTGGAGGTGGGGGAGGACCCCTGGGGGACGTCTCGACCCCGGCTCTGGCCTATTCCGCCGCCTTGTGGTCGGTGGTTCCCCGGGGATCCCCGGCCGTAGTCTCCCAGTGGACTCCGGGGAACTCGGGTGCTCACCCATCTATCCGCCTCGACAGCGAGTTTTCGTGGCTCAGTCAATTTGCTGTCGAGGAGGTGTTGCCGGAGTTCGATGAAGCAGTTATTGGACAGAAGCTCCCATAGAATGAGGTCGATCAACTGCGGGAAGGTGGTGACCTGGCAGCCTCTGACCCACCCCTCGAAGGCTCTGCTGTAAAAGTTCACGTACTCCACCCACGTGGTACCGGGGATTTTCTTGCAGTCTCTGAATCACTGCCGGTACATCTCGGGGGTGAGTCCGTAGCGAGTGAGGAGGGCGGTCTTCATGTGCTCGTACGAGGTCATCTCGGTATCAGGGAGCTCCAGCAGAGCGTCCCTCCCTTCGTTGATAAACTTCCCCCACAGGCCGGCGCCCCAGTCCTTGAGGGGTACTCGATGGGCGGCCATGGCGACCTCGTAGGCTTTGAACCACTGTTGGATGTCGTCGTTCTTATAGTACTCTTTGACGACATCCTTAGGTATGTGCACCTTCGTGTCCACCGGCGGGGGTGAGGTCTTACCCCCGGCGATGGCAGACTCGTTTGCATTGGCTTTAAGTTCCATTTCTTTGAGGACGCGCTCGTGCTCGAGCATGAGTCTCTTCTCCTCGAGGGCTAACTTCCTTTCTGCCAGTTGGATTTCTCCTTCTTGTCTGAGTCGAGCAAGATCCAACTTGTGGAGCCGGGTCCTCTCTCGTTCTCGGGCGTCTTCGTGGGAGAGGCCTGTGTCTGGGTTTGCGGGTCTCCCTCCCGCTGGATTCGTCTCGGCCTCCGGGCCTCCGTTCGGGCCCGGGTTATCTTCACTCGGGGGTGGCGCCTCGCCGGCGTCCACCCAGGCCTGCAGGGCCGATTTAAAGTCTTCTTTGGTGCTTAAGCCAGTGGTAGCGATGCCTAGTTCTTTGCAGAATTGCTTTAGCTCCTTGTGACTGTAGTCTTCCATTTTCTCTTTCTGGAATTATGTGCTCATGGTCGTAGTGGGTTTTTCTTGGTAGTGAGTGAATTACTCTCTGTACGATCTGCGTGGGCTCG
Source organism: Lissotriton helveticus (assembly GCF_964261635.1). Lineage (NCBI taxonomy): Eukaryota > Metazoa > Chordata > Amphibia > Caudata > Salamandridae > Lissotriton > Lissotriton helveticus. Next base: position 1,935,530,022 of record NC_136063.1, on the reverse strand, counting down.
GATCCCGGCGCTTGCCACCAATGTTAGAAAGGCGACCCCGGGGGGGGGGGCAGAAGAGGTCTGACTGACCACCCCTAGGTCCACCTCTCCTTCGAGAAGTAGCCGACCGTTACGGAGGGGCCTCCTGAATGAGGGCCCTCTCCAAGGATCGTACAGCCGAGTAATCACAACACTACAAACGGACACCACGCAAGAGATCAAGTTCTTAAGCTTTTATAAGTAATGAAGGTGGCTGGTTCTTGGCAGTATATACAGATGGATCGAAGGATCCGTAAAGTCTCGGACAGGGGGGTAGGTAGCGGGACAGTCTAGTTCTGGGCGGAGGAAGGGATACCCTACGCACAGCTCTCAATCCTCGAGCTGGGGGGTTCCGAGAGGTTCGAGCCGCGGCAGCGCCAGCAGGCTCTCAGATGGTTCAGCAAGGTAGGCCCCGGCAGCGCCAGCAGGCTCTCAGATGGTTCAGCAAGGTAGGCCGCGGCAGCGCCAGCAGGCTCTCAGATGGTTCAGCAAGGTAGGCCGCGGCAGCGCCAGCAGGCTCTCAGATGGTTCAGCAAGGTAGGCCGCGGCAGCGCCAGCAGGCTCTCAGATGGTTCAGCAAGGTAGGCCGCGGCAGCGCCAGCAGGTTCTCAGATGGTTCAGGTTACCGGAGATGAGTTCGTCTGGTGTCGGCCGTGACAGCGTCAGCAGGGCTTCCAGTCCAGGATACAACTGACGTCCTAATCCAGGGCTGGCCCAGATATAGGACTGGAGTCCTTTGATGTCCGGACCCTCGCGCCTGGGGGTCAGAAGGGCCGGGATGATGGTGTCCAGACACCCAGCAGGGGGGTGGAGCCAGCGCCCAGGGAGGCCGGAGGGCGATCGAAACCAGGCGCCCGGGGACGGCTGGAGGGCCATCGAAACACCCCTTTCTCCGGGATCTGTCGAGTGGCCACTCGACCACCTGGGTGGATCTTGGTGCCTCGATGTCTGGGCTTCGCTGGGGCCTGGGCCGGAGCAGAGGCCACGTGGTCGTGACGTGGTGGGCCCAAGATTGAGTCGGGCGCAGCCTCATGCTTATGTCGTGAGTGGCCCACGATGGAGCCCGGTCGGTAGTGGGGGTCCGGGATGGTGGCCGGACCAGCAATGTTGGGGCGTGCAGTGTCGGGCAAAAGGGCTGCCCGATGCTGGGTGGAGGGCCGATGTCGTCCTGGGCTCGCCATGCGGGAGCGGTAGGACCACGCCATGAGGCCGGGTCCAACAAGGGGTGCCCTCTGTCCCCTCTCCTCTTTGCGATTGCCGTTGAGCCCCTGGCTTGTAGGTTGCGACAGTTGCATCGAGAGGGTGCATTTCGCTGCCTTCAACTTCAGCTTGATGTATCGTTATACGCTGACGATATGACGCTTTACGTTAAGGACCCGTCGCGCAATCTGAACCCCTTGCTGAGGGAATTTGTTGTCTTTGGCAGAATATCTGGAGTATGCATCAATTGGGCTAAATCGCAATTCTACCCCCTCACTGATGCAGTCATCGACTTTCCACTGGATTTTCCCTTGGAATGGTGCCGAACAGACTTACGCTACCTGGGTATTCAAGTTACGCGAGATAGGGATGAAACAATACGGCTCAACTACGGAGTTGCAATCACAAAACTCACCGCATCGGTTGATCGCTGGGTTTCTCTTCCCCTCTCCATGGCTGGGAGGGCGTCGCTTATTAAAATGGTGGTGTTTCCCCGCTTTCTGTATCTTTTTCTTAATATTCCTTATTACCCAGGCGCTTTCTTCTTCAAAACATTGAGGACGGAATTGTGCAGGCTGTTCTGGGGGGGTAAGCACCCACGGCTCCGATGGTCGATATTGATCCAGCCGTATGATAAGGGAGGCTTCGATATACCTGATTTCGAGGCTTACTATATATATATATGCGCAGGCACACTACGCCTATCATTGGATGAACCCTACACCTTTTATGCCTCAACTAGCAGTCGAGGATTGGATCGCGAACCCTCTTCCTCTGAGTGGGCTCATTCACTGTCCAGCAGCGGCCATAGAAACACTGTTTATCACGGTTACATGCACTATTGATGCCTGGCGCCGCATGACTAAGATACTGGACTGTGCTATGCCTTACTCCTCTCGCCTGCCATTAACGTACCATCCATCCTACACTGGAACTCCTTCAGTAAAGCGGCTTCCGGGCCCTTTGTCGACGTTTGCAGATCACCTGCTGGGGAGACCTCTTTACTGACGGTCAGTTTAAAACAGTGGATTTGTTTTTTAAAACCCTTAACCCCACTCCTCTCAAATCATTCTACTACCTGCGGCTGTGGCAAGGGATGAGAAAGATCTTGCCTGACTTTCCTAACGAGCCTGCAGTCTTGCCTCCCTTACACTTTATGTTATGCTCGCAGGATGGCCGGCACTTAGTATCGGGCATGTACCGACACGTTAAAGTGTCCAGAACGGGACATGAGAGCTCAGCCCGAACACACTGGGCTACTGATCTAGCGGTGGAGATCACTGATGACCAATGGTCCTATTGCTGTGACCTTACGGCTCGGATTTCTGCCAGCAGTAGGCTCAGGATGATGCACTTTAAATTCCTTCAGCGGTTAAGAAGCATAGATTCCGCTTGTCGAATGATGACAGATGTGAGCACTGTCACGCGGAGCATGCTGGATTCCTACACTTGTCCTGGGAATGCCCCTCGATCCACGCTTACTGGCAGCAGATACATGTTGCCCTTGAAACCATGATTAAAGTACCAATAAACCCTGACCCTCTATTAATGTTGCTGGGGTACACACCGCACATCCCTAGGACCTGCAGGAAATTCTTGGACATTGTTCTCCTCTTTGCAAAGCGCCGCGTGGAGTGTAGATGGGGACGTGGTAGGACACCGAAGTTTAAGGACTGGATCGCAGATCTGATCCACTGCCAGGAACAGTTCACTATTTTTGCTGAAACACTTCCGATCTCCTCTAAACCTAGGGATATCTGGGGTCCTTTGACCGCGTATTTACTTACCCAGGGACATGAGGAGGATGGCGCACCCGGGGGGGATGTGCAGGCTGCTGATGATACACAGGTGGCACCTGTCCGGACCATGGCTTGAAGCGATCTATGAGAGGAATATACTGTTGGGACACTTATTGTATGTACGAAAACATAGCCATTTATTCTGCACCCTATGTTACCATTTATTGTTAATTTGCACAGAATTTTGATTACCTAACACTGTAATTCTTTGCTTTGAACCAAACTAAGATACCTATGTGATGTGAAGTGACCTCTGAGAGCTATTCCTGTTGAACATGCATTGTACCTATTCAATTACCTGTCCCTAACTGTGACATGCTATTCTGCTACCATGAATTCTCTGATTGCCATGAGGAATGTGTTGCTGTAACGCTCCATACTGCCGACCTCTAGTTTGTTCGGTAAAAGCTATAAATAAAGTTTATTAAAAAAAAAAGATATTAGAGTTTCTCATTCCTCAAACAAGTTTCTGATATTTAAATGTTTCCTTCATCTTCATTCTTTGTGTCAAGTCCACCCTGGTGCCATCACCTTTTGCCTCTCTACCAGGTATAAGACTGAAGAAGTTTCCCTGGTTCTATCGTTCTCATCTTTTGAGAAAGAAGTTGTTGGCATAAACTATTTAGGGAAAAAAATCCTTCAGTTATTGTGCCACGCTAGCATGGAGGTTGGCGTTCTAGTCTTTTGAATTTGCAGCAGCCATTTCGTGCGTGCGCTTCCTGAGCGCTGCGCACTTCAACTGCCTTTTTCGGAGATAGCGGTTGTTTCCTGGGAGTCTCCGCTGAGGCGTCTCAATTCCTGTCAGCCGTCATCATTTTGGTTCTTCGTTTACTAATGAAGAAGAGTTCAGAACCTGTCTCATCGTACTGGTAGCTGTGAGGTATTTCGGCATTGTTGTGAATCTCCTCCGGCTTAAGTTTTCTCTCCGGAGTCGAGGTAAGACGTTCCAGAGCTCGAACTCACATTCGAGCATTTCAGCAGCAGCAGAGGTCTTCAGTTTGTATCCTTTATTAGCGCTAGAACTGTGAATTTGCTGCTCTAAAGATAACTTATCGAAAAAAGACATTTCTAGTTGGGAACATGTCGCAGAAGTCCATTATGGTTCCCGAGTCAGTACAGAATCTGTAGGTACTACTCTCTGCTGTGTATTGAAAGGCTTATCTGCTAATTTGAAGTTATTCCAGTGGGACTGCAATTGTCCTTTTCGAACTAAGACATTGTTCCATTATATTATGAACTCTATGCACACGAGTCAATTCAAGGAACAATTGGAGAGAAGGCGCGCAGCGCAGTCTACAGTAACTACAAACATTCTCTTGTGCGAGAACTTCCAGTTGGAATGCAGCAAACTAAGAGTCCAGTGGAATAATATCGTGAAGTTCAGTTCCTTCATCTATCTATTGACTGGCAGACCATTGTAGTAGTGTCTAGGGGTATAATGTATGCGCATATAGTTTATATCCTTATTCATGATTGGTGGTTTGTAAATTGAACTTCTGCAGACCTACATCTTCTACTGGAATTGTGTTTCAACAAATTACATAAATAGCATATTACCTACTATTCAGAGAGAGGCTAAATCCACACCCATTGCAGGTATTCATAGAGTGGTTTAAACTAAATGAAGAAACGCCAGTTCTTGTGTGAATGTATTAAAGTTGTGCTACTTCTTACAGGTCTCCAAAGCAGCAGCTAATCGTGAGGGCACCTGGGTGTGGCAGTCTCTCTTGTTTGTTATCCACTTCCCCTTTCCCTTTCATTCCTGAGCTCAGAGTCCTCTGGGAGCAGGGGTGACGGGGAGTTGGGAAATTATCTTCTGAAGACCCTCTCCAGATCGTCCCCACAGAATACTAGAGTTCAGGTACGGTCCTCTTGACACTTTGATATTGTTTCATATTTGTTGAAATGTCACTCCTAATTACCTCGAATTTATGAAAATGTCACACATGGCAATCTGAAACCTTGGCAGCTATGCATTGGAACTAGCGGTCCCTAAATTACAAATTTATTTTGTGAACAGTGAAACATTGCTGCGAGCAGTTTTCAAATCCTAAGTTTACTTTGTAGCATGTGTCTTCCTGCGTTTATTGATGTACCTTAACAGCCAAACCCGAATTGCTCACAATAAACATCTACTCCTCGCAGCCGCACAGTTAACCTCTTCCGTGCCACACAGGTTTATGCAACAACCTGAAATTGATCCGCTAAGTACCGGGCGGCCCCAAACCTGTGGACGTTTAGAAGCCTGAGCTAACTTGCACAGGAACATAATTACACGCAAATACGAGGGACACCGATGGAAAAGTAAGGTAGCTCCGTAATTTGACGTTTCGCTCGCCTTCAGCAAGAGCCAGGACAGCATTCCTAAGCCCAACACCTCTTACCCCTTGCCTCAGAAACGATCGTGGTCAGATCCGGTTCTTGCAAAAAAACCTTCCTGGGGGGGCGTGGCCAAGATGGCGGGCTAGGAAGACGCACTCTCCGTGGGCTCCCGTGTTCCCGTAGCCCCTGCACCGCTTCGCACCGCTGATCTCCCCCGGATCGAGCGGAAGCGACGCCTGGTGCATCCGAGACCACAGCGGCGCAGTCCGGAACCTCCAGTGGCCCCGTAGCCCGTGAACGCGATGACCAAAAGGTCCGTGGAGCGGGGCCGGACGCAGAGCAGACAGAGGCCGAGGGGACAGCAAACACCGCCCGCCGGAGGATCCGGGACCGGCCTCGGCGATACTGCGGAACTGGCGGCTCATGGACATAGCCAGCGAGAGCCGCCGGTGAAGTCGGAGCGCAGAGGCCTCGAATGCGGCGGCCGGTTCCCCGACCAGTGTGACGCAGGGAGGAGCCGGCGGAGGGCAGCCACGCCAGCCCGGGGATCGAGAGGCCCAGCAGGCCCGTGCCTCCACGCGGGTCCCCGACACACCATTTCATCGTCCCGAGAGGAAGGTGAGGACGGGCGGGAGCCAGGAAACGCCTCGTAGTGCCCCGACGACCATAGACAAGAGTTTTGGCCCCCGCCCTGCTCCGGCGCTCGAGGGGTCCTCTCCGCCGGGCCTGCGGCGTGAGGCTGTTCCGAGAGCCCGAGGCCTAGATCGGAAGAAGGCCCTTGCCTCTTCGCCCTCTTGTTGCGTGGCCGAGGCTGTTGGTGCGGACGTGCCCCAGGTGTGCCCCTCAAAGACATTGGGCACCTCGGAACTCCACACAATACGGAACGGGGACTGCAGTGGCTGACGAGAGCCGGAGGGAGGACCGGCAAGTGGCGACTCTCACTCACTGGCTGTGAGGTGCGGGCCGGATCCCGGCAGGAGTGGTGCTACTTGGGTGTCGGCCTGGAGCCAAGGTCGGTGCCCTGATCAATCAGTGGGTCACTTGTGGAGAGGGGGAAGATACATCTGCTACCTCCGCCGCAACGACTTTCCTTTTGATCCGTGGCGCGGCTGGAGTGGCCTCCCGCGGATCGCGATGACCTACCCTACACTGGCATTCTGATTATCCTGAGAGCCCGCTAACTGGTGTTGGATAGAGAAGCGTTTCCTGCGGGGGAGTCGTTGAGCTCAGAACTTCGGGAACGTCTTGGCCTCTGCACCGTCATATCACCCAGAACTTTGAGAGTTCCTTTCCGACTACAGCGCGCCCACTAATCCACGATGTCGGGCAACAGAGGGGGAAAGAAAGGAGACCGCACCTTGCCCGAGATGCTGGGCAGGGGTGCCCCGCGACATGACAGAGGTCAGACTGCCCCAAACCCCCCGACTAGCTCCCGAGGTGCAGAGGGGGGAGAACCCCCAGTGACCAGATCCTTTCTGGAGTCGTTGTTCGGCACCCTCAGGGACGATTTCCAAACCCTGAAGCAGGAGGTGGCCGGGGAGGTTCGCGAGGTGAGGAGAGAGGTCGACTCCCTGGGAGAGAGAGTGTCCACCGTGGAGGAAGCTAACCACTCCCGGGATGAAGAGATCGCGCACCTGCCACAGGAGGTCTTACGACTCAGGGACCAGCAAATCGATCTCCAAGCCCACAATGAAGACCTCGAGAACAGGTCCAGACGCAATAACATCCGGGTGCGAGGCGTTCCATCCAAAGAAGAAGGGGAGGACATTACCGCCTATCTGAGAGAAGGACATTACCGCCTATCTGAGAGACTTGTTTCGGGACATCCTGGGAGAACCCGGCGACTTCCCTGTTAGGATTGATAGGGCACATAGAGTGGGCCCACCCCGACGGGCTTCGGTGCCACCGCCGGATATTTTGGCCTTCCTGCCGGACTTCCCTTTGAAGGAACGGATTCTCCGCGAAGCAGGCGACAGCAACCCCTGAGTTTCCGAGATCAGCAGGTGGCCCTCTTTCAGGACTTATCAACGATCACACTGCAGAAACGCAAGTCATTCAAAATAGTCACAGATTTTCTGCGAGAACATGACACGCAGTACTCCTGGGGCCACCCCTTTAGACTCATCTTTCGCTGGAACGGGACTCTTGATCAGCTGCGGTTCCTGCAGGACCCCTGCGGGGTGCTGGGCCTCACGGCGACGGAAGAAGATACTCCCACGCCTCGCCACCGACGCAGCACCAGAGACGGTTGGCGGTTGGTTCGGAGGCGGCGATCCACATCCCCGCCTTTGCGACCCGACTCACCCACGATCCGAGCGGAGATGGACGGTGCGATTCGGTAGGTGACCCGAGACACGTCGTCTGGAGAAGTGGCCTTGACGGCCTGAAAGTACTCCGGGGGGAGATCACATTGGCCTCTTCAATAATGCAGGTGCGGGGGTTCCGGGGACGAGAGGGGGCAGGGGGGAGTGGGTTGTGGCTGGACGTCCCCATCAATAACTTTCCACGGACTTGTCCGATAAGGACCGGACTGGGACAATGATGTTTTTTGAAGGGTTGGGTGAGAGGAGGGAGGGAGCGGAGGGGAGTAAGGGGGGGGTCCTTGGGGTTGTTGGGGGGAAGTTCCGGGGGGGGGGGATTTGGGGAGTGCGCTGTTTTGTTGAGTATTGTTGTTGCATTTGTTTTGACTTCGCTTCATTTCTGCAGAAGTTTCGGGACCCGCGCTGTCCTGCTGTTACATTTGCCACACCCCACACCACTATTTCTCACGGTCATCGCTGATGACGGCCCTTGGGGACACGTCAGGCTTGTTAAGCGTTCCCCTACGATTATCACCGATGGCCCTTGAGATAGTTACCCTTAATGTGAAAGGGCTGAACAACCCGGTCAAGCGGAAGGCGGTGCTGTCCCTCCTTGAAGGCACCCAGGCGGACATCTGTCTCCTACAGGAGACACACCTCCTGGCCGGGGATTGCCACAGGCTGCGATCTCCGAAATTCCCAGTACAGTTCTTCTCCTCCGGGGCTACCAAAACAGCGGGAGTGGCAATATTGGTGGCTAGGAAATTTAAGGGGGAGGTCCTGCACAAAGTAGCGGAACAGAAAGGGAGGCTCCTGGTTTATAGGGTTCGGGTGGGAGGTCTGGTGTTTACGATAGGTTCGATATACAGCCCCAATGACCACCAAGATAGGTTTCTGCAATCTGCTCTAGAGGAAGTAGCGACTACCCCAGATAGGCACATAATTATCGGGGGGGATTTGAATATGGTCTTTGACTCATCCCTGGATAGATCGGCACAGCGCCGCCCACAGGTGGGAGAGATCTCGCAGCGGAGTAAATCCTGCTTAGGCGATCATGACCTACACGATTTGTGGCGACGCCTCCACCCTACTGCCCGAGCCTACTCCTACTATTCACACGCACACTAGTCATACGCGAGGTTAGATCATCTACTAGTGACGGGACCGCTTTGTGAATTAGCGACGGCCTCTGACATGGGAGTTCTTACTTTGTCGGATCACGCCCCAGTGTCGGGTACTTTTCAACTACCGCCGGTGTCTCTCCCAAGGGGGGTCTGGCGCCTCCGGGACACCCTGTTGCATAGGCAATCTGTTGTAAAACAAATACGAGACTCAATTGACGAATACAGATGGCACAATGATAATGGCGATACCACCCGAGCGACGCAATGGGCCGCCTTGAAGGCCGTGCTTCGCGGTGAGTTTATCGCCATCTCCTCAGCGGAAAATAGGGAATGACAACAAAAAAGGGACGAACTTACGAGCAAAGTAAGGGAGCTGGAGCAAGTGCATCAGAGGACGGGAGCCCCCAGAGTCTGGAGGCAGCTTAAAGCAGCCCGTAAACTGCTGTCCGCCCTGGACATGGACAGAGCGGAATACGCAGCGTTGCGCCTGAAACACGCGTACTACACCGGCGGTGACAGATGCGGCTGGCTCCTAGCGAGCAAGCTTCGTGTTAAACACCAAAACCATCGGGTGAAAGAGCTGTCGGTGCCCAGCGGAGCGATAGCCACAGAAGATGATCAGATTGCGGACGGCTTCCGTCAGTACTACGCAGATTTATATGCAGGCGGGCCCTCCTCGGCGCAACTCGAGGCTGATTACCTGGCCTCGGTCGATCTGCCCACCCTTGCCCCGGAACAGGCAGAACACCTGGAGCGGGACATCCGGATCGAGGAGGTGATTACGGCAATTTCCCGCCTCAAGCACGGGAAGGCCCCGGGACCTGATGGGTATACTCCACTTTTCTATAAAACATTTTGCCAGGAACTGGCGCCGCTGCTGACACGACTCTTCAAATCCTTTGAGGAGCCGGGAGCTATCCCTCCTGACTTGCTCCGAGCGACAGTGTTGGTTATCCCCAAGCCGGGGAAAGACCGGACGGTATGCGGCTCCTATCGGCCGATCTCGCTATTAAATGTAGACCTCAAGCTGTACACGGGGATCCTGGCGGCACGTTTAGCACCTCATCTGCCAGGCCTGGTAGATCCGGACCAGGCGGGCTTTATCCCCGGCAGACAAACAGTAGACAACACCAAGAGGGTGGTCCATATTCTGGAAAAAGCCTCCCGTGTTCCTGGGGAACGAATGCTCCTCTCGGTTGACGCGGAGAAGGCGTTCGACCGAGTGCATTGGCCCTACCTACAGAAGGTGCTCTGCAAATTGGGTATAGGTGAGAAATTTCGCACTTTGATATTCAATTGTTATAGATTTCCGTCCGCAGTGGTCCGAGTCAATGGCTACAGCTCTCGACCATTTGCGATAGAGCGGGGCACCAGACAGGGGTGCCCGTTGTCGCCGCTACTCTTCGCTCTATATATGGAGCCATTTGCACAGAGAATTCGGCAGAATCCGGAGGCGACTGGGGTCCGGATGGGGAGGTATATTCACACCGTTAGCTTGTACGCGGATGATGTGATCTTAACACTTGATGACCCAAGAAGGGCGCTGCCGGCTTGCATCGCTGAGTTGGAAGCCTTCGCCGCGGTGGCAGGTTTTAAAATGAATATGGGGAAATCGGCGGCCCTCGACATCTCACTAACCACTGCCACGAGACTCGAGTTACAGGGCCTCTTTCCCATGCGCCGGTCTAAGGAACTGATTCCTTACTTGGGCATTCTGCTAGCGCCCACTTTACCTGCTATGGTGACAGCAAACTACGCAGCATTAGGCAGGAAAATTAAGGAGGAGCTGACCCGCTGGAACAAAGGAACGTTATCGTTGCTGGGCAGAGTGGCTGCGGTGAAGATGACGCTCTTACCGCAGGTGCTGTATCTATTTCGGGCCTTACCTCTTCAGCCCCCGAAGGACATCGCACGCTTTGTGTGGCAGGGCCGCAAACCCAGACTCAAGAGAGCCTTACCCACACTGGCGCCGGAGTCGGGTGGACTCGGCATACCGGATCTACACAAGTACTTCCAGGCGGCGCAACTGCGGTATTTAGTGGAGTGGAGCAGGTGGGAATCTGATAAGCACTGGTTGTTCCAGGACCAGGCGGTAGCGGGTAGAACCCTGCAGGAGATACCCTTCCTGCACAGGGCTCATCGTCCCCCCAACCTCTACGCGTCCTTTATCACACGAGTCCCACTGCGAGTTTGGGACGCTGTGAACACTAAGCACGAACTCACCACCTTCCCGGATAAGTTTGAAGAGCTGTGGCAGCCTTTCCATACCTTACTACAGTCAGAATTCAAAGAAATCACTTGTCCCCGATATCTCCGCCTACTACGACTAACGTCCCTGACTAAATCGCCCACCTAGCTTGTACGGGAGAGTTGCCCGACAAAGGGAACAGATACTTTGCAGAGGTGTACGGGGTGTGGGACATTCGCACAGCGCGGGAGGGAGGGGGGAAGGGAGTTGGGGGGCGGGAGGGGAGGGGGGGGAGTTGGGGAAGGGGATATTAGCTACTGAACTTGTCGTCACCGCATATCCACCTGGATTCATGCTATGGAGGATGTCATAATCGTAGTATCTTGCAAGTTGAGGGCGCCCGTGGAACGGAAGCTTTGCATTACCCCTTTATGACGACTGTTTTCATTTGTTTGTATTGTTTTTGCAATGAAGTAATAAAATACTTTAAACCTAAAAAAAACCTTCCTGGCTTCTTTACCCGGCCATTGTGCCTGACCTTACCGTAATCTACAGAGCAACTACAACCCCTAAATGCCTCTTTCTCCTGTCTGCTGAAAGAGGTGGAAAGGGGAGGGGTCTTCCCTTACCGGGAACTTTCACCATATTAGGAGGGCACTCAAATCCAGCAAAGCGAGGCTGCGGGGGCGGGGGGGGGATTCAGTGCTTTTATTTAAGTATCCATGTTAATCGCCGCTCGTGAAGAGGCTGCAATTAACATGGATACTTAAAGAAAAGCACTCAATCTCCCCCGCAGCCTCGCCTTACTAATAAAACATTACAGCGAACAAATGCACTTCAGGGCAATAGAAAAAGTACACACTCCTTTTGCCGCAATCTGGAAATGCCATTTTTTTGCGCTGCGCACCTTTTAAAAGCGGCGGCGGCGCGAATACTTTTGGCGGATGTGCACTCTGTGCGTGCTCCACACATGGGACTGCACGCTCGGGGGTAGTGGCGGGCGCGTGGCCTCTTGGGAACAGTGTTTATGACACACAGGGTGTGGGGTAATCTAACACCTCCCACCTGCTAGAAAGGAGGCAAGGGTTTGAGAGAAGTGAAAGAAGATCATTGCGTCTGTAGGTTCGAAGGGCAGTATGGGCCAGTGGAAGATGGGAGCATGGCTGGTGCTGGCCGCTTCCGAGATGCTGACGGGCGCAGACGGGCTTGCTTAGGGTATGCGAATGGTGCACCCGCAGCGCGTTGCATGCATTTTAATGGGGAAGCCGCTCCGACAACTAGAGTGCGCACGGAGCGAAAATGGCGTCTTTAGTTGTCGAGTGGAGAAAATCAGGAAGTGGCTGCCGGCCCGGCCTCCCCCTAAAGGTTCCCTTGCCACGCAAAACCTATGCCCACCATAAACCCTAAAAAATCCCTTATCACCCAAATACCCATACACACCCTAAACCCTAAAAAATCCCCTGCTACTCAAAACCCTATCATCACCCTAAACCCCAAAAATTCCCTTACCACGTAAAAACCCACACCCACCAAAATCCCTTACAGTTCCATTGCCACCCAAAAACCCATACCCACCCTAAACTGTAAAATCCACTCAAAAACCTTTATCCACCCGAAACCCTTAAAATTCTCTTGCCACCCAAAAGACCTATACAAATGCTAAACCATAAAAAATCCCTTTCCACCCATGCAAATATTAAACCCTAATAAAATCAGTATCATCCGAAAACCCATACCCACCCTAAACCATAAAATTTCCTGTGTCCCACAAAACCCACACCCACCCAAATCCATAAAAATTCCCTTGGCACCAGAAAACACCCACCCAAAACCATAAAAATTCCCTTGCCACCCAAAAATCCATACCCACCATAAATCCTATAAAATCCCTTGCCACCAACAATCCTACACCCATCTTAAATGATAAAAATTCCCTTGCCACCCATAATACCCACCCTAAACCCTAAAAAATCTCTTACCACCCAAAAACCTACACCTACCCTAAAACATAAAAATTCACTTGCCACCCAAAATCATACCCATCCTAAACACTCAAATAGCTCTTTACCACCCAAATACCTATAACTACCCAAAATCTAAAAAAGTTCAGTTGCCAGCCAAAAACCCATACCCACCCTGAACCCTACAAATTCCCTTGCCACCCAAAAACTCATACCCACCCTAAAACCTTTAAAAAAGCTCTTATCACCTATAAAACTATACTCCCCCTAAATCCTTAAAAATACCTTACCACCCAAAACACATACCCACCCTAAACCCTAGAAATTCCCTTGACATCCAAAAACCTGTACGCACCCTAAACCCTACAAAAGCCCATATCACCTAAAAACACTATTGTAATTTGATGTCAATTTTTTTTTCTGGAAACAGTAAGAAAGCGTATAGTTTTCACTTATATTTACCTTTAGGTACAAATGTTGACTGCATGCCATTGTTTGAGTGTTTTTTGTTAAATTTAGAAGCAAGTCCTTTATAGTGTAATTGCCTTCTTTTTCTCATAACATGGCGTACTCTAAAAATCTTTCCGAGCATCAATCTTTCAACATCATGGTGTTCTTCCCCAATTCAACGACCTATAATCGTACAGTACTAGGCAGGGTCCCTACATTTTGTAAAAGGTGCATTGCTACTTCTCAGATCACCAACTTCCATTATTACATTTTACCATCATTTTGAGACCACAAGAAATTTAAATAAAGCAGCAAAAGTCACATCATCATTTTTGGAACTTTGCTCTAAATTTGCTAAGCAAAATTTCCAAAATTGCACCACTTCACATACTATTGTGTCATTTGCAGCAACGTATTTACTGCAAGTACATGAGAATAATGCGAAAGTCCTGAACATGAATGGCTGTTGCTGGCGCTGCCAGTGTTTTCATGCTATGTTTTTACCACAGCACGTATTTTGTGCTCCAATATCGCACTCAACGATGGATTCTCATTTTGAGTAATTGTATGTGATTTCACATAATTTTCCTGCAAATTCGCATAACTATGAGAAAACAAATTATGAGAATATCACACACCGTATCATTTTACACATTTGACAGGATCTCTGCCTTCCAAACCTTGCCAAATTGATTACTAGTCCTTCTCGGATTACCCCCTTTTTTAGTGTACATGCACCTATCACCTTGTTGTCCCTCTAACAAGGCTACTGCTGTGTTGATGCCTATGTGTTTTAGTCCTAACTATATTATAATTTGTGTGTCTATCTCTCATGGCTAATTATTACTATTTGAATTTGTAATGCGAACACCTACCCCAAGGGGTTTTCCGGCGCAAAGAAGAGAGGTGAGAGATTCCTGAATTAAAAGAGCTAGGGGGGTCATTATGATGTCGGGTGGCTTGCCACTGCCCGACCGGCAGTGGCGATCCACCCACCATCTCTCACCACCCGCCCGCCATTTATCCCCGCAACATTACCATGGGGTACTGCGGCGGACGTAAAAAACGCCTGCCGCTTTTCCACCGGTTGGCAATCGTCACGATTGCCGGCCGGGCGGATTTGCGAAATAATATGGTGGCGGTGCCTATTAGGCACCGTCCGCCATGTTATGATGAGGGATTTTAAAAGCCTTTCCATGTCGGCGACGCAGCCATGGAAAGGCTGGTTTAAATTGCATTGGGGGCCCGCTGTAGGGACCCTAGGTGGGTGGGTGACTGCACTTGGGGGGTACCTATGGTACCCCCCTTCATTGCCATGCACAAGGTGGCAGGCACCGTGCGGTGCCTGTCACGTTGTGCATGTAAATGCACACCATGCCTCATTGGCATTGGGGTGGGTGCTGCTTACAGCAGCATCCCAGCAATGTAAATGATGCGGAATGCGACCACCAGGGTGGCAGTCGCATCCTAATTGGCAGTGTGGGACTGCCGGGCAGACAGTCTCAGCACCGCTAGGGTGGCGAGCGGACTTCAGTCTGCCCACCATCCTAATAAGTCCCCGAGTCTTCAAACCTTTGCGAAAACTGAGGATAGATGTACAGCTTCTCAATGACTTTGGGAGAAAATTCCAGAGTTTCAGGACCAAATATGAAAAGGAATGACCGGTCATATGAGTTAAGCGGAACCTAGGCACACTGAATAGGGAGTGATTCATAGATCGCAAGGATCGAGAAGGATGATAAAGTGACATCAAGTCTTAAAAATAACCTCGGTCCAGTTCCTGCTTTAGCCTTGAACATGTAGCATAAGGCTTTGAACATGATACGGTTAGGAATTGTCAACCAATGAAGCGCTTGAAGAACGTTGGAGACTGAGGAAGTTTTAGAAGTTGGTAAAACAACCTTACAACTGCTTTCTAAACTAATTGTATCCAGCAGGTTGTAGCTTTGTCTGCTCCCAAATAGAACTAATTGCTGTAGTTCAGTCTGTCTAAAATCAAAGCCTGGATTACAGTCCTTTGAGTGGGAGTAGGGATCATCCAAATGATATTTTGTAGCCATTTGAGACCACAAAACTATTGGTGTTCAACTTAGCCACTTGAGACTTCATAGACAATTTGTCATCCAGAAGGAATCCCAGATTTTTTACTTTCTGAGTTGGAATGGGCAGAGCCCCCAGAGAGTCGGTACAGTGACAAGGACCCCAGATGAAGTTTTTCCCCAGAATCATGACCTCAGGCTTGAACCTGAGAGAGGTTTTGTTCATCCATAAGGAGATGCTACTCAGGCTAAAGCTTAAATCCATGGGTCCATTTTTCTGTTTAGATGACAACATAAAGATGATCTGTGTGTCATCTGCGTAGGAGAAAAGTGTCAGACCACACCTCTACACTTCATCAACCAAAGGGTGGATGTAGATGTCAAACAATAGAGGGCTCTGCACTGAACTCAGTGCATGAGTCTCAGATCTGGCATAGGGGGAAAACCTTGAAATGTACAATCTGTCAAAAATGATCTAAGCCAGGCCAAGGCTGAACCACCAAGGCCCAGGGCAAACAGACACTCCTCCAAAATGCAATAAGACACCGTATTGAAGGCTACGCTAAGTTTAACAAAAAGAATGCAGCCGTACTGCCATAAAGGCGCTGCCTCTAGCACTCGGTCATGCCCAAGAGGGCAAATTCCGTACTGTGTTCAGCCCTAAATCCAGACTGAGAAAGATTATGTAAATTCTGAGACTCCACAAACAAGATAAGCTGGCTGTTAATATGTTTTTCCAAAACCTTGGAAAAGATACGAAGAAGGGAAATGGGATGAAAGTTGGACATATTGGTCGGGTCCAAGTTGTTTTTTTTTCAGGAGGGGAAGGACCATCGCATGTTTCTATTTCTTGGACACCAGCCCCTCACCAAGAAAAATATTAAGAAGATCTCTTAACATAGATTGCAAGGTAGAGTCAAGTTACCTGATCATTTTAGGGGGTAGAGGGTCGAAAGGAGAGCCTAATTTAATAGATTTAAATAGATTGTAAATGGTATTGAGGTCAAAGTGTCTAACAAGGACCAAGCCCTTTAGGTGTTACATCAACATTAATCTTGGTGATGTTAAAATACATGGTGGGATTCTAATAGTTAAAGGCAAAGTAACATTGTCAGACAACAATAGTAGCATGGGGGAGCAGTCACCAAGTCAAGAGACATTGGAAAAAACTGGATTCAACAAATGGCTGGCCAGATGAGTAGGGCCAGTGTTGCACAAAGTCAGGCTAAGGACACCAAGATCCACTATGAGAGTGGAACTCAAGGTGCACCTTGGATTGTCTAAATGAAGATTAATATCAGCAAGTAGAGTTAATGTGTGGAGCTACCAAGTATGGCAAGGAGGTACAGCAATTTCCTATGTACCCAGGTAGATGATACAACAGGGCTTCTGAGAACGTGAATGTCGGTGTAAGCGAGATTGCAATTCAGAAATATCTACAGTCAGGAACAGAGAATGTTTCAGCTTTACACGAAGTCGTTTTTAAAAATAATGGTAATCCCCCTGCCTGTCCTGTTTTGTCTATCTTTCCTAACTATAGGGAGAGGGCCGTGATTACATCTGGTGCAGAGCCCTCGCAAAGCATCAGGCTGAGACGGCCGTAAAAAGTTGGATAGATGTTGTTGGTGTTTAGGGAGAGACCGACAGTTAAAACTGAAGAATTGAAATTGCCTGGTCTGACTAGATCCTCCAGAAGACTGAGAGGTATGGTCAGCCATAGTGGGGTAAACCTCAAAGACATTGGCTGCAGATGAGTAACAGGCATTACTATCATTACTGTTTACATAGATAGAACATACATAATTTCAGTTGCTACAGGCTAAAGGACTCACCCAGGCACAATAATCTGATATTCCGTGGGGTGAATAAGCTGTAAAGCCTTTAATTGGTTCGGAGTTTAAGCTAACCTCTCCAGTAGACGGGGACCAGGGTTATTGGCCCCTGGCCCCTGCGAGACATGGATGGGTGCAGACGGACTTGACTTTGGCACGTCTTTGGTGCACCAGCGGCACACCTGCTGCACTCGTCTGTAGCACATTCACTCCCCGGCCATTTTAAATAGGGCCGTGTCACTTGGAGTTAGACCAGAGGTGGCAGAGAAGTTACGGCACCACAAAAAAGGCTGTCTGGCGAGGAAACAACACTTGAACACATGCTTTTCCCGCAGCCCAAAAGAATAGCATACAAGCCCCAAGTCCCTCTGAAACACCCCTTGTACCCACAGCAAGCAAGGATTTAAAAAAACAAAGCAAGCAAAATAAAAAACAAAGTAATTAAAAAACAGTATTAGCCAACATACGCAAGAACATGGGGAAAATATATTTTATTAAAAGGTAATAGACATAATATAGGCAGAACGAGCAGTGGTAGAAGCAGCTTTAACCAAGAAATGAGCCCCTACCTAGCCATTGCGCATCCGCTCCCCAGGCATTTTAAATAGGGCTGTGTCACTTGGAGCTAGACCGAAGGAGGCAGAGAAGTTATGGCACAACAAAAATGTCCATCGGGCGAGGAAACAGCACATGAACACATGCTTTTCCTGCAGTCTAAAAAGAATAACACACAAACCCCAAGTCCCCCAGAAACACCCTTTGTTCCCACAACAAGCAACGATTTAACCCCTTGGCTGCGGGGCACATTCCCCTGCTGTGCTGGGGGGGGGAGGGCGCGCACAGCGCCCTGGTGCTCATGACTAGCACAGCTCGTCATGAGCCACGGTTCTCGTGTGCTCATGACGAGCTGAGCTCGTCACGACCATGCCCTTTTAATGGAACGCTCAGCACAGCAGGGGAATTAGCCCCACATCTGAGCGTTCCACGGCTTATGACAAGCTCAGCTCGTCATGAGCATGGAAGGGGGAAAAAAAAACAAAGCAAGCAAAATTAAAAACAGAGTAATTAAACAATATTACCCAACATACCGGGGAATGCAGGGAAAAGCTATATTTTTAAAAGGCACTAGCAGACATGATAATATAGATAGAACAAACAGTAGAAGAGGCAACTTTAATCAAGGAACGAGCCCCTACCTTGCCGCTAAAGCAAATGCTTACATTCATAGGCACTGTCCCCCAAGATATATTAAGAGCACCGCTGTGGTCCACATCTATGAAATCAAAACATTTCCCACTAAAAATGATTATAAATACAACACTCTGCCAGCCACACATGCTACCTGTTCAAAGATTTTCTTTGGCACCACACTTGAAGCACAGCACAATGCAATACAATATCAGCACCTCAATCCTTAATTTCGGGAACCGGCTGCTGTTGGCTCTTCACTCCACCTTTTCCCAGTTCCACTGCACCTGCTACACTAATGATAGCAAGGTCCATATGCTCAGGCCCACTGCAATTATGCCGCTGCTGCGATTTCCGTACAATTATTAATTTGCCACATATCCATCATCTGTTGCATAATCTGCAGATTTTAACAGAATTTTTTTTACTTCCGGCTTCAACGGTTCAAAAGTTACTAAAAACGCAGTGATACATGTTGCCGGGCAGTGTATTGCAACTAACAGTCTTAAGTTCAAGAATGACAAAATAGTGAAGTAATACTATCCCAAAATGTGACACATATTGCCACATAAATTATCTTTTCTTGCCACATAATTTACTTAACCCTGCCACATAATTTCAGTGGCCCTGCTTATGCTCCATGCATGGTCATAGAGCAGGCTTTTTACCTCCTTCAGCCCTAGTGCTACTGTGCCTGCTGCAATAACAATAGATGCCGCCCTGTGCTCTGTCCTAACCAGTTTCAACTTTGATCCTTAGCCTTCTAAGTCCTGGAAGTAGGTTGCATTGGGCTTTTCACACCTATCTGCTGCGCTGCATCTGTCATATCAGCCACATTATAAATAAGGCCCATTCAACTCTGCAGAGTACCCTCAAATACAAGACAGGCAACAAACTGAGCTCTTAATACCACATGTCTCTTGCTTCTCTTACTCCCATTGTGTTGCCACCTCTTTTGATATTTTAGAGAAAGTCATACATGAACAGTAAAAAATGTTGGCAATTTGAAAACTCTTTTAAAAGAAACAGACACACAATAGAAATGTTTATATTGCTCTGTAAAATAAGCTCATAATATAGGAACCATAATGCTGCCACTTCTATAGGTAATATTGCCTTTTTATATACCACCAGAGCGTAAAGAAGCACTACTAAATTTATACATTGCTGTGGGTACCTCTCTTTCTTTGTGACTTTGCAGTTGAGATGTACATATCAAGGGTCTCACAGTTGTCATTTTCAGAGATCCATACTCACAGTGGGGTCTGTTGCCTGTGCTGATGGACTGCACACATTGTGGGTCTCTGTACAGCTTGTAAGCAAACTTTTGGGTAACCTTTGCTTCCTGAATGTATATGGAATCTCTATAGACTGTTGGTTACAAGCCTAAGTGACTGTGCCAATATATTTATGGCCCAGCATGCATGTTTTCCTCTCTTACATGCCCAAGAGTATGAGCAATTCGATAGACGTTCCTTTAGAAAAGTCAAAACTATCAGCTTTGTCTGTGCTTAACTTGTATCTTTCGTGGTCACATTACAAAGAACAGTCAGCCGGCTACACACAGAAGGTCATGAACAATTCTTTAAAATGCTGCTCCAAGCCTGCATATCTTTCTTTTGAGTCTGTGCACCCGCATCATACACCCCGTTAGAACTGCAACCAGAGTATGCACCCCACGCAGTGCTTAGCAATAGCTTCACACACAAGCACAAACCTAACTTGCCAATTAAGCACAATATTTCTGTAAAAGTAACCCTGGTCATATTGGCTTTGTCAATGCTTCTTTTACTACATTGATTAGGCCCTCATTTTGAGTTCTGCAATAAATCTGGTAGCAAATAATATCCGGGAGAATAAAGACTACACTGGGTTCACAGTGTAGCATTACCTCCCTATTGTGAGAAATAGCATGGCAATAACATGTTTTCTCTAATTCTGAGCTGCAACACTTTAACCATGTTTAAGCCAGTGAAATATGTACAGATAAAAGTCCATAGTCAGTGGGAACTGTACCTTCAATTTATAATGCTGATTCAAGCGCAACACCTGTTTGAGACTGAATGAAAACTAAAGAGGCCCTGAAAATGAGGTAGTAGCTGTCAGAATTTAACACTGAGAAAAAAAGACATATATGCTTACGGGCTATATATATTGCACCAATTGTGCAGTGTTGGTTCGTGGGCTAAGTATATTGCACATATTTGTATGTGACTTAAGAGCCCAAGATTTAGACCCCAGGTAAATCGATATTTCTAAACAGAAACCGACTTGACCAAATGATGGGATGAGCAAAAAATTACACGCAATGTGGCTCAATAATATTAATAGCGCAAGCACGTCTAAAACTATTCAATGTGTGTTTATCAGACAGACCCTCTTGAAGTAATGCGAGTAGAGATTATATAAAATATTTTTAGATTTAAAATGACATTTTGTATTGCTAGAGATGCGCTCTTAATTATTCTCCTCAAAAATGGCTTACAGACATCTTTAAAAGCAATTTCCACATAAATCTTTCAATGCGCTGCAAATGTACCTTTGGCCTAGTTTAAGAATAGGAGCCCCCTTTCCTGTTACTCCATACCCAAGAACATTACACTTCCAAAGAGAAAAGAAAGCGCTTAAATCATTTTCTCTATTGAAATAATCCTAAAGCGTCAGAATGAATCAGTATGGGGAGTTTATTACAATCAGAAATACAGCTTTATCACCTTAATGGAGACTAGAGTTGATAAGATGGGGGCTAGAAAAGAAAATGAGAGCTCAAATTTTGGGATTTTTAAGGAAGTGTGAACCTTCCTGGATGAGCACAGTTTAAATCAGTTAATACTGCACTTGAAGTGGGATTCATAAATATGGGATAATTCCAGTCTATCTCTAGTGGTGGCTTGAGTACCACTATTATCACACCATATCATCTCATGTGCATATATAAGTGCACATTCACACATGAGGGTAATTTGTTGCTGACTACCAACTGTTTTTTGTTATTCAAGCAAATAGAAATTATTGTATAGACCTTAGAAGGAATAAAGGCTGAGTGGTAGCACCATGATTAAAAAATGTGAGAGAGTGGTCAAACAAATATCCCTCAAGTGCAATTATTCATTTATTAAGCCACCAGACTGATACGATCTGTATGGGTTCTTCAACATACCTATTATTACACACTTCACTGTGAAGAGGACTTAATTATGAATGTAATCGCGCAATATCTCTACGAGGACTTGTACAGGACTATAATCATGCACTATCTCTATGTGCTATCCCTGTGCATCCCATTAATCATACACTATCTCTGTGGGGACCTTGGCACGCTCATTCTCTTTGGCAACCGTGGTAATACTATAGTCACACACCATCTCTGTGGGGACATCGACATCTCTATACACAAACACTATCTCTGTGGGGACCTGGGCATGTCCAAAATCACACACTATCTCTGTGGGGATCTGGGCATGTCTATAATCACACACTATCTCTGTGGGGACCTCAACATCTCTATAATCACTCACTATCTCTGTGGGGACCTGGGCATGTCTATAATTACACACTATCTCTGTGGGGACCTCAACATCTCTATAATCACACACTATCTCTGTGGGGACCTAGGCATGTGTATAATCATACATATCTCTGTGGGGACCTGGGCAGGTCTATAATCACACACTAGCTCTGTGGGGACCTGGGCATGTGTATAATCATACACATTCTCTTTGGCGACCCTGGTAATACAATAGTCATTCACCATCTCTGTGGGGACTTGAAAATTCCTGTAATTACATGCAAGCTCTGTTTTTGCTTGCGGATCATCAGCGTCGCATTATCTGTATTGGGCTTTGTGAAGACTGAAACGTAGTAAAGTTAGACTTTTGGCCTAAGTTTACATTGTTGAAACAAAAAGTAGAAAAGTTGGATTTTTTTTTTCAAGTTTACCATTGTGAATCGGGCCCTATTTTAATGAGGACTTAAACACAATCATCTTCATGCACTATCTTTGTGGGGACGTAAACATTGCTCTAATAAACACACTATCTTTGTGGGTGCTTGAAAAAACTATAATAAAACACTATCTTTGAGGGGACTTGAACATCACTATAAAAACATACCATCTCTGTGGGGACTTAATCATTCCTGTAATTAAACGCAAGCTCTGTTTCGACTTGAAGCCCCAGGAAATGCCATGAGGCACAGGGTCAAGACTGATTTGCATATAGCTGGGTCTGAACTGGGGTGACGAAGTAAGCTAAAGAACAATGATGGATTTAATCCAGATCGGTGACTGGGGCTGAGTGACTGAAAAGTTTCAGCACTCCATCCTTCATCTTCTTGTGTGTGGTTTGTTCGCCCTAAGTTGGCAGGGTGTGCCCAAACGAGGGTCCCTTGCTCACTTTGCCACTGGTTTCACGGTAGCCTGGCTGATGAGGGGGTGTTATCCCGAAAGCGGTCCCAGGATGCTTGTTTCCGGTCCCGGGGGGGAGGGGAGGGGAGGGGGGAGAGGGGAGAGGGGAGGGGGGAGGGGGGAGAGGGGAAGGGGGAGAGGGGAAGGGGGAGAGGGGAGAGGGGAGAGGGGAGAGGGGAGAGGGGAGAGGGGAGAGGGGAGAGGGGAGAGGGGAAAGGGGAGAGAGAGAGAGAGAGAGAGAGAGAGAGAGAGAGAGAGGGGAGAGGGGAGAGAGGAGAGTGGAGAGGGGAGAGTGAGAGAGAGGGGAGAGTGAGAGAGAGGGGGGGGAGAGAGAGAGAGAGAGGAGAGAGGGGAGAGGGGAGAGGGGAGAGGGGAGAGGGGAGAGGGGAGAGGGGAGAGGGGAGAGGGGGAGGGGAGAGGGGAGAGGGGAGAGGGGAGAGGGGGAGAGAGAGAGAGAGAATCCTTGTGGGGACTTGGGTGTGATAACACACTCACGCTGTGGGTACTTGATTGCACTGTGGGGAGTTGAACCCAGGTCCCCACAAGGCAATGTCTTCAAAATGATAAAACAAGCATTTGCAATGCAATAGGTCTTGCATTTTCACGAGTTTGACCTTTTGGCATTGTAAATGACAATGGCTTTTATTTGCGTTTCAAAAACCAAAACATAAATAAAAGGCAATGTCATTTACAATAGAAAATAGCTCAAACTCACGTAAATGCGAGACCTATTGCATTGCAAATGCTTGTTCTTTATTGGTGGGGGTGATGGTGTATGTGGGTATGTTGCATGTCCCTCCATTTCCTTAAAGCAAGCATTAAAATCTATATCCATCATTGGAGGTTCTGAGTCTTTTGGAACTCTGGTTGCCAGTTGAGGGTCAGCTGTACTGTCCCTTCGTCTGAGTAGCTCGTCCCTAGCCATGGGTTCTAGCATCTGGACTTAAAGTTAATACATTCTAAACAAGTCTACTTTGCTGTTCTGGTCTCTGATCATTTCAGCTACACCCCAATACTATAGATTGTCAGCAGATTATACTCTTGCAAACAAACACGCGCTAGCGGTGTAAACTGGCATCCAATGGGGGTTCAGAACACACGTGGATCAATGGACAATCATTTGGCTTATCCATTAACACAAACCATGTGCACCAGGCAGCAACCAATATGAGACATCTGGGAGGGGGGGGTAGCATATGACGCCACAACCAACTTGATCAACAAATGAGGCAACTAGAAGCAGAGAAAGCAATAGGAACTCATGAATCACGATATTAAAAGTCCGACTATTCAGCAACTCGGTACACTAGCACACTGCGCTCTTACAGCTAGTGAATCCATGCCTTTGGGCAAAGTGCACATTCCAACTGCTACTTTTTGCTTTTAAGTTGCTCTATATATAATACAACCAGCAACTAATATTACATGTGCACTGTTCAGCACATTACCGTCACTTTTAAAAGTCCGCCAAAAAAGAAAATTCCTCCTCATCACCTCAATACCTAGGAATAGTCAGCACTCTGATGAGCCCCATAACGTTGGGGAGTGCATCTCAAACCACAGGATAAATCTGTTTGCTCTTTGTAGCAGGTGATATCCCCAGTGTACTCTGAACGAAAGGAAGATGGCGCAGCTTGCAAACAAGACAACAAGCGAGTCACATCTGTAACTTATGCTCCGGGCCCAACAGAACAAACATGTATGTGGCTCGTAAATAACTGAATTACTAGCGGTGTTCACGTTTAATCAAGCTTCCATTACCATGAAAAGATATACATTTTATTTTACCATTTAAAATAATTACACATCTCGTCCACTCCAAACTGCAAGATAAATAATTAAAATTCAATCAAATATAAAACATTACTATCGTCACTTAATACGCTTGTTTTCAAGGAAGATCATGTAAAAATGATATTGTGGATTTTGATTTTCTCTTAGGCTATTGCAGCTGTTTGCACGCTTCGACAACCAACCCGGAGACCAACCCACCCAACCCTCTGCAGGACCTTCACCCCCCTTGAACATCCTTAATGACTGGAACCCAATCTCCACTGAGGACACCATCCACCTGATGAACTCCATCCACTCAGGATCCCCCACAGACCCCTGCCCTCACCACATCTTCAACAAAGCAGACTCCATCATTGCACCACACCTCCGTGACGTCATCAACTGCTCACTCAGCTCCGCCACCTTCCCGGAAAGCTGGAAACACGCAGAACTTAGCGCCCTTCTGAAAAAACCCACAGCGGAACCCACCGAACTCAAAAACTACCGCCCCATCTCGCTCCTTCCATTCCCGGCCAAAGTCATCGAGAAAGCCGTCAACAACCAGCTCGCCGCCTTCCTCGAAAGCAACAAATCCCTCGACTCCTCACAGTCCGGCTTCCGAGCCAAACACAGCACGGAGACCGCCCTCATCGCAGCAACAGACGACATTCGAACTCTACTGGACAATGGAGACACAGTCGCCTTCATCCTTCTCGACCTCTCCGCAGCCTTCGACACAGTCTGCCATAGCACCCTTCTACAGCGCCTCAGAAACATCGGAATCCAAGGAAAAGCACTGGAATGGATCACCTCGTTCCTCACCGGAAGAACCCAGAGAGTCCGCCTCCCACCATTCAACTCAGAGGCCACTGAAGTCATCTGCGGCGTACCCCAAGGGTCCTCACTCAGTCCCACCCTCTTCAACGTATACATGAGCCCCCTCGCGACCATCGCACGCCAACACAACCTCAACATCATCTCCTACGCGGATGACACTCAACTGATCCTATCACTCACCAAAGACCCTAACACCGCCAAAACCAACCTACATGAAGGAATGAAAGAAGTAGCCGAGTGGATGAAGCACAGCCGTCTGAAATTGAACTCAGACAAAACAGAAGTCCTTATCTTAGGTACCTCCCCCTCCGCTTGGGATGACTCCTGGTGACCAGAGGCCCTTGGAAAAGCACCCATCCCAACGGACCACGCACGGAACCTAGGCGTCATCCTGGACTCCTCACTCTCTATGAACAGACAAGTCAACGCCGTTTCATCATCATGCTTCAACATTCTTCGCATGCTCAAAAAAACATTTCGCTGGATCCCCACCGAAACCAGAAAAACAGTCACCCATGCACTGGTTACAAGCCGCCTGGACTACGGAAACACCCTATACGCCGGTATCACCGCAAAACTCCAGAAAAAACTCCAACGCATCCAGAACGCATCAGCCAGACTCATACTAGACATCCTGCGTAAAGACCACATCTCTAGTCACCTGAAAAACCTCCACTGGCTCCCCGTCAATAAGAGGATCACTTTCCGCCTCCTAACCCACGCACACAAAGCACTTTACGAACTTGGACCTGAATGCCTCAACACACGACTTTCCTTCTACACCCCCTCTCGCCAGCTACGATCTTCCAACCAAGCCCTTGCCACCGTACCTCGCATCAATAAAACCACCATGGGAGGTAGATCCTTCTCCTACCTCGCAGCTAAAACCTGGAACTCACTCCCCACTCACCTTCGTCTCACTCAGAACCACCTAGCATTCAGAAAGCAACTTAAAACTTGGATATTTGACATGTAATTCCCCACCCTTCTTCAAGCGCCTTGAGACCCACCGGGTATGTAGCGCGCTATACAAATCTCTTGACTTGACTCAGTTCCTTGACCGCCGCATTCATAAACTTAAATAACTGAGCCGGTAATCGGGTTGATTCAAAACTCGACAGCGTCTCCACAGGTTATGATTTTAAAAGTTTTAAAAGCCAGGCACAGCTAAAATGTCTTTAGTGCCTGCAGTTTCGTACAAATACATATCTTTGCATAATGATTATGGAGATGAGCTGCATAATCTGGTGTACCAATAGGCTTTCAAGGGTATCGTTCAGAAATAGTCGTATAAATTGCAATTTCAGTTCCCTTGCTAACGTAGCATGCAACACTTACAAAAACCCATATGGTACCGCTATTCGAGGTGAACGCGCGGCCTCACCCTTTGTAGAATGGCATAAGGACTGTAACAGTGCCTCACCTGTTTAAGGCGAGAAATGAATACGGTCTAGACTCCTGTGATGTCCATCCCACGACGCTTTAGCTCGGACTTAAGGTCGATGACGCGCAGCTCGGTGATCTTCTTACCCTCGGAGACAGCGGCCGCCATTGTGAAGAGCGCGAGTATGAAAAGCGGCGTCGCAATGCGCATGCGCCTACTATGTAGCCAACCAGCTAGAAGCTGAGGAGGAAAACAAGCTGAGTGAGGAACGCCGGGCGCGGTGAGAGTGCACGAGATGCAGTGCCGTGAGCGTGCACATCGGCGCACGCTGAAGATTGCCGGAGAAGACACGCCGACCTCCGAGTCTGCCTGCTGTGAGGACACGCAAAGAGCACGGTGAGTGTGGGGGGGTGTGAGAGGGAGGGGATGTATGTGTGTGTGTGTGTGTGTGTGTGTGTGTGTGTGTGTGCGTGCGCGTGGGGGGGGTGCGTGGCGGGGGTGCGTGGGGGGGGTGCGTGGGGAGGGTGCGTGGGGAGGGGGTGCCTGTGTGCATGTGTGTGCCTGTAGGTGCGCGTCCACGGTCTCTAGCGAGACCTAATTAACCTCACAAGCTGTTCACTGTGAAGCGCATTCACAGACCTGGGTCGGCTCGTGCCCAGGTCTGTATCGGGCTCGTTCACAGCTCTGACTCCCTTGGCAGGGATGAAGGCGGCTATAAGTCTCGATGCCTGCGCTGCAACGCCAGCGAGACCTAAAAAGTGCTTCAGGAACATCTGTGTCAATTTTTACAACTTTTTAAAAATTGCCTTGTGGGGACCTGTGTTTCATCAAGTGTGTTTATATTTGTGCTCGGCTCTGCCCCCGTAGCCAGGAGGTACAGCAGCCTTAAACACACTTTGCATTTAAACACACTTTGCTAACCAAAAACACACTAGCAGCAGAAAGGACAGACATTTCAAAGGAAAAGCTGCATAAACCTATTTATGCAAAGATTTTTCATGCAAATTAACCTTTTCTCTATTTAATAAAAGACAACATTTTTTACATGAAGTATGTATTTAGCTTTTTTGCATTTGAATGTTATTAGTTTTATAAATATTGCTAAAAGCAATTTGGGTCAGTTTCGAATGCCAGTATACTTTACTAATGCCATTTGATTCTGAACTGAACAAGAATGATAGTGCACTATGCTGCAATACATTATAAACTAGTTTTATCATTATTGGCAACTACCTAGGAGACATCAATGCTTATTGTTACATTTAAAAGTTTGTTCTAGGAATCCGGAGTCTTTATGTTTTATTGCCTTTGTAATTTTAGGGTTGTGGGATGGTAAGGGTATTTTTAGGGTTTAAGGGTGGGTAGTGGTAAAAGTTAGTGGGGGGGGTTCAGGGATGGATGATGGTAAAGGGTGAAAAGGTTAATTTTAGGGTTCAAAGTGGGAAAACCTTTATTGTGCAGATATAGCTGACAAATACGGGCCTACAACCCATCGGGCCGGGCACCACACTGTATTAGCACATAGGCCAGGAGAGAAACTCCAGTAGGTCTCCGATATAACAGATGCAACAGAGCAAAGCAAATAGCCACAAGGAAACCACGGTGAGAAGGAAAAGTGAAGGTTAATTTTATAATATAATAGGGTGAAGAGCAGGAACATTGCAGGTATTAAAGTCCAAAAGTCAGTGGCGGGTCGTCAACAGGCAGTGGAACAAGACACAGCGAGTTTAAAAAAAAAGGAACGGTTACATCATAGCAAGGGCAAAACATGAGTCCCACATCAGCAAACAATACCATCCACTGCCCAACGCCCACCCGTTACCACAAGAATACGCATCAATACATAGAAAGGAAGTCAGGATTGCAATACGAAGCCATCCGCTACATCGACCCAGGGAAAGCGAGAAGGAAGGGGAAAAAGGGGAAAGGAACATCAGAAAAAAGGGATGAAAAAACAGGGAAAATAGGATGCGGCCCCACAGTATATGCCCCATGGCAAATAAAGCACACAAAAAAGGGGCAGCCCACGGAGCCAAAGAAAACAGGAGTAATGGATGCGCAATGAACATCGGTAGCAGGGAGGCCGTGTGCCCACGCTAGCAAAAAACACCCCAGGAGGCCAACATGTAGACGCTGCACCCAGAAAAAGAATACACAAGAGCCATAGAACCAAGAACAAAAGAAAAACAAAAAGACAGACCCCCCCCCACCCACCCCACCCTGCACCCCTGCGGAAGGCTACGGCCTACCCCCCCAGCAGCGTGCCTGTCGCCCTAACCGGAAACCCGAAATATAGAAGAGTCAAAAAGTAAGGAAGAAACCATATAGGCAAAAAGAGAGGAAGGGGAAAGGAAGGAAAAAACTATCGGGAGAGGAGACACATAATCAAAACTATCAGCCCCCAACTCCCCCGTCCGAGCACATTCAAAGCCCACGAGAAGATAAAGTCATTGCAAAACAATAAACAGGTACCAGGAATATGAAGAGGAAGCAATCATACACGTAGAGCCGCAAGGCGGTCATCCGGTCACGCCACAAAGTAATAGTCCGGCGGTGCAAGGTCATCTCAACCCTGTCCTCGTCTGTCCAGTGCCATAGGCACAGAGTGCACAAAGAACCAGAACATGAGGGGGCAGAGGTGAAAAACAGGGATTCCAAACGTCGAGCTACTACACAAGTTATAACGGCTTCGGACCGGATGAGCAAAAAGGGACAGCAACAGCAGCAGGCAACTCAAGCGCAGCTCCGCAGACCAAGGGGAAAAAATTGCCCCGGTGAAACAGTTACAGGATCTCCGCTCGGCAGGCCGAGGCAAAAAATCACCGGGGGACCCGGCGAGACCGATCCGGACGGATCTCGGCCGGAGGCTCTCCAATGCATCCACCACAGGGAAGAACTCTTGACAATACCAGGCAGCAGGCATCTGAACGTCCAAACAAGCGGTGGCCTTAGTATTTTCAATTGCCAGGAAAGGCACCGCAGCACCCTGAAACGGCGAAGCCATACACGCAGGGGACGGCCCAACGAGCCGGGAACAAGGGCTACCATCCAGCCCATCGACAGGCACAGTCATGGAAGCACGCCAGGAACACAAGGCGGCGAAAACGTCGCCAACTGTAGGATCACCTTTACGGTATTCAGCAAACGTGCCGTGCGGCGAGCCAATGCCGCCGTCCCCAAATGGGCGTAGATGCAGGGTGTGGGCCGCCATCTTTGCAGCCCGGCGCGGCCGCGGCAATCTCCGACCTCAATCCGGCCACCAACAGAGCTCGATGGGAACCAGCCGGCGACAAGCAATGGAACCCTCAGGGCAAAAAGGCAGGCCACCAGAATATTGAGGCAGCCGGCGCCACCGACCCACGGGCGCCGCCCGCCGAGACCGGGCGGAGGGTTTTAAGATGGCCGGACAGGAGAACAAAGGGGAGACGAGTCGCCCATTCGGTCAACCCCCGTCCGTGGAAGGCAGCACTCCACCACCAGGTCCCCAGACAGCCAGACCAGGCCCGGTCAGTCGCCACCGGTCCAACCGCACAATGGCCGCTCCGGCTGACCCCGCTCCTCCACCAAGGGGTCGGCCCCGGCGCTCCGCCCCGCCTGGGCGCCGCAGACGAGTACCAGGCCTGCCCGCCCCGGAGGCCACGAAGCGAACAAGGGCGCAGCTCAGGATCCGCGGCACTTAAGAACATCCGGAGCAGACGGTGAGTGCCAGCAAAGCGTCATAAGTCCATATTCCAGCAAATAAGACTTCTCGGGGCAGGATAAGGTGCAGGATAGACAGTTCAGGCAGGAAGGTTTGACGGAGCCGAGCTACAACGCGGCCATCACGGTCGCGAGCTTGGCTCCTCCCCCGTTAAGAGTAAATTTAAGATTTAGGGGTGGGTAGTTGTAGAGGACGGTAAGATTACATTTAGGGTTATGGGGTGCGTTGTGGTAAAGCGTGGTAAACCTGAAAATGATCCGCTAAGTACCGGGCGGCCCCAAACCTGTGGACGTTTAGAAGCCTGAGCTAACTTGCACACTCACAGGAACATAATTACACGCAAATACGAGGGACACCGATGGAAAAGTAAGGTAGCTCTGTATTTTGACGTTTCGCTCGCCTTCAGCAAGAGCCAGGACAGCACTCCTCAGCACAGCACCTCTTATCCCTTGCCTCAGAAACGATTGTGGTCTGATTCTGGTCTTGCAAAAAAACCTTCCTGGCTTCTTTACCCGGCCATTGTGCCTGACCTTACCGTAATCTACAGAGCAACTACAACCCCTAAATGCCTCTTTCTCCTGTCTGCTGAAAGAGGTGGAAAGGGGAGGGGTCTTCCCTTACCGGGAACTTTCACCAAATTAGGCGGGCACTCAAATCCAGCAAAGCGAGGCTGCGGGGGTGGGGGGAGGGAGGGGTGATTCAGTGCTTATATTTAAGTATCCATGTTAATCGCCGTTCGTGAAGAGGCTGCAATTAACAGATACTTAAAGAAAAGCACTCAATCTACCCCGCAGCCTCGCCTTACTAATAAAACATTACAGCGAACAAATGCGCTTCAGGGCAATAGAAAAAGTACACACTCCTTTCGCCGCAATCTGGAAATGCAATTTTTTTGCGCTGCGCACCTTTTAAAAGCGGCGGCGGCGCGAATACTTTTGGTGGATGTGCACTCTGTGCGTACTCCACACATGGGACTGCACGCTCGGGGGTAGTGGCGGGCGCGTGACCTCTTGGGAAGAGTGTTTATGACACACAGGGGGTGGGGTAATCTAACACCTCCCACCTGCTAGACAGGAGGCAAGGGTTTGGGAGAAGTGAAAGAAGTTCATTGCGTCTGTAGGTTCGAAGGGCAGTATGGTCCAGTGGAAGATGGGAGCATGGCTGGTGCTGGCCGCTTCCGAGATGCTGACGGGCGCAGACGGTCTTGCCTAGGGTATGCCAGTGGTGCACCCGCAGCGCGCTGCATGCATTTTAATGGGGAAGCCGCTCCGACAACTAGAGTGCGCACGGAGCGAAAATGGCGTCTTTAGTTGTCGAGTGGAGGAAATCAGGAAGTGGGTGCCGGCCCGGCCTCCCCCTAAAGGTTCCCTTGCCACGCAAAACCTATGCCCACCATAAACCCTAAAAAATCCCTTATCACCCAAATACCCATACACACCCTAAACCCTAAAAAATCCCTTGCTACTCAAAACTCTATCATCACCCTAAACCCCAAAAATTCCCTTACCACGTAAAAACCCACACCCACCCAAATCCCTTACAGTTCCATTGCCACCCAAAAACCCATATCCACCCTAAACTGTAAAATCCACTCAAAAACCTTTATCCACCCGAAACCCTTAAAATTCTCTTGCCACCCAAAAGACCTATACAAATGCTAAACCATAAAAAATCCCTTTTCACCCATGCACATATTAAACCCTCATAAAATCAGTATCACCCAAAAACCCATACCCACCCTAAACCATAAAATTTCCTGTGTCCCACAAAACCCACACCCACCCAAATCCATAAAAATTCCCTTGGCACCCAAAAATCCATACCCACCGTAAATCCTATAAAATCCCTTGCCACCAACAATCCTACACCCATCTTAAATGATAAAAATTCCCTTGCCACCCATAATACCCACCCTAAACCCTAAAAGCTCTCTTACCACCCAAAAACCTACACCTACCCTAAAACATAAAAATTCACTTGCCACCCAAAAATCATACCCATTCTAAACACTAAAATAGCTCTTTACCACCCAAATACCTATAACCACCCAAAATCTAAAAAAGTTCAGTTGCCAGCCAAAAACCCATACCCACCCTGAACCCTACAAATTCCCTTGCCACCCAAAAACTCATACCCACCCTAAAACCTTAAAAAAAGCTCTTATCACCTATAAAACTATACTCCCCCTAAATCCTTAAAAATACCTGGGGGGGGGCGTGGCCAAGATGGCAGAGTGAGCGGACGTGTCTCGCCTCAGCTCCTGCCAACGGCCCGAATTTCGCACCGGATCCGGCGCCTTTCCCGACCGAAGTCGGTGTCCAGGGCTGCCGGGTCCGTCCTTGCACCAGAGCGGACCAAGCTAGGGGGGTCGGCCGCGCCGCGAACGGAGGCGGCAGAGCAAAACGGACGGGGTCGCCCTTCCCCCCATCTGGCCTGGAAACGAGGCCGGCCGGAGCAGCGAAAGCAGCCGAGCTGCGTGGCCTTGGAGTGGCGCCTGTGCGGAGCCCAGGACCCGCGGCCCCAGCGGAGGGTGCCGTGCACACCCCAGACTCAAGACCCGGCCGGCCGGTCGGAGAGCTCCGCCCAAGGGCTTCAGGAGGAGCGGAAGACGGTAGCAATTAGCAGCACCGGGTCGAGAGGTGAGAGCGGGCCTGGAGCGCGGCAGGCGGCGCTTGCCTGACTTTGGGCGGCAGCGGGGAGCTTCGTGTGGTGGGCCTCTCGGCGGGCACATCGGCCCGAGGCCTGCGGCTCCCTGTGTGCCCGCCTCCCTGTTACAGACTACGCCGGCCCGGGGGTGTCCCATACCTCCCTCGACCCACACCGCAACCGCTGGCTGTGGCCAGGCTCTCCTTCCTCCCTGCATGAGTGGCGGCATTCGCGGAGAGACAACGCCGGGGGGCCCGCTGCGGTGCTCCGGGGGCCCTCGTCTGGGGCTGTGATCCACCACCCTGGTCCCGTGGTTTACATAGTCTGGCCGCGCCACGCTTTTTCCCGCCCACGTGGCCTGCGGCTCTGCCTGGCGGCGCACCCGTCCTGGACTCGGCGGCCCTCGGACCTAGGGGGCGCGGTGCCGGTGCCTTCTTCGCTTTTTGTGACCCTGACTCCTGTTACCTGGACACCGCGGAAGGAGCCCTGCGGCTAATTGGATAAGAGGCGACGAGAAGTTCTGCCATATTTGCTCGGACCTAGCGGAAGGGCCCCACTGGGAGAGAGGCCTGGCGCGGCCCCCCACACGTTGGCAATCGCATAGAGACGTGGGACCGGTGGTCTGCGGGGTGGTCGCCGGAGCGGGGCGCTCGGGCCGCCGTGACGGAGGGATGTCCACAGGCAGGCCGCCCCGTGGCAAGACTGTGAAAGAGCTGTTCGCTAAGACGCAATCCCCTCTACAGAAGGACGCCATGGCCCCGGCGCCGAAGAAAACGGAGCGGGCCTCGGAGGAGGGCGCCGGACCCTTAACGAAGGCTTTCTTGGAGTCCCTCTTTGCCTCCCTGCGTGATGATATCCAGACCTTCAAGACTGAATTCACCAGTGAGATCCGCGAAGTGCGGCGTGAAATGGACGGCATAGGCGAACGAGTGGCGGACCTGGAGGCTAAGAGCGATGAACGGGAGACGGAACTCTCTGCTCAACAACAGGAGATTATTCGCCTACACGATCAGCAGGTAGACCTGCAACTCCACCTGGAGGACCTAGAGAATCGCTCCAGGAGACACAACATTCGCATTCGCAACGTTGCAACATCGGATGCCACTCAAGATGTCTTTCGATATGCCAGGGAGCTCTTCAACCACGTGCTGGGGAAAACGTTGGATTCGCCCTGCAGATTGACAGGGCCCACAGGACTGGTCCTCCCCGCGCGGCTACGGCCCCTCCGCCCGACATCCTGGTGTGCGTTCAAGACTATCGGACCAAGGAAGAAATACTACAGAGGGCGCGCCAGAACCACCCGATAATGTTCCAGGGCACTTCACCGCAGTTGTTTCAAGACCTCGCGGCACTCACGCTACACAAGCGCCGGCTCTTCAAGCCGGTCACCTCCTTCCTGCAACAGAAGGGCATCCCGTATAGCTGGGGCCACCCCTTCCGCCTCGTCTTCAGAATGGAGAATAAACAGTACCAGCTTCGATCGGTCGCCGAAGCCTGCTCTTTGCTTGGTATAGAGACGCCGGAGGAGGAGACGGAGGCCCAGGGGTCGGCACCCAAGACTGGGGGTCGGAGGCCACAATGGACCCAACAGCGGCGGCGGAGGCGGGTCAGGAAGCCGCGGGCGACGGAGATCGTAGCGGGACAACGCGCAGCGGTGGATGCAGTGGCCGCGGACGGCGGTGCCGGCCCCACGGGATGAACGCCTCACGACATATGTTGCCTTGCCGTCTGCTCTGGCCATCGGGCCGTTGGCGGGAGAAGACTCCCGAACTGACTAGTAAGACTACCTTACTTTACCTCCTATTCTTCTTTTCGTCCTTGGATGAGAGACAATGGTACTTTTTGGGGCATACATTGACAGTTTGCAGTTGGGGGGGAGGGGGGCGGGGAGTTGGGTAGGGGAAGAGTTCTTGGGGGTTGAGGGCTGGGGGGGGAGTGGGGTTCATGGTCCATGGTCGGCGGGTGGTGTGAGGGGTGGGCTTCCCTGGGGGAGGTAGGGTGGCGGCTCCGAGGGTTGGATGTGTTTGCCAGTCGGGGCGCTGGGCTATGCCCTTATGGCTATCCGTCAGTCTCCCTCTTCCTGGATGGCGGGGGATGACATGGTAGTTCTCACCCTGAATGTGAGAGGCTTGAACAACCCGGTGAAACGTAAAGCAGTGCTCCTGTACTTAGAACACTCCGGGGCGGACATCTGCCTCCTGCAGGAGACACACCTTCTAGCTAGGGATTGCCACCGTCTCCACTCTCCCAGATTCCCGCAGCAATTCTTCTCCTCCTGTACAGAGAAAAAAGCCGGGGTAGCTATCCTGGTAGCACGCACTTTCAAGGGCAAAGTCCTGGGCAAGATGGCAGAAATTAAGGGGCGGTTACTGGTTTACGGGTTTACACTGGGAGACCTACGTTACACGATTGGCTCGATATACGGGCCGAACGAGGGTCAAGAGAAGTTCCTACACTCTGCGCTTACGGAAGCAACTGCAACGCTGGACCGTCACATTCTGCTGGGGGGGGACCTGAATTTGGTTCTAGATAACTTACTGGACCGCTCTTGCCAGCGCGTTAGTCAGGTGGGTGCTCTGTCAGCGTCAGGTTTGGCTCGCTTGAACGACCTAGGGCTTGTAGATGTTTGGCACGAGCTTCACCCGGGGGAAACAGAATACACACACTTCTCAGCTGCGCGTAGAACATACGCACGCCTGGATTACCTGCTTGTCTCCACGGCGGTGCGCCCTCTTGTCACCAATGCAGAAATCGGCACGGCGTCACTGTCCGACCATGCCCCAGTCGCGGTCACCCTGGCAGGGCCACGAGAACCGCGCCTCGGTAAAGCATGGCGGCTCCGAGACTCACTGCTCTACAAGAAGGACGCGGTTGCCAGAATTCAGGGAACCATAAAAGATTACCTGTCCCACAACAGCAACGGGGATACCACTCTGGCTGCCCAGTGGGCCGCGCTCAAAGCCGTACTGAGGGGGGAATTTATATCGATTTCCGCCGCGGAAAACGCGGAACGCCAGGCCAAATGGGACGAGCTCACCCAAAAGACCAGGGAGCTAGAGCACATCCACAGACGGACCGGGGCCCCGAGAATTTGGCGCCAGTTACGAGCTGCCCGTCAACAGCTGGCAGCTCTAGATATGGACAGGGCGGAGTATGCAGCATTACGGCTGAAACATGCCTATTACACTGGGGGAGACAGATGCGGGCGTCTCTTGGCGCATAAACTCCGAACGGCTGCCCAGAAACGGGAAGTTAAAGAATTGAAACGTACCGACGGTACCAGTGTCACCGGTGACCGTGAAATAGCGGCTGCCTTTAGCGCCTTCTATGGCACTCTATACGCGGCAGGCCCACCTGACCCAGACGCGGAGTCTGCCTTTCTCGACGGAGTCCCGCTGCCGGTCCTGACTCGGGAGCAAATGGATGACCTGGAGAGAGACATCCGTCCGGAGGAAGTCATCTCAGCGATCTCTCGGCTCAAACTCGGGAAGGCGCCGGGGCCGGACGGCTTCCCGGCGTGCTTCTACGAAACATTCTGTGTTCAGCTTGCGCCGCTCTTGGCCAGGCTCTTTACATCGTTTGCGGATGACGAGGCGATCTCACGGGAACTGCTGGAGGCCTCCATAGCGGTTATACCCAAGCCAGGCAAGGACCCCACAGACTGTGGAGCTTACAGGCCTATCTCCCTTTTGAATGTTGACCTTAAGCTCTATACGGGGATCCTCGCCTCCAGACTGGGTCCTTACATGGGAGGTCTTATTCAGCCGGACCAGTCGGGCTTTATCCCGGAGCGCCAGACCTCTGACAACACCAAGCGGGCCCTCCACTTTATCGAGAAGGCAGCCCGCACACAGGGCGAATACATGATGCTGGCCATCAATGCAGAGAAGGCCTTTGACAGGGTTCATTGGCCCTACCTGGAGAAGGTCTTACGGAAGGCTGGTATGGGACCCAAGTTTCGGACTAGGGTACTGAACTGCTATAAATTCCCCTCGGCCTCGGTCAGGGTTAATGGTTTATCCTCCCCGCGCTTCCAAATTGAGAGGGGCACCAGGCAGGGGTGCCCGCTATCCCCTCTCCTGTTTGCCCTCTACATGGAACCGCTAGCACAGCTCATTCGATCTAACCAGGAAGTCAAAGGAATCAAATTTGGAGCGGACGTCCATGTTATCAGTCTCTATGCGGACGATGTCCTGCTGTCGCTCGCGGACCCCCGGAATTCTCTCCCCGCTTGCATGGCCGACCTTGACAGGTTTGGCAACGTCTCGGGCTTCAAAGTCAACCTGACGAAATCGGTGGCCCTTGACCTATCCTTAGCTGTGGACACGCGCGCCTCACTACAGTCCCAATTTCCACTGCAATGGGCTAAGGAGGCGGTCCCCTACCTGGGAATCCAATTGGTGGCCTCCCTTCAAACCACGGTGGCCGTTAACTATGACCACCTCCGGAGGAAGGTGCGACAGGAACTGGGACAATGGAAACATTATCCGCTGTCTTGGTTGGGCAGGGTGGCGGCGATCAAGATGACGATTCTACCCCAGATCCTCTACACCTTTCGCACCATACCTCTCGCCCCCCCGAAGGGATGGATCAAAGTGCTGCAGTCGGAACTTTCTCGATTCGTTTGGAACGGGAGGAAACCGCGCCTGAAAGCCCAGATCGCGATGCTTCCGCCGGAGCGGGGGGGGATCGGGATCCCGAATCTAACCTCCTACTTCCAGGCGGCACAACTACGCTTTCTGGCGGAATGGGTCCAAAGGGAATCTGGGAAGCATAGGTTATTCCAGGACCAAGCGGTGGCAGGGCGTACGCTGCAAGAGATCCCGTTCATGCGCAAGATACACAGGCCACGCAACCTGTATGCATCACACATTACTCGAGTCCCCCTTGAGATCTGGGACCGGGTTGGTCTGGAGCTAGGTCTTACCACCACCTTTTCACCTCTCACCCCCATCCTGGATAACCCCGACTTCCAGCCGGGGCTAGACGGGAGGGCCTTCGCACGTTGGAAGTCTGCCGGTTGTCGTTCCCTATGCCACGTGTATGATTCTGAAGGGATATTCCCCTTTCTGCAACTGCGTCAAGACTTCGGCCTTCCGGAGACTGAGCGACTCCATTATTTCCAGATCAGGCACTGGGCCCTCAACAAGACAGTCAGGGTGGACGCTGACAGGCGTCTCACGGATTTCTAGTATTGGTTGATCACCCGCAAATCGGACAAGCAGCTAATCTCCGACCTATACAAAATGCTCACACGCAAACACGAATACACTTACAGCGCGAGTAGGGCTCGCTGGGAGAGGGAGCTGGGGAGGACCTTTACACGCAAAGAGTGGGAAGACATGTATTACAGAGCACGTCATTCGGCGTATCATATGGGGCTCACTGACACGCTGACGAAGGTGGTGACCTACTGGTACTACACACCGGAACGACTATACGAGATGAACAGTAGCAAGGACCCCCTGTGCTGGCGGGGCTGCGGGCAACTAGGCACTCTCACACACACACTATGGGAATGTAGTCTTCTGCAGGAGTACTGGGGTCGGGTTCTGGACGACGTGGATAAGTACTTTGACACCGAACTCCCACGCTTCCCCGCCTACGTCATCCTGGGGCTCCCAAATGCGCTGACTTACCCATTGCGATCGCGAAGGGGTCGCTTGATAGCTATAGCTCTAGGTTCGGCGCTACAAAACATCACAACGCACTGGCGCACGACCCACATCCCCACGTATCAGGGATGGCTCCACCGCTTGTGGATGGTGCTGGGTATGGAAAGGCTCTCACTGTATAAAGCGGGGGAAGGGGCAAAATATGCTGAGCTCTGGCAACCATTCTTAGATCTCTTGTCCTCAAAGTTCATAGAAGTCACTTGTCCGAGGTATCTTCGCTTGTTGAGATTGACTGAACCAGGCCCGGCAGTAGGGAACGACAAACCTGCCCCTAACTCAGGGAAGTGATGGTGTGAGACTCGCTAGCCCAAGACTGTGGACCGGGGGGGGTTTGGAGGGGGCAGGGGGGTTGGATCTGTTGGGGTTGGGGTGGGGGGGTGTTGGGCATGGGGTGGGGTAGGTCGACTCCGGTAAGGGTGGGGGTGGGTGACAGTTTAGAGGGGGCTGGCGGCCTGCAAAACCGAGCTGTGGGGGCAAGCCATACTCTACATCGGTGAGGGTAGGGATGGTCTGGCAAGAGGACTTGGAGCTGCACTGACCAACATCGCAATGAAACGCGGCCGGCCCGTGATGGGTTGTAGGCGGCTTGCTGTGTAAAATCACGAATTGCTATGTACTGCATACTCCTGTACCCTCTGATGCAATTGAGCCCCAGCTCTGGATGACATGTATGATTAGACCTCTTGATTGTTGAGGCTGATACTGTGTTAACTTACCCAATAAAAACATTTAATACTAAAAATACCTGACCACCCAAAAACACATACCCACCCTAAACCCTAGAAATTCCCTTGCCATCCAAAACCCTGTACGCACCCTAAACCCTACAAAAGCCCATATCACCTAAAAACACTAATGTAATTTGATGTCATAATCTTTTTTTCCGGAAACAGTAAGAAAGCGTATAGTTTTCACTTATATTTACCTTTAGGTACGAATGTTGACTGCATGCCATTGTTTGAGTGTTTTTTGTTAAATTTAGAAGCAAGTCCTTTATAGTGTAATTGCCTTCTTTTTCTCATAACATGCCGTACTCTAAAAATCTTTCCAAGTATCAATCTTTCAACATCATGGTGTTCTTCCCCAATTCAACGACCTATAATCGTACAGTACTAGGCAGGGTCCCTACATTTTATAAAAGGTGCATTACTACTTCTCAGATCACCAACTTCCATTATTACGTTTTACCATCATTTTGAGACCACAAGAAATTTAAATAAAGCAGCAAAAGTCACATCATCATTTTTGGAACTTTGCTCTAAATTTGCTAAGCAACATTTCCAAAATTGCACCACTTCACATACTATTGTGTCATTTGCAGCAACGTTTTACTGCAAGTACATGAGAATAATGCGAAGGTCCTGAACATGAACGGCTGTTGCTGGCGCTGCCAGTGTTTTCATGCTATGTTTTTACCACAGCACGTATTTTGTGCTCCAATATCGCACTCAACGATGGATTCTCATTTTGAGTAATTGTATGTGATTTCACATACTTTTCCTGCAAATTCGCATAACTATGAGAAAACAAATTATGAGAATATCACACACCGTATCATTTTACACATTTGACAGGATCTCTGCCTTCCAAACGTTGCTAAATTGATTACTAGTCCTTCTCGGATTACCCCCTTTTTTAGTGTACATGCACATATCACCTTATTGTCCCTCTAACAAGGCTACTGCTGTGTTGATGCCTATGTGTTTTAGTCCTAACTATATTATAATTTGTGTGTCTATCTCTCACGGCTAATTATTACTATTTGAATTTGTAATGCGAACACCTACCCCAAGGGGTTTCCCGGCGCAAAGAAGAGAGGTGAGAGATTCCTGAATTAAAAGAGCTAGGGGGGTCATTATGATGTCGGGTGGCTTGCCACTGCCCGACCGGCAGTGGCGATCCACCCACCATCTCTCACCACCCGCCCGCCATTTACCCCCGCGACATTACCATGGGATACTGAGGCGGACGTAAAAAACGCCTGCCGCTTTTCCACCGGTTGGCAATCGTCACGATTGCCGGCCGGGCGGATTTGCGAAATAATATGGTGGCGGTGCCTATTAGGCACCGTCCGCCATTTTATGATGAGGGATTTTAAATGCCTTTCCATGTCGGCGATGCAGCCATGGAAAGGCTGGTTTAATTTGCATTGGGGGCCCGCTGTAGGGACCCTGGGGGGTGGGTGGCTGCACTTAGGGGGTACCTATGGTACCCCCCTTCATTGCCATGCACAAGGTGGCAGGCACCGTGCGGTGCCTGTCACGTTGTGCATGTAAATGCACACCATGCCTCATTGGCATTGGGGTGGGTGCTGCTTACAGAAGCATCCCAGCAATGTAAATGATGCGGAATGCGACCACCAGGGTGGCAGTCGCATCCTAATTGGCAGTGTGGGACTGCCGGGCAGACAGTCTCAGCACCGCTAGGGTGGCGAGCGGACTTCAGTCTGCCCACCATCCTAATTAGTCCCCGAGTCTTCAAACCTTTGCGAAAACTGAGGATAGATGTACAGCTTCTTAATGACTATGGGAGAAACTTCCAGAGTTTCAGGACCAAATATGAAAAGGAATGACCGGTCATATGAGTTAAGCGGAACCTAGGCACACTGAATAGGGAGTGATTCATAGATCGCAAGGATCGAGAAGGACGATAAAGTGACATCAAGTCTTAAAAATAACCTCGGTCCAGTTCCTGCTTTAGCCTTGAACATGTAGCATAAGGCTTTGAACATGATACGGTTAGGAATTGTCAACCAATGAAGCGCTTGAAGGACGTTGGAGACTGAGGAAGTTTTAGAAGTTGGTAAAAACAACCTTACAACTGCTTTCTAAACTAATTGTATCCAGCAGGTTGTAGCTTTGTCTGCTCCCAAATAGAACTAATTGCTGTAGTTCAGTCTGTCTAAAATCAAAGCCTGGATTACAGTCCTTTGAGTGGGAGTAGGGATCATCCAAATGATATTTTGTAGCCATTTGAGACCACAAAAGTAGTGGTGTTCAACTTAGCCACTTGCGGCTTCATAGACAATTTGTCATCCAGAAGGAATCCCAGATTTTTTACTTTCTGAATTGGAATGGGCAGAGCCCCCAGAGAGTCGGTACAGTGACAAGGACCCCAGATGAGGTTTTTCCCCAGAATCATGACCTCAGGCTTGAACCTGAGAGAGGTTTTGTTCATCCATAAGGAGATGCTACTCAGGCTAAAGCTTAAATCCATGGGTCCATTTTTCTGTTTAGATGACAACATAAAGATGATCTGTGTGTCATCTGCGTAGGAGAAAAGTGTCAGACCACACCTCTACACTTCATCAACCAAAGGGTGGACGTAGATGTCAAACAATAGAGGGCTCTGCACTGAACTCAGTGCATGAGTCTCAGATCTGGCATAGGGGGAAAACCTTGAAATGTACAATCTGTCAAAAATGATCTAAGCCAGGCCAAGGCTGAACCACCAAGGCCCAGGTCAAACAGACACTCCTCCAAAATGCAATAAGACACCGTATTGAAGGCTACGCTAAGGTTAACAAAAAGAATGCAGCCGTACTGCCATAAAGGCACTGCCTCTAGCACTCGGTCATGCCCAAGAGAGCAAGTTCCGTACTGTGTTCAGCCCTAAATCCAGACTGAGAAAGATGATGTAAATTCTGAGACTCCACAAACAAGATAAGCTGGCTGTTAATATGTTTTTCCAAAACTTTGGAAAAGATACGAAGAAGGGAAATGGGATGAAAGTTGGACATATTGGTCGGGTCCAAGTTGTTTTTTTTTCAGGAGGGGAAGGAACATCACATGTTTCTATTTCTTGGACACCAGCCCCTCACCAAGAAAGATATTAAGAAGATCTCTTAACATAGATTGCAAGGTAGCGTCAAGGTGCCTGATCATTTTAGGGGGTAGAGGGTCGAAAGAGAGCCTAATTTAATAGATTTAAATAGATTGTAAATGGTATTGAGGTCAAAGTGTCTAACAAGGACCAAGCCCTTTAGGTGTTACATCAACATTAATCATGGTGATGTTAAAATACATGGTGGGATTCTAATAGTTAAAGGCAAAGTAACATGGTCAGACAACAATAGTAGCATGGGGGAGCAGTCACCAAGTCAGAGACATTGGAAAAAACTGGATTCAACAAATGGCTGGCCAGATGAGTAGGGCCAGTGTTGCACAAAGTCAGGCTAAGGACACCAAGATCCACTATGAGAGTGGAACTCAAGGTGCACATGGGATTGTCTAAATGAAGATTAATATCAGCAAGTAGAGTTAATGTGTGGAGCTACCAAGTATGGCAAGGAGGTACAGCAATTTCCTATATACCCAGGTAGATGATACAACAGGGCTTCTGAGAACGTGAATGTCGGTGTAAGCGAGATTGCAATTCAGAAATATCTACAGTCAGGAACAGAGAATGTTTCAGCTTTACACTGGAAGTCGTTTTTAAAAATAATGGTAATCCCCCTGCCTGTCCTGTTTTGTCTATCTTTCCTAACTATAGGGGGAGGGCCGTAATTACATCTGGTGCAGAGCCCTCGCAAAGCATCAGGCTGAGACGGCCGTAAAAAGTTGGATAGATGTTGTTGGTGTTTAGGGAGAGACCGAGAGTTAAAACTGAAGAATTGAAATTGCCTGGTCTTACTAGATCCTCCAGAAGACTGAGAGGTATGGTCAGCCATAGTGGGGTAAACCTCAAAGACATTGGCTGCAGATGAGTAACAGGCATTACTATCATTACTGTTTACATAGATAGAACATACATAATTTCAGTTGCTACAGGCTAAAGGACTCACCCAGGCACAATAATGTGACAATCCGTGGGGTGGACAAGCTGTAAAGCCTTCAATTGGTTCGGAGTTTAAGCTAAGCTCTCCAGTAGACGGGGACCAGGGTTATTGGCCCCTGGCCCCTGCGAGACATGGATGGGCGCAGACGGGCTTGACTTTGGCACGTCTTTGGTGCACCAGCAGCACACCTGCTGCACTCGTCTGTAGCACATTCACTCCCCGGCCATTTTAAATAGGGCCGTGTCACTTGGAGTTAGACCAGAGGTGGCAGAGAAGTTATGGCACCACAAAAAAGGCTGTC
This sequence comes from Lissotriton helveticus, assembly GCF_964261635.1. NCBI lineage: Eukaryota > Metazoa > Chordata > Amphibia > Caudata > Salamandridae > Lissotriton > Lissotriton helveticus. The sequence goes on along the minus strand of NC_136063.1, from coordinate 1,935,486,103 downwards.
TGGCGAGGAAACAACAAGCCCCAAGTCCCTCTGAAACACCCCTCGTACCCACAGCAAGCAAGGATTTAAAAAACAAAGCAAGCAAAATAAAAAACAAAGTAATTAAAAAACAGTATTAGCCAACATACGGAAGAACATGGGGAAAATATATATTATTAAAAGGTAATAGACATAATATAGGCAGAACGAGCAGTGGTAGAAGCAGCTTTAACCAAGAAATGAGCCCCTACCTAGCCACTGCGCATCCGCTCCCCAGGCATCTTAAATAGGGCTGTGTCACTTGGAGCTAGACCGAAGGCGGCAGAGACGTTATGGCACAACAAAAATGTCCATCGGGCGAGGAAACAGCACATGAACACATGCTTTTCCTGCAGTCTAAAAAGAATAACACACAAACCCCAACTCCCCCAGAAACACCCTTTGTTCCCACAACAAGCAAGGATTTAACCCCTTGGCTGCGGGGTACATTCCCCTGCTGTGCTGGGGGGGGAGGGCGCGCACAGCGCCCCGGTGCTCATGACTAGCTCAGCTCGTCATGAGCCACGGTTCTGGTGTGCTCATGACGAGCTGAGCTCGTCACGACCACGCCCTTTTAATGGAACGCTCTGCACAGCAGGGGAATTAGCCCCACATCTGAGCGTTCCACGGCTTATGACAAGCTCAGCTCTTCATGAGCATGGAAGGGGGGAAAAAAAACAAAGCAAGCAAAATTAAAAACAGAGTAATTAAACAATATTAGCCAACATACCGGGGAATGCAGGGAAAAGCTATATTTTTAAAAGGCACTAGCAGACATGATAATATAGATAGAACAAACAGTAGAAGAGGCAACTTTAATCAAGGAACGAGCCCCTACCTTGCCGCTAAAGCAAATGCTTACATTCATAGGCACAGTCCCCCAAGATATATTAAGAGCACCGCTGTGGTCCACATCTATGAAATCAAAACATTTCCCACTAAAGAAGATTATAAATACAACACTCTGCCAGCCACACATGCTACCTGTTCAAAGATTTACTTTGGCACCACACTTGAAGCACTGCACAATGCAATACAATATCAGCACCTCAATCCTTAATTTCGGGAACCGGCTGCTGTTGGCTCTTCACCCCACCTTTTCCCAGTTCCACTGCACCTGCTACACTAATGATAGCTAGGTCCATATGCGCAGGCCCACTGCAATTATGCCGCTGCTGCGATTTCCGTACAATTATTAATTTGCCTCATATCCATCATCTGTTGCATAATCTGCAGATTTTTTTTTGAAAACTGATTTTATTAAAATCGCTGAGACAAACATACACAGTGCTCCGATCCCCGGAGGGGCTGTGACAACAATTATGCTTCATAATGTGCGATTCATTTAACTGTCATACCCTCCACCCTCCACCCCACACCCCATCTACCCCACCCACCCCTCCCCCCCCTCCTGCAACACAATGACTCTTCAATACTGTTTAGAGTAAGCATACAAATGTCCGTATATGTAACCTTGTCTCAACAAGCCCATTACAACTGCCCATCCTCGTCCCTTGGCGGTGGTGGAGGCTCCAGCCACAATCCCCTGTAGTCTGCCCACCTTTTCCATATTTTATAGTGTTTTGTGGGGCCGCCTCTGGCATCAAACACCGGCCGCTCCAGTCCCATACAAAAGTCCAGTCCTTTTTTCCACCCGATCACCTTGGGGGGCCCGGGATCCTTCCAGGCCTGCGCTATATCTCGTTTGGCTAGCGTTAGACCCAGCAGCAGCAAGTGCCGCTTGTAGACGTTACCCCCTATCCCTTCTAGCACATGGAGCAGGCCCAATTTTGCCGTACGGGGAAGGTCCCATCCCAGCACCTCCGACAGACAGTCCCACACACCAGTCCAAAATCTCGCCAGGCCACTACATTCCCACACTGTATGTAAGAGGGTGCCCATTTCATGGCCACACCGCAAGCACGCCAGGGACTCAATCAGACCAGCCTTCCACAATCTCTCTCTGGTATAATAAGCACGGTGCAGGTATTTGAATTGTATTAGGCGTAGGCGGACAGCTATTGCCGCCCCCCTCGGTGACTCGAGAGCCTCCCGCCAGTCCTCCTCCTCCAACTCACCCACATCCCGCACCCAGCGGTCTCTCAGGGGCTGTAAATCTGATGAACAGTGTGTCACTAACGTTTGGTATATTTTGGATATCTTTTTGTCTTCTAGATCCCCCATAAATACCTTTGCCTCTAGCGGGCTGAATTCAGGTAGCGTATCTAAACCCACAAGTGCAGGTGCCAGAGCGTGCCTAAACTGTAAGTATCGAAAGAACTGCGTGCGGGGCATGTCAAATTCTGTGCTAAGGTCTTGAAAGGATTTAAGTGTAGTGCCCTTTAGGACCCGGCCCAATGTCGAGATTCCTATCAAATCCCAGCCCCCAAATCCCGGAAGGGACATCAGGGCCGGTAGTTGCCCGTTGTGCCAGAGTGGGGTCTCCCCTGTCAGCTTTCCCCACCATCCCATACGACGCAGTGATTGTCGGCATATCTGAAATACTACTTGTGTCACCCTAGGCAATCTCTTTCGCAGCTGCGCCGAGTATAAGACCGTGTGTAGGGAGTCCGGTTCCATTAGGTACCTTTCTAGGGCATATGCCGGGTCCTCTCTGCCACAGTACCACCATTCATTCAGGACTACCAGGTGTGATGCTTGGTAATACGACAAAATATCCGAGGTCGCCAGTCCCCCACAGTACGTGGAAAGAAAGCAGGTCCGCAGAGCTACCCGTGACGCCCCACCGGCCCACAAAAATCGACCGAGTGCCGAGTTGACCAGTCGGAACCATTGCGGCGGTATTGGGAATGGATGGTTTTGCAGTTGGTACAGCAAGCGGGGAAGGGCAACCATCTTAAAAATGGCAGATCTACCATATATATTGAGGGGCATGCGGGACCATCACTTCATCTCCTGCTGCACCTTGTCCCATACGGGAACTACATTGTGCTCCCAGGCAATTGTCGGCGTGGTCGTCAGAAACACTCCCAGATACTTAAGACCCCGGCCGCTCTCTGTAGTAGCGAGGCCCACGGCCCGACCTCAAAGTGGTCTCCCAAAGTCCAGAGGTTGGATTTCTGCGGTTTCAGGCAAAGTCCCGAGACTTCTCCGAAGATTTTCATTATGTCCAGGACCCGGGGCCCGGACCGATTCACATTCGTAAGGAAGAATAGGACGCCATCCGCATATAGTGCGATTCTGTCCGACGGTCCCGCCTGCCACTCAAAGCCCTTCAGCTGTGCATCTATCCGGACCCACGCAGCCAGCGGCTCCATAGCTAGAGCGAATAGGTAAGGCGAAAGGGGGCACCCCTGCCGAGTGCCTCGTCCTATCGGGAAGGCTGCCGATACCTCCCCCGCCACCCTCACCGAGGCCGTCAGACCGGTATATAAAAGTCGGATATAGGACATAGAGTGGGGCCCTAGATTGAGGCGCGGAAGGAGGGCAAATAAGTAAGTCCAACTCAAGGAATCAAAGGCCCTGTCAATATCTGCTAGTAAGAGGGCCGCTCGATCTCCGGTTTTACTCATCGCCTCTACCGCCACGTGGGCGCGTCGAATATTATGCCGCGTCGCCCGGCGGGGCATGAATCCAGCTTGGTCCGGATGGACCAAGTCTGATATGTATGGGAGAAGGCGATTCGCAAGTGCCTTGGCAAGTATTTTGGCCTCGGTGTTTAAAAGAGAGATTGGCCTATAGGACTCGTGGCGGTCCGGTGGTCGACCGGGTTTGCAAAACACTCCAATTTCTGCATGTCTCCAGTCCGCCGGCAGAAGGCCCTCCTCTCTCGCTGCCTCTAGGGCGGCCTTGTAATGCGGCCCCAGTTGGAGGTGGTAGCGCTTGAAAAACTCACTAGGGAAGCCATTGGGCCCGGGGGCCTTACCAGTATTGAGCTCCCCCAGCGCAGTGCCCAGTTCCTCGGCCGATAGTGGGGCCTCAAGGCGCTCACGCACATCATCTGGAAGCGTGCGGGGCGGAAGATCTGTTATAAATGTGTCAATGTCAAGTGCCGAGAGGGAGTCCCGCGGGGCGCATTGTATCGCAAAGTAGCCGGCGAAGCTGTTCGCCAGCTCCCTTGGAGCTGAAATGGAGGCCCCGGCATTATCTCTGAGGCCCGTCAGTTCCTGTGTCTGGAACACCTTTTGGCAGAGTCTATGGAGCATCGTACTGGATTTGTCGCCCCATTGATAAATTCTACTTCTGGTCGCCAGCCAGATCTGCCGGGCTTCGTCCAACTGGAGGGAGGCATACGTCTGCTGCGCCAGTAAAAGCTGCCCTACATCCTCCAGGCGACTCGCCACCCCACATTGAGTCTCCAGCTGCACCACCTCCGCCGCGGCCCGCACCAGTTCCTCCCGACGCCTGCGACGCGCTGCCGCGCACCATGCTATATCTACCCCGCGAAGCGTGGGTTTCAGAGCCTCCCAAGCCGTCCGTATGTCGGACACCGTGCCTAGATTTTCATCCCAGTACTGGGCGATGGCCACCTCCAAGTGTTGCTGATACGCTTCCTGCTGCAGATGCCAGGTGGAGAGGCGCCACCTAAATGGCCGTCTCTCTCTATCTAGGGCAACCTCAACCACCACGGGGGAGTTGTCCGAAAGTCCTCGCGGCAGGATAGTCGCCGAGATTACTCTGGTAACGACTGCACTGGGAACAAAAACATAGTCTAGTCTCGAGAACGAGTGGTGGACCGCCGAGACGTATGTGTACTCCCGCTCATGTGTGTGTAAGTATCGCCATGTGTCCACCCAATTCAGGCCTCTCACCATACCATTTAATTTAGTGGGGGTATCTACTATGGGGTCACCCCTGAATCTGAGGCGGTCTATCCGACACTGCATGACATCATTCCAGTCCCCCCCTATGACCGCCAGGCCCTCTGGGATTTCAGCCCACAACATGAATAGTTTTTCAATCGAGCCCATTGCAATGGGGGCGGAGCATACACACTCCCAAGAATTATCGACTCTGAGCCCACCGTCCCTTGCACAAAGACATATCGGCCTTGGGGGTCTATCCAATGTTTTGTGTGTGTGTATGCCAGTCTGCAGTGTAACAGTATTGCCACCCCCCGAGAACCCCTCCCAAAGCCCGCGTGGTAGACCTGATCGTAGCCATACCTCTGTAGGCCCAGAGCTTTGTTGCCCATTGGGTGTGTTTCTTGTAGCATCAAGACATCCACCTTCTCCCTCTGCCCCTGTCTCAGCACTGCACCTCTTTTGATCTTGTCGAGCATACCCCGCACATTCCAACTCATCACCTTCATTAGGACGCCAATATGCGCCCGCCCAGGGTTTTCAGCCCCCATCTAAGCGTAGGTGGATTCGTACAGCAAGTAGCGGGCACAACAGGCGTGGAAACCACAACAGCATCTTTCGAGACAATCGTGTGCAGAACAACCCCCCCTCGCCCCCTCCCTCAGGCCCCAACCACCCCTCCTTGCGGTCCCCCCTCAAACCAACATCAACCAATTTCCCAAAACTCCCCCCTCCACCCCCACCCCATACCTCAATGAACGATGAAGTATCTGTCGCGGTGTAGCGTGACTTCTGCCCCCAACATGAGACAGACCGCCCACCCCACCAATGGATCCCCATAGCTACACTTAAACCACTAACAAACTTGTCTTAACAGAGGGGTCGAGTCCGCCCTCCCTATGCCGTCCCCCCACCTGGATCCCAAAACCACAAAGTTACTTGTATAGATGAAGTCGTAAGCTGCAGTCCGCCAAGGCTGTCCATATCTGGGAGGAGCGTATCTCCCTTCCCTTGATCCTGAGTGAGCAATCATCTTTCGCTGCGATACCGAAGATGCCGGATCTTGAGAATCTGGATCCCCAGTAGCTCCCGCTGCCCCATTCTCCGTAGAAGAGTTCTTCTTAGGACGGGACCTCCAATTGATTCTGCTGCGCGATCGCCGCGGGGTCCGAGGGGGCCCGGCAGTGGAGGAGTCCGAGTCCCGACCCGGGGGAGTGCGCACCCCAATACGGACCGTCTCGTCCGTCCAAGCAAAAACTTCCTCAGGGGTGTTAAAGAAGAGGGTCTTGGACTAAAACACCACCCGCAGGCGGGCCGGGTAGAGCAGTGCATACTGAATTTTCAAGCTCCGCAGTCTCACCTTGGCCTCAGTGAAGGATTGGCGCTGCCTCTGTACCAACTTAGTGTAGTCCGGAAAAATCAGGATTTTATGGTTGTCATACAGCAGAGGGTCCATCAAACGGGCTTGCCGCAGGATCGTGTCGCGGTCGTGATAGTTGAGCAGTTTGGCTATCACAGGTGTAGGGCGTTCCCCAACCGGCGGCTTCTGGGTCAGCGCTCGGTGTGCCCGTTCGATTATAAAACACCGCGATAGGGATTCCGGAGGCATCCAACTTTCTAGCCAACTGGTCAGGAAGGCCTCCATGCCACCCTTCTCACTATCTTCCGGAAATCCCACAAATCGTAGATTGATCCTCCGGGCCCGCCCTTCTGCATCCTCCGCCCTCAGGGCAAGGCCTTTCTGGATCCCCTCCATATTGGCCACCTTCTTTTTAAGAGTTGCGACGTCATCCTCCACCCCAGTAATCCTTGTTTCGGCGTCAGTTATGCGAGCCACAGCATTGCGTAGGTCTTGGCGCAACCATGTAACATCTGCTCCGACCGCCCCAATTTTTGGGTCCAACATGTCCCGGGATTGTGTTATTGCCGCCATGAGGGCGGCATTATCAGGGACGGGTGCAGGTGGTCCCCCGGCCGCACCGGCACCCCCAGTCGGCCCCGTAAATTTATCAATTGTGCCCTGCTTTGAGGTGTGTCCGCTGTTGCCGCCCCTCGTCATGGCTGCCAGTATATACAGGTACTAGGTCCAGGGCGCTACCAGAATAACAATCGGGGTGCAGGTGACATTCCTCAGGTCAAGTCGCGCCTCCGCCTATGTTGTCGCACCCCCGCGTACCAGCCGTACCTCAATGGGGTCGCTCCTCACTCCGGAGACCAGTAGTTGGGCCACTGCCAGGGCCGGGGCCACGTGAATCACTCCGCTCCGCAGGGCGCACACCAAGGGGCCCACCACCACCGTCCCATGAGCCGTCACCGCTGGGCCAGGCTACAGACCCCTGCGGGGTTAACTCACGTCGATCGTTGTGCAGCAGGCCACCGCTACCTGTGGCCACCTCTCCTCATGAGGGCCTGCCCAGCGGCCCACCAGTGTCCCCAAACCAGGAGGGGAGAGGTACCAGTGCACTGCGTGAGAGGCGCCGGATGATTGCCTCAGGCCAAATATCTCGCCCCCCCCCTCAGGCGGCACTAGGAGCCGATGTCAGGGTGTAGCAGAGGGCGGGAGGGGGGGGGAAATAATATCACCAGGAGGGGGGGTCTCTGCCGCTCCACAAACCGGCCGCTTCCGCCAGTCCTCCGCAACTTCCAAGCGGCCCGCCCAGCCGCCGTCTCCGTCCCTCACACGGCCGGCGCTGCGGAGCGGGGTCCCCCGCAGCCGAGCCGCCAGCCTCCGCACCAGTCCCCCTCGGGGCACCTCCGCTCCCACGTCCTCCGGAGTCCCGGTAGTCAGGGACCGGCCAACGCTCCACCTCCTTGCCGGCCACACCGCACTTCCGGCCTGCTGCTGCAGACCGGGGGTCCCGGCTTCACTCGTGGCAGCAGGCCGCACAGCTCCGGGGCCCAAGCCGCCGCCCGGCAGTCCGCCAATCAATCAATCAATCAATCAATCAGTGACACTTATGTAGCGCGCTACCTACCCGTAGGGTCTCAAGGCGCTGGGGGGGGGGGGGGGGGGGGGGGCGCTACTGCTCGAACAGCCAGGTCTTCAGCTTCTTCCTGAAGGCGAGGTGGTCTTGGGTCAGGCGCAGGTCGGGAGGGAGGGAGTTCCAGGTCTTGGCGGCCAGGTAGGAGAAGGACCTTCCTCCCGTAGTCGCTCTTCGGATGCGGGGGACGGCGGCGAGGGCGTGGTTGGCTGATCGGAGGTGGCGATTGGGCGCGTAGAAGTTGATTCGGCTGTTGAGGTAGCTCGGACCCTGGTCGTGTAGGGCTTTGTGTGCGTGGGTGAGGAGGCGGAAGGTGATTCTTTTGTTGACGGGGAGCCAGTGGAGGTCTCTCAGATGTCCGGTGATGTGGCTGGTTCGTGGGATGTCGAGGATGAGTCTGGCTGAGGCGTTCTGGATCCGCTGGAGTCTCTTCTGGAGCTTGGCGGTGGTACCGGCGTAGAGGGCGTTGCCGTAGTCCAGTCGGCTGGTGACGAGGGCCTGGGTGACGGTCTTCCTGGTCTCGGTGGGGATCCACCAGAAGATCTTCCGTAGCATGCGTAGGATGTTGAAGCACGCCGAGGAGACGTTGTTGACTTGCCTGGTCATGGAGAGGGAGGAGTCCAGGATGAAGCCCAGGTTGCGTGCATGGTCTGTCGGTTTGGGTGCGGTGCCCAGGGCGGGAGGCCACCAGGAGTCGTCCCAGGCGGAGGGTGAAGAGCCCAGGATGAGGACCTCCGTCTTGTCAGAGTTCAGTTTCAGGCGGCTGGTCGTCATCCACTCGGCTACATCTCTCATCCCTTCGTGCAGGTTGGCTCTGGCGGAGGCGGGTCGTTGGTCAGGGAGAGGATCAGCTGGGTGTCGTCGGCGTAGGAGATTATGCTGAGGTTGTGTTTGCGTACGATGGCTGCGAGGGGGCTCATGTAGACGTTGAAGAGAGTGGGGCTCAGAGATGACCCTTGAGGGACGCCGCAGATGACTTCGGAGGCCTCTGACTTGTACGGTGGTAGGCGGACTCTCTGTGTTCTTCCGTCGAGGAAGGAGATGATCCATTCCAGCGCCTTGTCCTGGATTCCGACGTTGCTGAGGCGCTGTACTAGGGTGCGGTGGCAGACAGTGTCGAATGCCGCGGAGAGGTCTAGGAGGATGAGGGCCGCTGTTTCTCCCTTGTCCATCAGGGCTCGGATGTCATCGGTGGCGGCGATGAGGGCGGTCTCGGTGCTGTGATTGGCTCGCCACAGCTCCCAAAAGACCGCCGAGGCACCGCAGCTAGGTCCAACGGCCAGATGTGTCGGTTTTGGGCATCTCGGGGTGAAGGAGACGAGGGATAGATGTAGGATAGTTGATCGGCGGGACGGAGCTCACCTAAGCTGCGTCCGCCATGATCGCCGCCTTGGCCACGCCCTCCATAATCTGCAGATTTTAACAGAATTTTAAACGGTTCAAAAGTTACTAAAAACGCAGTGATACATGTTGCCGGGCAGTGTATTGCAACTAACAGTCTTAAGTTCAAGAATGACAAAATAGTGAAGTAATACTATCCCAAAATGTGACACATATTGCCACATAAGTTATCTTTTCTTGCCACATAATTTACTCAACCCTGCCACATAATTTCAGTGGCCCAGCTTATGCTCCATGCATGGTCATAGAGCAGGCTCTTTACCTCCTTCAGCCCTAGTGCTACTGTGCCTGCTGCAATAACAATAGATGTCCCCCTGTGCTCTGTCCTAACCAGTTTCAACTTTGATCCTTAGCCTTCTAAGTCCTGGAAGTAGGTTGCATTGGGCTTTTCACACCTATCTGCTGCGCTGCATCTGTCATATCAGCCACATTATAAATAAGGCCCATTCAACTCTGCAGAGTACCCTCAAATACAAGACAGGCAACAAACTGAGCTCTTAATACCACATGTCTCTTGCTTCTCTTACTCCCATTGTGTTGCCACCTCTTTTGATATTTTAGAGAAAGTCAGACATGATCAGTAAAAAAATTTGGCAGTTTGACAACTCTTTTAAAAGAAACAGACACACAATAGAAATGTTTATATTTCTCTGTAAAATAAGCTCATAATATAGGAACCATAATGCTGCCACTTCTATAGGTAATATTGCCTTTTTATATACCACCAGAGCGTAAAGAAGCACTACTAAATTTATACATTGCTGTGGGTACCTCTCTTTCTTCGTGACTTTGCAGTTGAGATGTACATATCAAGGGTCTCACAGTTGTCATTTTCAGAGATCCATACTCACAGTGGGGTCTGTTGCCTGTGCTGATGGACTGCACACATTGTGGGTCTCTGTACAGCTTGTAAGCAAACTTTTGGGTAACCTTTGCTTCCTGAATGTATATGGAATCTCTATAGACTGTTGGTTACAAGCCTAAGTGCTTAACTTGTATATTTCGTGGCCACATTACAAAGAACAGTCAGCCGGCTACACACAGAAGGTCATGAACAATTCTTTAAAATGCTGCTCCAAGCCTGCATATCTTTCTTTTGATTCTGTGCACCCGCATCATCCACCCCGTTAGAACTGCAACCAGAGTATGCACCCCACGCAGTGCTTAGCAATAGCTTCACACACAAGCACAAACCTAACTTGCCAATTAAGCAAAATATTTCTGTAAAAGTAACCCTGATCATATTGGCTTTGTCAATGCTTCTTTTACTACATTGATTAGGCCCTCATTTTGAGTTCTGCAATAAATCTGGTAGCAAATAATATCCGGGAAAATAAAGACTACACTGGGTTCACAGTGTAGCATTACCTCCCTATTGTGAGAAATTGCATGGCAATAACAGGTTTTCTCTAATTCTGAGCTGCAACACTTTAACCATGTTTAAGCCAGTGAAATATGTACAGAGAAAAGTCCATAGTCAGTGGGAACTGTACCTTCAATTTATAATGCTGATTTAAGCGCAACACCTGTTTGAGACTGAATGAAAACTAAAGAGGCCCTGAAAATGAGGTAATAGCTGTCAGTATTTAACACTGAGAAAAAAAGACATATATGCTTACAGGCTATATATATTGCACCAATTGTGCAGTGTTGGTTCGTGGGCTAAGTATATTGCACATATTTGTATGTGACTTACTAGCCCAAGATTTAGACCCCAGGTAAATCGATATTTCTAAACAGAAACTGACTTGACCAAATGATGGGATGAGCAAACAAAAAATTACACACAATGTGGCTCAATAATATTAATAGCGCAAGCACGTCTAAAACTATTCAATGTGTGTTTATCAGACAGACCCTCTTGAAGTAATGCGAGTAGAGAATGTATAAAATATTTTCAGATTTAAAATGACATTTTGTTTTGCTAGAGATGCGCTCTTAATTATTCTCCTCAAAAATAGCTTACAGACATCTTTAAAAGCAATTTCCACATAAATCTTTCAATGCGCTGAAATGTACCTTTGCCCTAGTTTAAGAATAGGAGCCCCCTTTCCTGTTACTCCATACCCAAGAACATTACACTTCCAAAGAGAAAAGAAAGCGCTTAAATCATTTTCTCTATTGAAATAATCCTAAAGCGTCAGAATGAATCAGTATGGGGAGTTTATTACAATCAGAAATACAGCTTTATCATCTTAATGGAGACTAGAGTTGATAAGATGGGGGCTAGAAAAGAAAATGAGAACTCAAATTTTGGGATTTTTAAGGAAGTGTGAACCTTCCTGGATGAGCACAGTTTAAATCAGTTAATACTGCATTTGAAGTGGGATTCATAAATATGGGATAATTCCAGTCTATCTCTAGTGGTGGCTTGAGTACCACTATTATCACACCATATCATCTCATGTGCATATATAAAGTGCACATTCACACATGAGGGTAATTTGTTGCTGACTACCAACTGTTTTTTGTTATTCAAGCAAATAGAAATTATTGTAAAGACCTTAGAAGGAATAAAGGCTGAGTGGTAGCACCATGATTAAAAAATGTGAGAGAGTGGTCAAACAAATATCCCTCAAGTGTAATTATTCATTTATTAAGCCACCAGACTGATTCGATCTGGATGGGTTCTTCAACATACCTATCATTACACACTTCACTGAGGAGAGGACTTAATTATGAATGTAATCGCGCAATATCTCTACGAGGACTTGTACATGACTATAATCATGCACTATCTCTATGTGCTATCCCTGTGCATCCCATTAATCATACACTATCTCTGTGGGGACCTTGGCATGCTCATTCTCTTTGGCAACCATGGTAATACTATAGTCACACACCATCTCTGTGGGGACATCGACATCTCTATACACAAACACTATCTCTGTGGGGACCTGGGCATGTCCAAAATCACACACTATCTCTGTGGGGATCTGGGCATGTCTATAATCACACACTATCTCTGTGGGGACCTCAACATTTCTATAATCACTCACTATCTCTGTGGGGACCTGGGCATGTCTATAATTACATAGTATCTCTGTGGGGTCCTCAACATCTCTATAATCACACACTATCTCTGTGGGGACCTAGGCATGTCTATAATCATACATATCTCTGTGGGGACCTGGGCAGGTCTATAATCACACACTAGCTCTGTGGGGACCTGGGCATGTTTATAATCATACACATTCTCGTTGGCGACCCTGGTAATACAATAGTCATTCACCATCTCTGTGGGGACTTGAACATTCCTGTAATTACACGCAAGCTCTGTTTTTGCTTGCGGATCATCAGCTTCGCATTATCTGTATTGGGCTTTGTGAAGACTGAAACGTAGTAAAGTTAGACTTTTGGCCTAAGTTAACATTGTTGAAACAAAAAGAAGAAAAGTTGGATTTTTTTGTCAAAGTTTACCATTGTGAATCGGGCCCTATTTTAATGAGGACTTAAAAACAATCATCTTCATGCACTATCTCTGTGGGGACGTAAACATTGCTCTAATAAACACACTATCTTTGTGGGGGCTTGAAAAAACTATAATAAAACACTATCTTTGAGGGGACTTGAACATCACTATAAAAACATACCATCTCTGTGGGGACTTAATCATTCCTGTAATTAAACGCAAGCTCTGTTTCGACTTGAAGCACCAGGAAATGCCATGAGGCACAGGGTCAAGACTGATTTGCATATAGCTGGGTCTGAACTGGGGTGACGAAGTAAGCTAAAGAACAATGATGGATTCAACCCAGATCTGTGACTACGGCTGAGTGACTGAAAAGTTTCAGCACTCCATCCATCATCTTCTTGTGTGTGGTTTGTTCGCTCTAAGTTGGCAGGGTGTGCCCAAACGAGGGTCCCTTGCTCACTTTGCCACTGGTTTCACGGTAGCCTGGCTGATGAGGGGGTGTTATCCTAAAAAACGCTGCAAGGTTGCTTGTTTCCGGTCCCGGGAAGACCTGGGGGAGGGAGAGGGGGAGGGGTGTGAGAGGGAGAGGGGGGAGGGGTGTGAGAGGGAGAGTGGGGAGGGGTGTGAGAGAGAGAGGGGGGAGGGGTGTGAGAGAGAGAGGGGGAGGGGTGTGAGAGAGAGAGGGGGGAGGGGTGTGAGAGAGAGAGGGGGGAGGGGTGTGAGAGAGAGGGGGAGGGGTGTGAGAGAGAGAGGGAGAGGGGTGTGAGAGAGAGAGGGAGAGGGGTGTGAGAGAGAGAGGGAGAGGGGTGTCAGAGGGAGAGGGAGAGGGGTGTGAGAGAGAGAGGGAGAGGGGTGTGAGAGAGAGAGGGAGAGGGGTGTGAGAGGGAGAGGGAGAGGGGTGGGAGAGGGAAAGGGGTGTGAGAGAGAGAGAGAGAGAGAGAGAGGGGGAGGGAGAGAGAGAGAGAGAGAGAGAGAGAGAGAGAGAGAGAGAGAGAGAGAGAGAGGAGAGAGAGAGAGGGAGAGAGGGAGAGAGGGAGAGAGGGAGAGAGGGAGAGAGAGAGAGAGAGAGAGAGAGAGAGAGAGAGAGAGAGAGAGAGAGAGAGAGAGAGAGAGAGAGAGAGAGAGAGAGAGAGAGAGAGAGAGAGAGAGAGAGAGAGAGAGAGAGAGAGAGAGAGAGAGAGAGACTATCCTTGTGGGGACTTGGGTGTGATAACACACTCACGCTGTGGGTACTTGATTGCACTGTGGGGAGTTGAACCCAGGTCCCCACAAGGCAATGTCTTCAAAATGATAAAAAATGGGCTTCAGGAACATCTGTGTCAATTTTTACAACTTTTAAAAAATTGCCTTGTGGGGACCTGTGTTTCATCAAGTGTGTTTATATTTGTGCTCAGCTCTGCCCCCGTAGCCAGGAGGTACTGCAGCCTTAAACACACTTTCCATTTAAACACACTTTGCTAACCAAAAACACACTAGCAGCAGAAAGGACAGACATTTCAAAGGAAAAGCTGCATAAACCTATTTATGCAAAGATTTTTCATGCAAATTAACCTTTTCTCTATTTAATAAAAGACAACATTTTTTACATGAAGTATGTATTAAGCTTGTTTGCATTTGAATGTTATTCGTTTTATAAATATTGCTAAAAGCAATTTGGGTCAGTTTCGAATTCCAGCATACTTCACTAATGCCATTTGATTCTGAACTGAACAAGAATGATAGTGCACTATGCTGCAATACATTATAAACTAGTTTTATCATTATTGGCAACTACCTAGGAGACATCAATGCTTATTGTTACATTTAAATGCTTGTACTAGGAATCCTGAGTCTTTATGTTTTTTTGCCTTTGTAATTTTAGGGTTGTTGGATGGTAAGGGTATTTTTAGGGTTTAAGGGTGGGTAGTGGTAAAAGTTAGTAGGGGGGGTTCAGGGATGGATGATGGTAAAGGGTGAAAAGGTTAATTTTAGGGTTTAAAGTGGGTAGTGGTAAAGGGTGTTAAGAGTAAATTTAAGATTTAGGGGTGGGTAGTGGTAGAGGACGGTAAGATTACATTTAGGGTTATGGGGTGCGTTGTGGTAAAGCGTGGGAAGGGCAAATTTAGGGTTTGGGCGTAGGTAGTGGTAAATGGTGTTTAAAGTAATATTATGGTGTAGGGGTGGGTAATGGTAAAGGGAGGACAATGTAATTTTAAAGTTTAGGGGTGGTAACAGTATTTGTAACGTTTAAGGGTGGTTAGTGGTAAAGGGTAGTAGGGGTAATTTTGGGGTTTGGGGTGCCTAATGGCACAGGGCATAAAGGGTAATTTTAGGGTTTCAGGTGGTAAGGGGTGTTCAGGATAATTTTAGGGTTATGGAGTGAGTAGTGGTAAAGTGTGGGAAGGGTAATTTTAGGGTTTAGGGTAGGTAGAGGTAAATGGTGTTTAGAGTAATTTTAGAGTTAATTTATATCACCACATACAGGTACACTAATGGTGCTGAATCTAGAATGGTGTGTGTTCCTACATGGGTTCACTGCTGTCTCCAGTGGAGCCACAACGTTAACAACAGATGGCATAGTTTGTACTGGACTATGGTTAGGTGTGCATAATAGCATAAAAGCCCAGGGGACAACTGAAGCGGCCAAATCGCCACTTCGCCTTGAGTCAGTCACTTCTAAGTTCAGCCACTACGTAAAGTTAATTAATGGACAAGGCTAAGAACAGACATTAGGTGGCTTTGAAGATGGTACATTATTCTGAGATGGGGGGAGGCAAAGGTCAGTGCAAAGGTAAACCATAATTGAGCAAAGCAGGCTGTACAATTGTACAATTGTGGAATGTAATACCTTTATCAAATGCAATTCAATGCGTTTAACTTGCTCAAGAAGAGACTGGACCACTTTTTCAAACTTTATCTAATTTAACATGCAACTGATCAAAAATGGACCGTTGAAAAGCATGATCTGGTAAAAATTCCATGGAGGTCTCTACACATGTATCTAATGCTTTGGTGAAAGTTTCAGCTTTCCTCTCATACTTAACTGTTGGTTAATTTTGAGTTGAGGGTATTAACAGCAGAAATTAAACAAGAGGAAATATCCATCATGAGAGAAGTAAGATTTCCATTATAGTAAAGAGCTGAGGGTGTCCCATTTATAATACTTGCATGATTTATGCCATCAATAGAAAGGTGGCATGTAGGAAGCTCGATTTCTTTTAATAGGACACCAACTGCACACTCTAAAAAACAGTCAATTGCGGCACACTTAGTTGTTGCGGTGGAGCTCATGGTGCTGTGGCCCAACCTAACCCCTTACGGCGTGGATGGGCACAGACGGACCTGCTCTACAGAAGTGCACTATAAAGCTCTGTTGTGAAAAGCACCAGAATCTCAGTAAGCAGTGCAGTATGGCCCATGTAGTCCTCATTGACCCCTAAAACACTTGCAACATCCCACACAGCAGGAAACAGAAGCTTACTTTAAAGCGCTGTGGTGCAAGGCCACGCGTCTTCCAGGAAGCAGTACAGTATGGCCTTCTCAGCCCTTAAAACATTGTCACTGTGTCCCGAGCAAAAGGAAACAGAAGTGCTCTTTAAAGCACCATAGTGCTAGGCCCGGCCTAACCATGAAGCAGTGCAGTATGGTCCCCTTAGTCGCCTATGGCATCCACAACACTGTCACAGCATTGTGCACAATGAGAAACAGAAGAATGTTTCGAAACACTGTGATGCAAGGCCCCTCTTCCTCCTCCAGGAAGCAGTGCAGTATAGCCCGGTAGTCCTCCTCTGCATCTGCAACACTGTCGCAGCATCTCGGGCAGTGGAAAACAGGGGCGTGCTTTAAAGTGTTGTGGTGCAAGTCCCAGCCTTCTCTAGTAAACAGTGCAATATGGCCCCTGTGGTCCTCCTCAGACTCCAAAGCACTGTCATAGTGTCCTATGCAGGGGGAAACAGATGAACGCTTTAAAGTGCAGTGTTGCAAGGCCCCTCGTCCTCCTCCAGAAACAGCAGTATAGCCTCTGTAGTCCTCCTCGGTCCCCACAATACTGACATAGTGTCCCACGCAGCAGGAAACACAAGTACGCTTTGAAGCACTGTGATGCAAGGCCACTCCTCTTTCAGGAAACAGTGCAGTATGGCCTCTGTAGTCGTCTGCAGTCCCCACAACACAGTCACATGGTCCCCATTTTTAATTCATTGCCTGAAATGATACATGAAACCTAGTATTTGTAGGTAAAAGATGTCTGAGCCATCTGCACTTCTCATCTGGTCCTTGCCAGAATTCGTCTGGGTAGGGGTAGCTATGTATCTCTCAATTTCTCTTAGGGTCCTGCCGCAAGTCCAGCTCTTGTGTGTACATCACTGTTTTCCAAACTGAGGGTAATGATCCATTTGATGGGTCATGTCTGGCGAGCTAATGTTTGGTGGTTTAAGACGTCAGAGCAGTAAAAAAAGTTGCCTTTAAATTATGCTTTTAACTTCTCACCCTTGCAGGTAATGCAAAGACAACAATTTAAGGCTGCTTTATTCTTCTAACATGAGGATTGGTGTTTACTTTTTTTTGACTGCAAACGTTGCCAGTCGATTCAAGCCAGCCTGGCTGATAGGGCTGTTAGCCCGAAACCGTTCCGAGGATGCTGTTTCCGGTCCAGGGAAGAAATGGCTTGGCAGTTGGGGCTGGACTGTTCCCATGAGGCACAGGGTCAAGACGGATTTGCATATAGCTATGTCTGAACTGGGGTGGCGAAGTGAACTAAAGAATGATGATGGATTCAACTCTGATATGTGACTGGGGGTGAGTGTCTGAAAAGTTTCAGCGCTCCGTCCATCATCTCCTTGTGTTTGCTCTGACTGGAAAGTGAAAGGAGTTTTTAAAGCGAATTATGTGACAATGTAGAATGTTGTTTTTTGCAATACACAACAAAATGTGAATACCTGTAAATGAACTGTATACATCCAGCAGTTAGGAAACCAGAAACTAAGCACTGTGTTGTAATTATGAAGTGTGCGGGAAACAGAGATTTTAATAGGATTAAAACAAATCAAGACACTTACATGGGCATGCTCAAATGATTCACAGAAACCCGATTCCCACATAGTATCATATGTGTGTATATGGTTTTATCAGGAAAACTATGTGTGCGCAAATTTAGTGGTTATTTCAATGGAAAATGGGCTGTCTGTAAATGACAACATGCTACTGTAAGTATAAGATGCTTTAGTTACATTCAAGAATCACCCTTCCTCCTATCCATGTAAGTTAGATGAGTGTCCTGGAAGGTGTGGTGCTATTCATAGCCTTCCACACTAGTAAATCCAGTACCTCAGATTTGGAATTCATCAGGTATGAAATGGTCCTCATTATGATTCTGTCCCCCAAAATTGTGCATAAAAAATGAATTCCGTAAAAATGCATATATGTCAATTCATGCTATATTTTAGTTTGAAATGTGTCCTCACGCATAGACATTTAATGTGTGATTATGCAAAGTGAAATAATGGTATAATTTTGGCAAATTTGCAAAGCTAGCATAATGTGAAAATCCAGAAATTACAGGAATTATGCCACTGAAATTTAACTTTCGCCCAAAGCTAGCCTAATTTCCGTGCTGTTTTGAGAGCTGTAGGCCCCACCAGTGATAGTGTTTAATTGAAGTAGCAAGGTTGTGCTGAGCCCTAACGCAAGCAGAGAAAATAGGGTCACCAATCCTTGCTATGGTGGTAGAATAATAGTAACAATGAGTGTAGCGAGCCCCTGGTCCAGTAGGTCACTTCACCTGCTGCACTATTGATTAGTAAGCCAAGTGTATTTCTTTAAGAATTCCCAAAAACCTTCTATTGCCAACATTAAACTACATTTCTCGCTTTACTACACTCAAGATTCAATTATTTTGCTTTAAACACTGCGTTCCCAATATGTATGCAATTTAAAGTTCAAGCCAGCATACACAGCTAGTGTGAATCTGCCTACAGCTACCACATTTTCTTCTAGGGAGATCAGAAAGTTATTCAGGTCTAGAAATCTTTTTCCTGCATTGGTAAGCAGCTGAAATGCACCCCAAATATGTAGCCACATGTAATATGCTGGTGCCGTTTCTCTCCATAGAATCATCCTTTCGAAGTACAAACAAGTCAGTGTTAATAAGCAGGTCCTGTGAGCGGGCTTTTAACAAATTAAAGACATGCAAAGACACACTGCCATCAGTGACTGCTGGAACAGAAGCGCTGCATTAACAATACAAAGGTTTCTATGGAAGCACCTAAGTGACCGGTGTAGGGTCGGGCCTTAGGCCCTCATGCTGGTAATGAATGTAGACACAGGACACACTGGATACTCGGTGCAACTGGCCCAGAGCACGTGCGCTCGGCCTCTTTTATTGGTACTGTGTCACATGACCTGTGACATCAGTGGTGGGTGGGTGTTCAGTGTAGTTACAGGCTCAGCACTAGAATGCTGACTTGTGCTGGGCATTACATCCCTCCCCAAATTGGTTAAAAAGTAAACTAAACATGAGAAGTCCAAACACCTGTGGGGGAAAGAAAACACAGAAAATAACATTGGACTTGCGCTTTCAAAAAGAGTCTCTTTGGCTGCTTGCAAGCCGCAGGCAGTATAGTTCTTGCGTTTTGAATTAGCAGTTCTTGGTGGCACGGTTCTTAGTTGTTCGGCGGGTTCATTCTTTCTCTGTCGGCTGTTCTCAGCCCTGCCTTTTGCTTTGCTCTCTTGGTGACGAATGGTTGAAAAGAGATGGATGACGTGGTTGTTGTTTGCCTTCCGGCTTCTTTTCTCCAAGCTGGTTGCGTGTTGTTTCCAGGCAGGCTTTAGTGTGTTTCTTAGCAGGTGAATAGAGTAGGTGCGAACATCCCTCTCACTAGGATGCCCCTCTCGCCGGTTTTCTTCTGCCACAAGATGTCCGGGAGGACCTCTTTGCCAGGTTTCCACTGGACTGGTGTTTTGGTCGCGTTGCTCTACCATAGCCTTCGGGCCGTGAGCAGGGCGCTCCACGAACCTCACCGTCGTGTCCTAGTTCCACCTGAAGGTTGAGTTGTCGACTCTCTTCATTGCTCTTGAGGCTTTCATCCTCTTGAGTCCTGCAGACGTGCTTCTGTAGATCTGTCTCCCGTTTGGGACTTGCTGCCACCAGAGTTCCTTGAGGCCTCTTCTTAGGTTGCCACGGGTCGGTGTGGAGTGGTCAGTTCATCAGCTGGATGTGTGAGCACTCTCGCCATTCGATCTTCCGCCAACCCCAGAGGTAGATGTCTTCAACAGTCTATCTTGCTCCCTTCTGCGTTCGCCATGTGGATGGATGACTCGTAGGTGGTTGTCTTTGGTCTGCTCTGCCGGTGCTCTTACCAGGCTTGTTCTCCATTGCACTCCGGTGTTCCAGTGCCTGTCACCTTTCTACTTTTCTTAGTGGCGGTGGCCACTCTGTTCTTTCTTCATTCTTCTTAGCTTGACAGTCGTGCCACTCTGATTGCGTCTTCCTTCTTTTCTTCTTAGTGGCAGTGGCCACTCTGTTCTGTCTTCATTCTCCTTGCAGTGACTGGGTGTCACTCTGACTTCTCTTTCCTTCCTTTCTTCGGTGGCAGTGTGCCGCTCCGATCTTTCTTCTTCTCTTCTCCTCTTTTCGCAGCGTACCCTGTTCCCCTTTTCTTCATCTTCTCTGGCCAGGCTTCCCCATGCAGCGCGCGCACTCTGCACGTGTCTTCCTGGTCTTGTCCTAGTCCTAGGACACTAACTTCTCATTACTCGCTTCCCAGGGTTAGCGTCGCGACCTTCACATCTTCTTCCTGTTGCTTTCATTAATTTGTGTGGTTGAAGTTCGTGGGTCTAGGTCGTCGGACCGTGCATTGTCTGAACTTCTTGGACGTCGTGCTGGTCCCTTCTGCCGAGGTCTGGCAGGTAGGATTTGTGGTGCTGAGCTTCTTGGACGTCGTGCTGGTCCCTTCTGCCGAGGTCTGGCAGGTAGGATTTGTGGTGCTGAGCTTCTTGGACCTCGTGCTGGTCCCTTCTGCCGAGGTCTGGCAGGTAGGATTTGTGGTGCTGAGCTTCTTGGACGTCGTGCTGGTCCCTTCTGCCGAGGTCTGGCAGGTAGGATTTGTGGTGCTGAGCTTCTTGGACGTCGTGCTGGTCCCTTCTGCCGAGGTCTGGCAGGTAGGATTTGTGGTGCTGAGCTTCTTGGACCTCGTGCTGGTCCCTTCTGCCGAGGTCTGGCAGGTAGGATTTGTGGTGCTGAGCTTCTTGGACCTCGTGCTGGTCCCTTCTGCCGAGGTCTGGCAGGTAGGATTTGTGGTGCTGAGCTTCTTGGACCTCGTGCTGGTCCCTTCTGCCGAGGTCCGGCAGGTAGGCGTCTTGTTGCGACCATCTGGCTGGTCGACTTCGTGCTTTGTGACCAAGCTGAGTGGTCAGGTTGTTTCTGTGTTGTATCTTCAATGCTGCGGGTTGTCTGCGCAACCATTTCCTGTTCATCGCAGTTGAGTTGCTTTGGTGTGCATCTGGGTGCGCTCTTCATGTCTTCTCTTGTGACTTGCTGCTTTGGGCTAGTGCGGTCTGCACTGCTGCGCATTGGTGTCATGCGCTTTCGCACTTCCTGGTGCTGGGTTCTAGAACCATCGTTGGTTTGTGTGGGGTGTTCTTACCTTCGCCATTCTGCTGCAGCGATGGCCTGTGGCCACTAGGCATCGCTGTCTCCTCTTCTGGCGTGGCGTAGATGCTTCTTGGGTGTTCGCTTCTGGAGGGTTACGTCACCACTCCATGGGTCTTCTTCTGGTCGTGCTTTTCTGTTTGGTGCTGGTTGCGATTCTTGTGAACTGCTTCGCGTGGGCGCACTTGTCGCGCGTTCTCTTGGATATCTTGTGAGGAGTCGCTGCACTCCTGGCGCGCTTCTTGTGCTTCAGGCGCGATTCTTAAGTTCTGTTGTGTTCTTGTGCTTCTGGCGCGCTCCTGCGCCGTGGCCTCACAGTGCCTTGAGTGTAGGCCTTGTATCCAGTTTTGCTGATTGTTTCTTGCGTGCCCTTCAGTTCCTTTCTGCTTGGGAGTAGCCACCTGCCAGCAGGTGGTTCTCTATCAGTCTCTAGGCAACGCTTGTATGGGGGTCATGCAGTGTTGGCTGTGTGTTTGCTTTGTCTTCGTGTTGCCTTTCAGTTCTTTTTGCTATTCTGCTCAGCTAGTGTTATCCTGCATAGGTCTTTTGATTGCGTGCTGCCAACACCTTTCCCTGTGCTGCTGCTGTGACTGTTTGGCTTATCCAGGCTTGTTTGTTTCCTTGTTGTGTCGGAGTGTGTCCACCAGGTGGCATTGCAGGGTTAGCTTGCGGTGGTTCCTAGCTGGTTTCCTTGCTCGTGGGATTTGGATCCATTTCCAGACTCTGCCTCTGTCTTCCTCCACACGATCGTCATTGGAGTAGATGGGGGTTCTGACGCTTCCTGGACCCTCTGCATGCCTGGTGAGTGTCTTTCTAATTTCTCCTGCTTCTGGGCGGCACTGAGCGTACACTGTCCCTTGAGCCTTGGTTTCTCCCCTCCCCTTGCTCTTCTCTTAGTTGTGCTGGGGCTATAGCGGGCAATGAGGTTCTCTGACTCGATGGGGGCATTCATAACTTGTGCTTCTGATTGCGAGGCGGGGCTGCCTCACTGCCTCTTTTCTCGGCCTTCCCCTCACCGCGGCAGCTTTTCTTCATTTGCACGCTGCGGGGGGGGGGGGGGGGGGTCTGCAGGTGCCGCTCTGTACTGCAGTATGCCGCCCGTGGTTTCTTCACTTTTCACCCCCGCCGCCGCAGCCTTACACTTCACATACTGCGCGGCGGGGAAAGGGAGGAGATGGCACTGCTCGGATTAGCCGCGGGTGAGCTCCGCAGGCTCTGGCTCACTGGGGGTCGCTTCTCTGGGCACAGGCTGGGCAGCGTCTCTCCCTACAGCGGGTGCTGAGTGTCCTGCAGCAGATCCCTATATAATGCGGGTGCTCCGCAGTAGATCATTGTCCCTTGGTTGTTGGGGCATGTAGCGTTTCGCTGCGGGCAATCGCGGGTGGGCTCCGCTCACTTCAATTAATGGCCCGGCAGCTCTGCTCACGCTGCGGGCTCCTTTTCCCGACCGCCGCGGCAGCTTTAGTCAGACGCTGCGCGGCGGGGCGGAGATGGTTGCATGCAGGCCGCGGGTGGGCTCCGCGAGCCTTGCTTTGTCATCGGGGGCATTCGCGGCCGACGCCGCGTCGCAGTAGGCAGGCCGCGGGTGGGCTCCGCTGGTCTTGTCTTTATAACGGGGCAATATCTGGCGCCGCTCCCACACCTTAGGGGGCACAGTCAGTGTTTATGGCGGGTGAGCTCCGCTTTGTGTAGTCCTGGGCGGCGCTAGCAGGCGGCCGCCATTATCGCTGTTGTGATCATCGCGGGTGGGCTCCGCTTTTGGTGGTGTACAGTCTGGGCTCACCTTCGGCCGACGGGCCTGTTCTTCCGCGGGTGGGCACCGCGATGGCTTCTTCGTCTTTCTCGGGGCACCGCCTCGGCAGGGCGGGCTACGGCAGGCTCCAGAGGTGCGGGGTGAGCTCCCGGTCACCTTCTCCTTTTCCTCCAGGCCCGGGGCTGGACACACGCCTCGTGGGCCTCTCGGTGGCCGTACCGATTCTTCTCAGGGGTGTGCCTTTGCAGCAGGCAGCTCTCCTTCCCCTTTTCTTCGAAGTGTTCTTTTCAGCTGTGGCACGCTGGGCACAGCTCCGCCCTCGTCGCCATTGTAGGGTCGGGCCTTAGGCCCTCATGCTGGTAATGAATGTAGACACAGGACACACTGGATACTCGGTGCAACTGGCCCAGAGCACGTGCGCTCGGCCTCTTTTATTGGTACTGTGTCACATGACCTGTGACATCAGTGGTGGGTGGGTGTTCAGTGTAGTTACAGGCTCAGCACTAGAATGCTGACTTGTGCTGGGCATTACAACCGGCATGCAGGAGTGAATGTATGCAGATTGCATCCTTTGACTTCTCGGCCTGCAGACAGAGGTCACATTCAAAGCGCTGCACCTCGCGCTGTGGAATGAAAGGAGCACCTCTCCCCACCCCCATCTCTTAAAAGCACGTTTTGGTTTTGCACTTGAAAGTGCAACGGAAAGGAGCATTCAGCAAAAAAAAAAAAGTGATGTGGTTCTACATATGTTTAACATTATGTATGCACTGTATTTATTTCAGCGTTCACGGAATGTACATGTATGTGACAATTGTACACACCCAATGATCGGCCAAAACCTACGACTTCAAATTGCAAAGTGTTCATTTCATTGCAACCTGTAGGCTGTAAATGCATGCACGAAATATGTAACAAATTCCACTACTGTTAATTCTTTCGCCAATCTAAGCTGAATATTTTTAAACAAATATGATTAGGGAAACAAACCAAACGATTTGGTAAATTAACCAAATCATTTCTTTAAAACTTCGTGTCACAGCTTTGTTTTTTGTTTGTCGTATCAAAGAGAAAACAGGTAACCAGGGGAAATTCCAAATATTCTGAAATGTTTTCTTTACGTTTTTCTGATCTGGGTAGCCAAAGCCTTTCTCATTTTGTAGCCGGGAAGAGACAGAAGAGGAAATGGTACATTCCGTTCGGGTGGGACGGTGCTTATTGTGAAATAAGTGACAGAACCACAATAATCTCAAGACACTAAACAAGCATTTGCAATGCAATAGGTCTCGTATTAGGAAAGTTTGAACTATTGGTATTGTAAATGACAAAGTTTTTATTTATGTGTTGGTTTTGAAAATAGCCAAATTAATAGCTTTGTCATTTACAATGCCAATAGTTTTAACTTTCGCAAATGTGACACCTATAGCATTTGTAATGCGATATGTGTTGTGTTGTATTTACGTGACTTAGATGTATTGATATTACAAATAACAATGACTTTTAATTTTTTTAAATTAATACTTAAATAAAAGTTATTGTAATTTATAATGGCAATAGCTTAAACTTTTGTAAATAACTTTTGTGAAGCCTATGTTCAGTGTATTTTATTGTGAAGAAAATCCAAGAACAGAGTGAAATATTAACATCTTTTTGTGACATTTGTAATAAAGCTTGAAACATTTAGAGAACATATTTGAACCAGTTGTTGTTGAATGGTTGCACAGATTGATCCTGTGGTGGCGCTGAGTGATGTTGTGGTGGCGCTGAGTGATGTTGTGGTGGCGACGAGTGATGCTGTAGCGTTTAGAGATGCTGTGGTAGCGCATAGTGATGTTGTGGTGCCCCTGAGTGATGCTGTGGTGGTGCTGAGTGATGCTGTGGTGATGCAATAGATAGATAGAGTGAGGGCGATAGATGGATAGTGGGCGGGCGATAGATAGATAGAGGGAGGGCGATAGAGTGAGGGCGATCGATAAATAAGAGTGAGGGTGATAGATAGACAGAGTAAGGGCAATAGATAGATGGTGATAGATATATAGATAAGAGTGAGGGTGATCGATAGATAAGAGTGAGGGTGATAGATGGATAGAGTAAGGGCGATAGATAGTGAGGGTGATAGATATATAGATAAGAGTGAGGGCGATAGATAGATCGATAGATAGAGTGAGGGCGATAGATAGAGTGAGGGCGATAGATGGATAGAGGGCGGGCGATAGATAGAGGGCGGGTGATAGATGGAGTGAGGGAGATAGATAGATAGATAGATGGAGTGAGGGCGATAGATAGAGGGAGGGCGATCTATAGATAGATAAAGTGAGGACGATAGATAGAGTGAGTCCGATAGATGGATAGATAGAGTTTAGAAACAAAATCATGAAGAGATCAAACAATTTCTTTTTTTTTTTACAGGTAAATACAAAAAAACTAAAGGCAACAACATTAAGGGGGAACAAGCAGGAAGTGGGATAAGGGAGGGGGTGGCAAATGGTGAGCACTTTCGCGGCCGCTTTGGTGTTCTTATTGGCCACACGGCTCACTGAGAACATCAAAGCAGCCGAGAAAGTGCTCCCAAAGGCTGCAGGCTGACAAATGATGCGCGCGCCCGGCGCACATGCACTGTACCTCATCCGCCTGCAGCCTTTGGGAGCAATTTTGAAAGTCCCTTACTATACTCTCGCAGAGCAATGTATGCACGTTGGCTCTGCGAGACCTAAACAGGGACAAAATCATAGAGTAAGGAAAATAAACACACAGATGTGACACTTGAGATTGCAGTGGGCAGAACAGCAGACTCCTAAAAAGACTCACGGGACAAGTACTTTGTTTTTAATTTGTATACAAAATAATGAACAGTCTCTGAAATACATTTCCAAACTATGGAGATGCATTAGGCATGGAAAAAGGTACATATACAAACCATCCACTTCAGCCACAGATGCCCAGGTAGTCATTAGTCATTACTCTGAAGTCAATGCAAGGACCGAAAGTCTACTTATCAAATTAATTGATGTAGGTGTAGAATGTTGCTCTAGCTTCATATGACATCTGGGTTTTGACTTAATCTTTGGCATAAAATATGCTGCCAGAAGTTAAAAAACTTTTATAGCTATAGCCCATTCAGCAGAATCCATCAATGAGAACAGGTCAGATGCCAAGCATGCACATATGATTTATATGCTATTCTAATTTATGTTATGGTGTATTTGCTGTTCGCATGACCAATTAGAGTGCATTATTAGTTGAAGAAAGGTGGGCATGGTCTGCTGAGGTTCCAGATAGCCACTTCATTCCACTCCCGCTTTGTGCCCTCTTTTTCCACCTACTGAGCCGTTTCTAGCCGCCATGTGCTCATTGAAGCATCAGCCACAAATTGTAAATATGGGAAGAAGCGTTGTGACTGCCTAGAATCGACATATTCAACTAGCGCAGCATGAGCTATGGGGACTGCCCACACACATCCCACCACCCACCCTTTTGAGTGGTATATACGCGCTCACCCATATGCAGCTGGTGTCTGCCGCGGTACTTCCAATCAGCCCTACCCAGTGACCTAGGCAATGCCAATGCTGGGGGTTATACTGGCAAAAATTATTCAGGGTAGTACCATAGTGGGACCAGAGCCACTGTAAGATGTAAAGTGGCTCCAATGATGCCTTAGGGGGTGGAGAGGTGAACTTCGGGAGAGAACATTGCAGTTGCAACATCTCCAAGCTCTCCCCGTGGTCTGGGTATACATCTACCATGTTCGGGAACCGGAGAGTGAAGCACGCGCTGGCTGGTGTTTGAAGTGATCGGCGGATCAGTCCTCTGGGCTCTCCAAACAGCACTATGAATAATCAGTCCGCATATGATGAATTCTTGATATGCTTTCTTGCCTGGGTGTGACAAGGCTCATAAGAAAAATAAGTTCTTCTGTGTGTGCATATCAGCTCATATGTGGCACTAAATGAAGATGACATGGAAGAGAGATTAGTCTGATTCAACCACCAAGATCAGCACTTTGGAAGGCAATGAACGCGAGCTCAAACAGATAGTGGCATAAACACTTTTAAAAACTGTTCAACCACGCCCTAAAAAGTAATAAAACAAGAATTGGTTTTGCTTATGTGAAAATCTATTGACTTTGTCAATATTTTTTTTTAACATGCTGTACAGCAGTCGAGCTGCTTAGCAACATGGCTCAAAGTATTAAAAAAAAAAGTGATATGGCACCATCAATGCTGACCACGCCATAGAGCATTTTTTATTGACCTAAAGCCATATCGAACAGCAGATCAACTGCTGCGCAGCATGTAAAAACAAAGAATGTCATTATCACAGCATGCCGACAGGCACCCCACGCTGCTAACTAATAGCACCTCTCCCGGAAAGGACCTATAATTAACACAGCAGGTCTTCCAGAGAGGAGCACTCTAATTGAATGAACGTGCAAAAGCTGTTCATGTGAAGCACGTTCACAGACCAGAATCTGCTTGTGGGAAGCACGTTCACACAGTTTGCTACCTCGTACTTTTTGTTTGCTTTAGATACTTGCACAAGTGCCACCAATGCCTACGTAACGTTTGTTCTTGTGCTTGAGTGTCCTCCATTTATTGAAGTATTATACCTCTACTTGTACTTTGTACGCTTTTGTAACCTGCACACATGTCACTTTTTCCTCCTGTAATGCACCGTTTGCTACCACTTGCACTATGTTCACTCGCGAGTGTCACTTTTGCCTCATGTAATGTAACTTTTAACATTTGTTCACTTGTATTGTTCTATTATATCAGTTCTGTTCCTTTTGTAAAGCGCTCTGACACCTTCGGGTAAAGTCCGCGCTATATTAAAACGCATAAATAAAAAAACGAAAAGAAAAAAAGAATACAATGGGCAGCTTGCTGCTTGAATGGGGAGGGGTGGGAGAGACACGCACGCATTGTGGGTGTGCACATTGCCGTGGTCTGTGGCTCGTGCCCAGTGGCGGCGCATGCAGGCTTCACCGTGCTCAGGTCGGTGTGTGCTGCGCAGGTCGTGCGGCCCAAGGAGGGAGCCGCCGGGGCAAGGACATGGCGTGCCGCGGTTTGCAGAGGACTCAGAGGTGAGAGCCGCAGAGGTACTGCTACAGTGGTCGGGGGTGTTGTGGGGGAGGCCGGGGTGTACTGTAGTTGCGGGGGAGGAGCGCTTTGCTGCGCGGGCAACAGGGGCTGCCGTGTCGTGGAGACGAATTTAAGGGGCTCTGCTGTTGGGATGCGGTGGTGGGGGGCTCATCCTCAGCGCTGGAGTGGTGGAGAGTGCCACCATTGCCTACGTAACGTTTGTTCTTGTATTTGAGTGTTCTCCATTTATTGCAGTATGACACCTCTACTTGTACTTTTTATGCTTTTGTAACCTGCGCACATGTCAGTTTTCCCTCCTTGCACTTTGTTCACTCACGATTGTGACTTTTGCCTCATGTACTTTAACTTTTGCTTTTGTAATTTGTTCACTTGTAATTTTCTCCTCATGTATCAGTTCTGTTCCTTTTGTGAAGCGCTCTGACACCTTCGGGTAAAGTCCGCGCTATATAAAAACGCATAAAGGAAGTAATAAATAAAATTACATGGGGCGTGGTGGTGTGGGACGGGACGGTGGTGGGTGTGGAGATGGGCAGTGGTGCTGTCGGGCACCGGAGGTGAATGTAGAGTGAAGCTTCTGCCACATGGCGCCGCCCGATCACGACACAGAGGGTTGTTGTCTCCGGAGTGGTCTGATGGCTGTGGTTGTGCATGTGTCTCCGGAGTGATCTGGGGGTTGTGGTTATCCATGTGTTTCTGGAGAGGTCTGGTCTGCTGAGTGCTGCCGCGTCTTCTGGGGCGCGTTCACACTGTTGACTCGACCCTGATTGGCTCGCGCCAGCTGTGCACGCTTTGTGGCAGGCGCGTCTCACGTGCGCGTCCACAAAGCAGAATCTGCAAGAATCTGCGTACGCGTGCCCCGGTCTGTCTCCCTTGAGAGGCATCTCGACGACAATAGGTCTCGAGAGCGAGACCTAAAAACGCCATGGTATGGGGGCAGTAGGGCAGCCTTCAACCCCCATTAAGTGCACTGAGCACGCATTCCACTGGATGTCAAAGTTCAGGGAAACTGGCAAAACCTTCAATTATGATACAAGTGCATCGTATTCATATGATGTGATGTCTGCTGGCCATGATACTAGAGTATCTCCGCAAGAGCACTGTCTGTATCTCATTCCTGGACTAGCATAGTGTAGCTCCAAAAAGGTACACTGTGAAAAAAAAATAGTACACACGAATACAACCGTTACTAAAACATCAGATCTATATAAGCACATGATGCAAATGAGTTTGAAATGATGCTTAACTTCATCCTGCACTGGGGGTAGGGCAAAAAGTTAAATTACTGGGCTGAGAGCCAGACTACACTGGGGGATCACTGATGGGTTAAGTCCTGATCCGTACAATGTAATTAGGTTCGATAATGGTGGGCCCTAAAACGTGATCTGTTTGATTTGGGCTGTGCACGTCATGGTAAGGAATATTATCATTATTTTAGCTAAAACCAAATTTGTTTGTTCACAGAGAAAACAGTGTATTTTTGCTGCAGCTACTCTGCCATAAAGCATGCGCCTGGGTGAAAGTTAAATTATACTGGCATACTTCACATTCTTTCGGGCCACACTTATTGCTTGAAATTCCCAAAATGATACCATTATGACACTTTGCATAATTATACACCGTTCATGGTAAGTATTTACTGCAAATGGCGCAATTTGTTGTATAAAAACTACTACAGGGGGAGGAGCCTAGCTCGAGAGCGTAATGGCCGCCTTTTAGCTCGGCTCCGTCTGACCTCCGGCCAACCTCGAATATCCTGCAATATACCCTGTACTGCGACGATACTTCACTACAGATTTTGGAATTTAACGACCCACTCTTACTCACCGTCTGGTCCGGAGGCTCCTGCGTGCTGTGGGTCCGCAGCTGTGCCCTCGGTGGGATTGGGGCCTCCGGGCGCTCGAGACCGGGACCTCGCCTGTGGGACCCGACCGGCGGTGCTGAGATTGCCGGCCCCGGCCGCGAGAGTGAGCCACTGGTGGGAGCCGTTGTGTGTATGCCCCGGCGATCCTGAACCTGCCCCGATTTGTGGACCGTGCGGCTGGAGGGGGACGAGATGTGTCGGGGGCTGACTGTGTGAAGGGGTCCCTTCGCCTTTGTTCTGTCCGGCAGCCCTGGACCCCGCGCCTGGCTCTCGCTTGTGGGGCCCGCCACTGTTCGGAGGGGGCCCCCCCCCATTGAGCGCCTGCCCGTTCTGTGCCGGTGAGGCCATTGTTGGGAACCTCCGGAAGTCTGTAAAGTCCTACATTTGGGAACTGTTTGGGGGCCCACGGTGGAGTGCGGGGTGGCGAAACTCACAAAATGGCTACCAACAACGTGGGGGGTGATCCGCTCTGCACCGACGAACCTTGCTGGCCGGATTGCGCGGAGGCCTGGGCGTGTGCTCGAGCGCCCACGCTCGGAGATGTCCTGGACGCCTTGATGTCCTTATACGCTGTTTTGGCCCCCGGTGCTTCTCCCGACCCCATGCGGCCCGCCGCCATTTTGGGTCGTCGCTCTTTCATGCACCCCTATCGTCCTGATGCCTCCATTGCTTTGCCCCCTTCGGCTGCGCCAGGAGTGGCTGTCGCTGTTCTTCGGCCGCTTGATGGGCCGGTGGCTTTTAAACCTCCGCTTTCTCACCGCCCGGACTTCGAGGACTTGCACACGACGCGGAGATCTGCTCCTTCCCGGACAATTGGGAACTACGGTGGACCGCTGTTTGCTCCCGCTTCGACGGCTTCGAGCTTTTGTCCTGGTGGGGTACCTTTGCATTGTCGAACTGCGAAACTGGACTCCGGCTTGCTTTTGCTTGCCCTGTCGTTGCTGCTACAATTGACTTGCTTCATTGACTTTTTGTATTCCATTAGTATGGTGGCTCTCCCTACTCTACATCACTGCCGTAACCCTGGTCAACATTACGATTATTCTGTGCTGGGTGGTCCGCTTCATGTTATCCTTTATTGGGTTGGTTTCGTGATTAGGAAGGGCTGGGGGTAAGTTGCAAGACACTGATAGACTGCTGGTTTACCTGTCTGTTGCACTGACGCTTGTACTCTCGACATTGTGAAACGTTAAAATTTCCCCCCCTCCCCCCCCCCTGCGGGTTTTTGCTGTATGTGAAGGTGTAGCACTGATTTGATAATTATTCATTTGCTGGTCGGGGAAGGGTCGTAGCCGAGTGAGTTTGTTCATATCCTCTGGCTCCTCCCTCACATCTTATTTTTGTTTCATATTCCCTTTCCTCCTTCTTTTTGTCTCCTTATTCTACTTTCTTTCTTAACTATATTTCGGGTTTCGGATTAGGGCGACGGGCACGCTGTTTGGAGGGTAGGCCGTAGCCTTCTGCAGGGGTGCGGGGTGGGACGGGTGGGCGGGATCTTTCAGATGTTTCTTTTTCGGTTCTATGGCCCTTTTCTATCCCTTTATAACGGTGCCGCTTCTGTCCTCGCTTCTCTGGCATGAGTGGGTTGGGGTCTGTCGCTATGCCACTTTTATCTGTTTCGATGCTCTGTCGCGACTGCCATACCCTTTTCTCGCCAGCTCCCTACTTTCTTCTGTATTATTAGCCGCGGGATGCCTGGCCCGGGGTGGCGCCCATCTTGCATGATTGTGTTTCTCCTTTTATATTTCTTTTTCTCTGTTCCTCCTTCTTCCCCTTTCCCTGTTCTTGCCCTTATTGGTTTCCTCCCCTCTGTTTCCCCCCTATTTTTCCCCTTTCCCTCCCCCCTCCCCCTTCCCTCCCCCCCCCTTTTAACCCAGGCTCGTATGGCGAGTAGGTTTCGATAGTGCAGTTTATCTGCTCCCCTTGCCTTCGTTAGCGTGTTATTGGGTGGGGGGCGTGAGATGCTGGTAGTACTTGTATGCTTATCTACTATATTTTGCGTTTGTTTTGGGCTACGACCGACTCGTGTCTTCACTTCCCCCCTCCCTTCCCCCTCCTCTTCCCATTTTGGCGAGGGTGTATTTTTGTTTATTGTTTTTCCGTATTTTATGAATCTGCCATGAGCCTTGTCCCCTATTATAAAATGGACCTCATTGATCCTGATATTGGGCCGTTAATGTCGCTTGTCCTTTCCTTAGCATTGTTTTAAATATGTTTGCCTGCCTGCCAGCTGGCCTTGTGTTGCTTATTTTGACTTTTGATAATTTTAATTGTGGCCGGCCGGATTGGTTGTGGGCCCACGCATGTCTATCCTGTTGATGCAAATAAAGGTTTTCAAAAAAAAAAAAAAACTACTACAAAAGGACAGGAACAGCAGAACACAAGTGGGTGTTTGCTGAGCTCAGGCGCGCACACCCATTGGGCTCACGGGGCTTCAGCCCCCCCCCCCCCACGTCGTGTGTGTCAGCCCGGGCTGACACGTCTTCGTGGGCTGGCGAGCATCTACTTGCAGCCGCACCCGAGTACTTAACAGGTCTTTAAAAGACCAGTAATTGTAAATGAGGCTTTTGTTGTGTTCACCCATTCTTACAGCCACTCGGTCTGTGGTTGGAAGAATTAGCCCCCCCCCCTCCCCGAAATATTTTTCAGCCCCAGCCCCCGCCCCCCCCCCCCCCCGCCATCCCCCGAAATTTGACGCTAGTTGCCCGCCTGGCTGAGCTCATGTTTGAATGCTATCCTGGTCCAAAGATTAATGGAAGGATGCACTACATGCGAAAATATAATGCAAAACTATGGATATTTTCACGTGATTGAGTTATAATTCCATGCACTTCCACAACAGCAAATGATGCAAATGTTACACACTGCTAATAAACATATATTTGTCCAATGCATAGATAGTTCGTAGGAATGTTTGTTCCTATGTCTTTTCCACCTTCAATACTGCACATGGCGTTGCATAAACAAAGATATGCTACACTGACTAAGTGAGTTTTCTTGGCTTTTAAAGGAATTAAATGGCTTTTCTGAATCTTCTTTAACACATAAGGCCTGGTTACATATTGCACTGTACTGGTGGAGTCGATACTCTGCACCTGTAAACACAGCGAGGCAACAAGCTGCCAATACCATGCAAATACAAGTTCATGACTGCAGTATGACGAATAATTTGTAAACCCATTTATTCAGGTTGAAATTCTGCATAGAATTTCAAGTCCTATGTGGAATAATGCTTACATTTAGCACCTGCTCTGATGGGGCATGCAGAGACAGTGAGGAATTGGGGAAGGGAACGGGGGAAAAGGAATCAATGGGTTGTCAACATTACCTGCTCCCCCTAAATGCAATAGGATGGGCTAATTTGGGTGGGGCTTTAGGGGTGAGGTGTGGATAGAATTGCAGCTCAGCCTCAATTTTCATTGTACCAGACAGACATTCTGGTGGGTTAATTCACTACGGGTAAATTTGTTCTTGTGTTCCTATACTTTAGTTCCTGCAGCAAGGAAATCTGAGTCTGAAAACACGAGGCCAGTTACAATTGGGTAGAACAGTATTTTACCCTTCAATGCTGAACTTATATTAAGGGCTATGCAATAGGTGCAGCATAGATCATCAGGAGTCCTACATAATATTAGTTATTTTAACAGGTATAGAACAAGCGACATCACTAGCTTCCAAATATACAGAGAACAATAAAGTTTTAGACATTAGTGTTGCAAGTGTCATTTCACTTACAGGACAGGTACAACACAAATGCAATATTCTCTCACGGAAAACATCCATTACAACGCATGTCACTGCAACGCATGCCATTACAACGCATACCATTACAACTCATGCCATTACAACACATTATAAGGTAAGTAATGGAGGTTTTTTAGTTTTAGGGAAGGCATGGGTTTTGGGGTAGATGGGAATTGTAATTTTTACCCCTACACTATCCAAAACTTTCCCTACTGTTGCACTCACTGTGGTGGAAATAGCAGTTTTTACCCCGAGACTATCCAACACTTACCCTACTTTTGAACTCACTGGAGTGTGAATAGTAATTTTTACCCCTACGCTATTGAACACTTACACTACTCTTGCCCTAAAAGTATTATGCGTTGTAATGGTATGCGTTGTAAAGATATGCGTTGTAATGGTAGTTCAAAAAGATAAATTGTGGGGGGCGTGGCTTCGGCGGCGATGGGGTGAGACGAGCCTTCCATGAGCTCCTGTGCCCCGCCGCCTACATAAGCATTATTTAGCAGAAATTGGGGTGTTGTGCTGAGACCCCGTGACTGGTGGGGGCTCCCGGAGTGTGGGGGCGCCTTTGGAGTGAGACGAACTGCCGGGGATGCTGTCCTGAGGGCTGGCGGTGGTTGCCGGTATTCCAGAGAGCAGCCGCGCCCGCCATTTTGTGGTGCCTGCCGGGGAGGCTGCCCGCGCCCTGATCCCGCCGGCTGCCTGCGGACTAACGGCTGCACTTGGGCTGCCGTCGGAGAGCTCCGGACCGGGGGCGTTGCCGACGACGGCGGAGACAAGGTCTGGTGGGGCCAGGTGACCGGGCGATCAGCCCCGGAGTGTGGCTCGGTCTGAGGGAGTCGATGTGCTGAGGAGCGGCCGGGCCTTGCACCGGAGACAGCGAGGAGCCTCTAATGAGCGGCGAGGCTCGGTTGTGCTGTGAGCGGCTTGCCTGGGGGCCGGATCCGCCTGTGGAGAGCGAGGAGCTGCTGAACCGAAGGGTGGCGGTGGCTGCCCGCGCTCATAAGGTGGTAGTGTCCGCCATTTTGTGCCCCTGATACCGCAGAGGCCTCCTGCACTGGGGGCGACCCGGATCCCCGCCTGTCTCCACCTGTATGCTGACCAGGGCGATCTAGTGCGAGGAGACGCCGAGGCCTGGAGACCGCCCTGGACTGGAGTCTGACAGCTGGCCCTGAGAGAGCGACGGGCCCACGAGGGGGGAGAAGCAGTGGCAGCAGCGAGGGTCCGGCAGAAGGTGCTTGACTGGAGCCCTGGGGGCCGGAGCAGCAGCGGCCAGTGAGGTGAGGTGGGCCATCGGGGCTCCCCCTGGTTACCGGCAGGAGGGGGAGTGATGGCCTGACCCTGTAGCTGCGGAGGTGGGGCGCTGCAGACACGGAGCGGTGGGGTCGGTGGTCATTGCTGGGCGCGCTGCTCTGACCGGCGCCAGGGAGCCCCCATGTTGCTGCCCCTGGGAACCTGCCTCCTGCTCCCCCTGCGCTGCAGATTGGACACCATCTTGGGCCCTGAGGATTGTTTCTGCGGTCCGGCTCCCCATTGGGTGACCCCTGTGCGTTGACTGACACTGACCTGCGGAGGGTTCGGGGGACGCAGTCTCTGCTGATTGGGCTGGTGCCCCCCGGGGGTCTGGGGACCTGGCCATCGTCGTGGACTGTCATCTTGGGACTGAGGCCTGAGGACATTGCTGTGGAGGACGGGCTTCAGTGGTTCCCCTTTGAGCTGTGAGAAGGGACTGTTGAGCGGGTACTTCTGGGGGGCCGGGGACATCTGGGCGGCCACCCAGGGACGCTGGTGTTGCTATCCTGTACCTGTACTATGCTGCCTGGAATATAGCACTGCGGTGAGGGGGAGGCACCAACTGGGGCTGCGGGACCGCCCTGGAGTCTGGTCTGGTGCGCTGAAGTGGGGGGAACTGTGTCCTGGAGTGAGCTACAGGTGAAGATACGGGTTGGTGCGTTACCCCCCCCTCGCTTTCCCCCCTTCTACTTGTTCCCCATTCCCCCTCTGGGGTGCAGCCCGATTGATCAGTGCGGGGTACGCTGACTGACCGCAGTCACAGGTCTGGCAATGACACGGTCTAAGGGGAATAGGGCAGATTCGGCGACGATGTCCAGAGACAACCCGGTTGTGGCTATGTGGGGCAAGGCTGGAGCGACGGCGTCTGCTGAGGGATCCTCGCAGGCCACTGAGGATTCATCGCCGGTGAGCCAGGCCTTCATGGCCTCCTTCATGTCCGAGTTCAAGACTGAGATAGGTTCCCAGCGCTCTGAGGTTCACTCCTGCGTCAAGGAGCTGCAGAAGGAGGTCACGGAATTGGGAGACCGGGTCGACAGACTCGAGAAAACAGTGGATTCTCGTACCGGGGACCAAGAGCAACTGTGGCAACGTCTGGCAGCGCTGGAGGAACAAAACAGAGTTACAAGTCAAGCAGGAGGACCTTGAAAACAGAAGCCGCCGGAATGACCTCCGCATCCGGGGGGGTTCCTCTCGAAGCGGAGGGAAAGGATATAATGACTTACGTGGCACAACTCCTTCACGAGGTTTGGGGAGATGAGGACGCCTCTCCGCCGGCTTTGGACCGCGCTCATCGGGTGCCCAGGCCCGCGGGAAGGCCGGGCCTCCTCCTGGTCATTCTGACGCGAGTACACTTCTTCACTGAGAAGGAGGCTATCCTGAAGGCGGCAAGAGACAAACCGGATCTCAGCTATGATGGCCACAAAATCCAAATCTTTCAAGACTTGGCGCCCAACACCCTGCGCAGAAGGAGGGCTTTCTGACCGGTGACGGAGAGACTGCGGGCCCTCAACATTCCCTACCAATGGGGCCATCCATTCGCCCTCATCTTTCCCTGGGAGGATAAACGCAGAGTAGTACGGTCCTATCGGGAAGCGGCACAACTGCTTAAGTTGCCGGAATCGCCGGGGCATAGCCCTACTCACCTGCAGCGCCAAGAGAGAGTCCCGGCCCGGCCGGCTTGGACTACTGTGCACCACCGCCGTCGCTCCTCCCCGCTGGATGAGAGGTCCTCCTCGCAGGCTAAACAAGATATCATAGCGCACATCAAATCCCTGGAAGGGGAGCGCGAGAGTTCGCCACCGCAGCCGTCCACCCCGTGACCAGGTGCTTCGCGATGGAATACGCCTTGATGTCTGTGCTGCTGCGGACGAAGTACCGGGTCCCCCAGACCTATAGGGGGGGGGAATCGGCTGCCCACCTGACCTCTGTGAGGCTGACATGCTCCTACTTCATATGTGGGGTGGAGTGCTAGATTTTAGGTTTCCTCGTTAAGTGGACCTCGGCAATGCTGCAGAGACTAACGATAAGCCTTTTCCCCCGCAACCACTGAACGTCCTCTGCTGCTCCTGAGGATTTCACGACAGGATCTCTTCCATGTTGCAGAGGCCACCTAGAAGCCCTTCCTCATACGGCCACCAAGCGTCCTCTGCGCTCCGCAGAGACTCTGAGTTAAGAATGTTCCATGATGGAATTCTTGTGGCCCTCCCGTTCACGGGGTTATGTAAATCACGTCTGACCGTACGCATAGTACACTATAGCCCCTGTCAGGGCGGTTGGGGTGCTGGGGCTCTGAGGTCCTTAGCTCCAGTAATTCCTGTAGGTACCCCCCAAACTGTTCCCTAGGGAGTGACATCTCTGAGTGCGTCTGAACCCTTGGGTAGAGGACGCCCCGTGACTGGGACAGTATGCTGTGGCCCTGTTGGCCTATGTTGACCTCTTTTGTTGACAGGCCTGCTTGGCCGCCTCTGGAACTTCTATTCCTCTCCTCCTTTTCTATCTCCTTTCTGGCTCTCTCTCTTCTCTCTCTTCTCCTTCCCGGGAGCGACGGGTGGCTGCAATCTTCTGGGCAGGTGTGGAAGGGGGTTGCTGCTCCCATACCCTTTCCCTCACAATGGTGGGAGTGGGAAGCGTGGATGAACCCTGATTGCTGCGCGATATGGCTGTGAACATCCCCAGACCTTTGAAAGTCCTAACACTTAATGTTAAGGGCTTAAACTCCCCCAATAAGCGTAGGCAGGTGTGGCGCTACCTTCTCCAGCAACACGCAGATATCGTATTCTTCCAGGAAACCCACCTGCTGCAGGCATACACGTAGCGCATGGCACATCCTAAGTACCCTCTTCAGTTTTGGGCTGCTGCTGACACTAAAACAGCGGGAGTGGCCATATTGTGCAGGGCTGGCTTCAGGCGGGGGGACGCAAAGCCCTTCCAGAGTGGTGATGGGCGTTCTCTTAAAGTCCAGGTGCACTTGGGGAGGCGTCAGTTTACCCTCTAACATAAACGCGCCTAACCAGATGCAGGACAGGTACCTCCAGACGCTTCTGCGGGAGCAGATTTCATGTGGGGACCCGTCCTTGATATTGGGAGGGGACTTTAATCTGGCCTGGGATCCGGACATGGACCGTAGCGATGCTTCCTTCAGCGGCAACGGATCAATGTCCTCTGCGCTACGCACGCAGATTGCGGAGCTAGGGTTAATTGATGTGTGGTGCTACCATTGCCCGGAGCTGAGGGATTATTCCTTTTACTCACACGCCCACCGGTCATACTCCCGCATAGACTTCCCGGGGGCCTCCATATCGGATATATCACTGTCTGATCACGCTCATGTCGAGCTGCTCTTGCAGGACCCGACTGCTTCCCCCACCCGAGAGGCGTGTTGGCCTCTGCCACCGAGCATCCTTCCAGACGCCGCGGATGTTGAAAGCATCAGGGAGGCTATAGATTCTTTCTTTCTTTACAACGACATCCCGGAGACGCCCTTCCCAGTGGTATGGGATGCCTTCAAGGCCAAGATCCGGGGGCATGTCACTTCCCAACAATAGCGCGGAGGCACGAAGCCTGCAAGTTGGAGGCTGACCTGAAGAATGCTGAGTTACGGGATCGGGAGCGTCTGACACTGGAGTCCAGAAGGAGGCTGGCCAACCTCAGGGGACAGCTCAGGCTTCTACACACCAACAAGGCCGAGCACTCTTTGCTGGCACTGCAGCAGAGATATTTTGAGGGAGGAGACAAGGTGGGGCGCCTGCTGGCGGGGAGGTTGCGAGCACGTGCGGCTAAGGCCCACATAGCAAATATCCAGCTTCCGGACGGGTCCAGGGTTGTCTCGGAGAGGGGTAAGCAGGAAGCCTTCATGGACTACTGTACCGCCCTGTACCGGAAGGAGATCGTCCCGGCAGTAGCAATCGCGGCTGTCCTTGATAACTATGAAGGGACACCGCTGCATCCGGTGTGTGCGACGGAGCTGGAGGACTCTATAACCGAGGAGGAAGTCACGGCGGCCATTAGAGACCTCCCCCTGGGGAAAACGCCGGGACCAGACGGCCTACCCTTGTCTTTCTATCGCACCTTCCAGGCCCAGCTTAGGCCCTACCTTCTGAGACTGTTCAACTCTTTTACGGACAGTGAGGGACCGTCCCCCGACATGGGTATGGTGGAGATCGCATTGATACAGAAACCTGGGAAGGACCTCGCACAGTGTGCATCTTATCGTCCTATAGCTCTACTGAACTCTGGCCTTAAAATATATACCAAACTCCTTGCTAAACGCCTCGACCCTTATATGCCGGGGCTTGTGGACCCTGATCAGGCCGGTTTCATTCGTAACCGACAGGGTGCGGATAACTTGCGCAGGCTTGCGCATCTCGTGGGGAAGGTGCACCACTGGAAAATTCCGGCCTGTCTCCTTTCGTTGGGTGCGGAGAAGGCATTCGACCGGGTGGACTGGACCTTCCTCAAGGCGGTACTTCATAAATTTGGACTGGGCCCGAAGATGATTACAAGGATCATGGCCACGTATGTAGGGCCACAGGCCAGGATCCGGGTCAATGGTCGCCTAACGCCATCGCTGCCTATCCACAGGGGGCACGAGACAGGGGTGCCCCCTCTCACCCCTGCTGTTTGCTTTCGCAGTAGAGCCCCTTGCGGAGATGATAGGCCGGGAGCCGGGCATCCATGGGGTCGTGCACTGTGGACGGGACAATAAGGTGGCATTGTTTGCAGACGACCTGATACTTACTCTTACTCGCCCGCGGGAGTCTCTCCCGGCCCTGCATGGGGTGCTCTGTCTTTAGGAGAGGGTCTCTGGCCTCAAGATCAACCATGATGAATCTTGGGCTCTTAATCTCACCATACCGAAAGAGGAGATACCCTCTTTGAGAGAAGTGGCGCCCTACCGGTGGGCCGAACACCATGTCCGATATCTGGGTCTTCTTCTGACCCCCTCTTTGGACACATGGTCGTCGGTGAACTGGCGGGAATGCCGGAAAGCGGTTCTAGAGGACCTGCGAAGGTGGAAGCCCCTGATGTTGTCATGGTTGGGTAGACTTAATGCTGTTAAGATGTCGATCATTCCCAAAATCTTATACGTGTTTCAATGTCTTCCCACCCCGGTCCCGCACCACTGTATACGGAGTTTACAACGCAAACTCACGTCTTTCATTTTGGGCGGAAAGCGCTCCCGCTTCTCTCAGAAGGTCCTCATGGCGCCGCGGGATGGGGGGTCTAGCCTGCCCTGACCTGGTGCACTACTACCCAGCCTCTCTCCTCCGCTTTGTGGTGGAGTGGGCAGCGTGTGAGAGCGAGAAAGGGTGGTTACATATGGATCGAGCAGTAACGGGGCGCACTATCTGGGACCTAGCGTGGTTACACCGGACAGCCCGCTCCAACAGCGCCTATATAGCAGTACCTACGAGGACGGTCTTGGACATTTGGGACAGTGTAGCCGTGTCCAAGGGACTCACCACGTTTCCGTCCCCACACACCCCTATAGTGGGGAACCCGCATTTTCCACCAGCCTGTCAATCTTGAGCATTTGATAAATGGACGCAGGGAGACTGCAGGGTGATCTGTTATCTCTACGACGGGGGTACGCTTAAAACCTTTGACCACTGTCGGGAGGAGTTCCGCGTGCCGCCAGAGGAACGATTGCAATATGCGCAGCTGCGACATTGGGTCTCTGAAGGGGATATGCGCCAGGCAGCCACACGAGACCTCACCCCTTTCGAAAAATTGGCACGTTCCCTGGGGGGTTCAAAGGGGCTAATCTCTCAGATTTACCACATCCTGCAACATCCACGGTCTGTGCCCTCCCACCCATATCAGCGCCAGTGGCAGCTGGCGGTGGACACGGACATTGAACCTTCGCAGTGGGATAGGCTCTGGAGGGATATCCCCACGATATACAGGAGCATCCAGCAAAGGGAAAATGCCTATAAACGTATGACCCATACTTATGACCCATGACGGCTCCATAAAATGTTCCCCGCGGTCTCCCCCAAGTGCTGGAGGTGCAGGTCTGCATCCAGGGATTTCATCCATATATGGTGGGCGTTTCTGATCCTGACCCTCTTTTGGAAGGAGGTTCTCAGCCACATTAGGGGGGTGCTGGGGTTTCCCCTACCTGAAGCCGTAAGCACAATTCTACTTGGTATTAGACCTGCCACCCTTAAGGCGCTCACCCGCAGCGATTGGATCCTGACGCTCCAAATGCTTGGGGCGGCCAAGCAGCTTATAGCGCTATACTGGAAGAGACCTGAAGCCCCACCCATAGCAGCCTGGTTTATATGGCTCTGGCAAGTCCTAGCGATGGAACTTCTCACAGCGCGACTGTATGCACGCGACATGCGTTTTGGAGCGGTCTGGCGACCCCTGGTGCGCTACCTCTGCTCAGTCGAACACGCGCGCCACATGCCTACCAAGCTCAGAACCCTGCGCCTCTTTGACAACGCTATCGTCCCCTCAGACCCCAACAGGCTACTCTCTTAGGCATCTTACACAACGCTGGAGCTACATGGGATGTCCCCTCCCTGTTGGGCCCCCCCTCACGACGCACACACACCCGTCCTCACTATCTCTTCTCTACTTCTTATCTATCCTATCTCTCTTTCACTTTTTTCTCTTCTCCTTTCTGTTATCGAACTCTCTACATGTCCACTGAGCCCCGTTGGGCCGCCCTTGAGTGTTGGGCTAGTTGCCCGGTAGAACATTCCCAATGGCTCTGTGGCTATGTGCCACATCGATATCGCAGCTTCTGTTATGCCACTCGGCCCAGGCGCTGGGTAAATCTGTGTCTATGCGTAAACCCAATGCTCTAAATGTTGTTTTCTTTCGCGGCCGGCCCTGATATGGGGTTGTAGGCTTAACGCTGTGTTTAGAAGGCCCTACCATGGGTGTTAATTTTCAAAATAAAACAGACTTGAAATAAAAAAGATAAGTTGTAATGGCATGCGTTGTCAAATCATATACTGAAATGGTAGTTGCAATGTAAAAACAGGGTTGTAAAAGCATGCATTGTAATTGTTTGGGTTGTAATGTCATATATTCTTCTCTCACGTGCATAGAACAGGGGATTGTAAACAGAATGTACATTTTCCTCACACATATACAATAGGTACTATTCAGTTTACACCACTGCATGCTCCAAACACACTGAACAGTTGTAGCACCATTGGTAGAACTACAAACTCCGTTCTTGTATAGACAGAATATGTACGGCAAATGTTAAATAAGTGCTACTTCTTTCACGCACAAAACAAGTATAAAGCTTGGGCAGAGGCAGTGCGAGCTTAGTTATACTCAGCACAGCAAGCTTTTCTCTCTATGTCTCTCACAGTAC
The DNA here is from genome assembly GCF_964261635.1 of Lissotriton helveticus. NCBI lineage: Eukaryota > Metazoa > Chordata > Amphibia > Caudata > Salamandridae > Lissotriton > Lissotriton helveticus. The sequence goes on along the minus strand of NC_136063.1, from coordinate 1,935,443,813 downwards.
ATGCAGGAAAAGTCCATGTTTATCTCATACACACCCAGAACACCATCTACAAATGATAGTAGATAGGGATTTGCAGCAAAACCCATGGGTGGTTCCATGGGAATGCCACTATACCACCCATGGAATGCTCCCTTACTACAAGGTAGCGCAAAATGGCATGGAGCGATACTTTGCATTACTTTTGGCAATTTTTCAACAGAAATCAGGACTTGAACTGGAAAGTAAATTCCAACACAACACTTTGTACCACATCTGGATCACTTTTGTATGCGGATGAAATGGGGCGGTGGTTTCCCTGTAGTAAAGTATATTGAAAATGTAAAAAGTTTATCAAGGTTTATGTTAGAAATTAATATACATAAATGTTATATATATTTTAAATTTAGAGCAATATAAGAAATTCATATCGCGATCAACTTAATTTTGAATTAATAGCTCCCTCTTCATGTGTTACTTATCTCACATATTACATGTTATGTTATGTTATTCTCTCTTTTATAGCGCACGAATCACCGGGGAGCATCTCGGCGCTTTACTCTAGGTCACCTTATTGGCGGAGTTATCGGAGAGCGGGAGCTTGTTTAAAACAAAAATGCTTTTAGGTGTTTCCGAAAATTTAGATATGAAGGGATTTCTCGTAGCGGTTGGGGGAGGCTGTTCCAGTATTTAGGGGCGATGTACGAGAATGCCATGCCTCCTGATCGCTGTCGTCTAATGCGGGGCACCTGAAGTAGCTGCAATGAACCAGATCTTAACAGGCGAGATGGAGTGTATAAGTAACAGGCACTTATGAACTGTTCTGTGACATCATTGATAACATCAATGATGGATGAAATGTGAAATTACATAATTGGTAACAAAATTCTGCATGACAAAGTGTGAGTTAGTTTCTTTAGTTAACTATTTCAGTTTGAATTTCAGTGTTTTTAGAGTTCATAACATCACTTTAACCTTTGTTTTTTACGGTGCGTATGCACACATATCTGACCTTTGCTTTGATCTAGCTGATGCTTCCCTTGCTTTGGATGCAGTTGCCAGAAGCAGGGCACCAGGACCAGATGGCATTCAGGCAGATACATTTCTGCAGGATAGAGCAAACTGGTGCTGGTATAGCCTCTCTCTGTCAAATGCTATTGCACGCAGAGCCCCGATACCTGACTCCTGAAAGGAAGCGGAGGTCATCCCAATATATAAAAAAGGTGATAGATCACTCCAGTGTAATTACAGGCTAAATCAGGCTGATCGACTGCATACAAAAATATTTGCTCGTCTAGTTTCGGGAAAAATACAGGAGTGGACTATAGATAGTGACATCATAATTCCAGGCAAGTTTTGGAAAAAAATATCCATGATGGACAAGGTTTTTCGCTTTCTCCTTCTGTATTGGAGGACTGTGGAGATCGGTGGGGGCAGTATTTATGTTGCTTTTGTCGAACTTAAATCGTATTTTAACTTGGTCCCACGCAAAAAAGCTATGGCAAGTGCTGGGCAACCTGGGTATTTCTAAGAACCTCCTGAGTTTACGCATTCATATACCTGAGGAAAATTATGCCTAGGTTCACTAGTGTAGCCAGGGCCAAGTATCTGACTGGTTGTTCATTAACAAAGGAGTCTGTCAAGGCTGTGTTCTGGCACCACCTTGTTTTCCCTATTTCCTAATGATATTGTTAATTTTTCTTATTAGTTCACAAACTGATGTCCCTTCTCTGGCTGGTACAAAGACACATATACTGCGGACCCATTTGCGGACAACACCTTTTTGACTTCTAAGACACTCCAGCGCACATTATCCAGTTTCAAGGAATTTTGCTCTGCTCATATCTAGAGATCAATTCTGTTAAGACTATTTTTATGTCCTTTAAAAAACATAAGTCATTCAGAGGCAGATTAGACACCACTCGAGAGGGGAGGTGTTATCAATTATTTAAGTTTTACTCTATCTTCCAATCTCTCATGGAAACCCCAGGTGGAACTATTGACTCTTAAACATGGACCAACACATTGCACCAGTGCTTCAGATTTATGATGCCAAAGCAGTTAGTTCAGTTCTATATGGATCAGAACTGTGGGGATTTTCAAACGTATCTTCCCTGAATTCATCCGAAAATAGGTTTGTGAGAAACTTAGCCTGGCTGCCACCGAGTACCTCATTGAAGCCCTTGATGATTGACATGAGTAGGAACACTCTAGCAGCGAGAGCTAGACTCTGCTCATTTATATTTTAGAGGCTGATATGGCAAAAATCTTAACTTGCCCAGTGCACCATGGCCCTAAAGGATGTGATGGAGGTTGACAGATTTCATAAAATTGAATAGCATAGGCCAATTTAAAAGTTATTAACAGCTATAGGTCTGAGAATTCTTTGGGCCAATCTGAGAAGTCCTTGGGACAATCCACTTTCTAAACCATCATTGGCGGCCAAGGCGTTAAAAAAACAATATTGGCACTGGGTTGGCAAAAGTATGGTTAAAGCAAGCGTCTAAAACACATGTCTTTATTTGGATATAAAATAACATCCTTAAAAGGAGCACCAGCAACAATACACATTGTGAAAGCTAAAAACTGACATCAAATAACCAACGGAGAGTAGGTACAAGTTTTCCACATGGCATTCTGCAACACCCTATTATAAACAGTCCACATGGCATTAAACTAACTTTAAAAGGTAAGGAGGTCGTTATACCGATGATTAGCAGTATTGGACTTGTAAACTAACCAACCGTTGACGAATAATTACAAGTTTTAAAAGTGGGTTCAGATAAAAATAGCAGCAACAGTTCAATAGCAGCGAATTATAGGAAAATACAGAAATTAAAAGAGAACTTTTTAGCAGCTTAAAAATGGTGCAATTTAATTTAGGCTGTTGCCGACAGGGGGGTGCATGCGAAAAATTGCGATATGCAAGGCGAATGTAGGTTGTGAGGCCTATATTTAAAGCTGTATTTTCTGGGCTTAGGGCCACGATGATTGCCTGTCTGCAGGACCGGATTCCCAGCCGGTTCCACTCCGCTTTCAATATGCGTCTACGCTGTGACATAAGTGCTGTGCAAAGACAGACCACGTGCTCCAAAGTTTCAGCCGTCCTGCCGCACCCTCTGCACCATAATACATCTGACGTGCGACGCCAGCCTGGCAGATCTTTTAAAAATTGCCAGTCACTGAGTCTAATGGCCATAAAACTAAGTTTTAGATGCAGGGAGTAGGTGCATGACAGGTAGGTTGCGGGAGCTAAACGCCCGTACGAGTTCATGATAGCCCATGCGTGTCTGCGTTTGGCAAGGTGGTTTTTATCAGTGATGAGGGAACACGTTCGGACGCATTTTTCAATGGTAGTTTTAAATGCGGTCGTACTGGGGTTGAGATCCCATAGGTCACCCACAGAGAGTTCTTGGATGGAGTCTTTAAAGAGGCGACCATACAAGCCCCCTGGGTTTTTCTCGGTGAGGTCTAGCCAAACTAGTGACTCTAATGATGCTGTTGATAAACTTGTTCCACTGGTACCTAGGCACCTCCTACCCCACCGTCACCCTGCGGCATGGTTTTCAGAAAATTTAAAAATCATGAAATCTCAATGTAAGGCCCTCGAGAGGAAATGGAGACGTTCTTACTCTCCGTCTCGCAAGGTGGAATATAGGGAAGCACTTAGAGACTACCACAAACAATGTAAAACGGCTAGAGCGACCTATATTGCCAATACCATAACACATGCTCAGAACTGTCCTCGCATGCTTTTTTCTGTGGAAAAAAAGCTGACACGTGCAGATTCTACTCCTGCCCCTCCTGTTCTGAATGAGGCACAATGCAATTCCATCGCTGAGTTTTTCATCACTAAGGTGGAACGTATCTATGACTCTTTGAGTCCTCTACCTCTGAATGAAGAATTATCATCTAAGTCTGTGCCTGTTCAAAACAGGCAGCCCCCCTGACAGTCAAACTTACTGAATGGCCACTTTTTGATGACGTTTCTTTTGCTCACTGCCTGGAGAGCATCAAATCCAGTTCTCCTCGTGATCCTTTACCGACTAAGATCCTTAAACAACTTGATCTGGACTCTCGTCGCGTTGTGATGAAACTCCTCAATTCTTCGTTGATAGAGTCTCATGTTCCACAGGAGTGGAAACATGCGATGATTATTCCTCTGCTCAAAAAGGCTGGAGCTGATGTCTCTAATTTATCCAACTTCAGGCCTATTTCGTTGTTGCCCATTTTTTCTAAAATCTTGGAAAGGCACATCAACTCACAGCTGACCCTCTTGGTAGAGAGTTCTGGTTTTTTGCATCCATCGCAATCCGGCTTCAGAGCACACCATTCCACAGAGACCACACTTCTAGGAGGTACTGGGAATTTACGGCACGGTATCGATCGCGGGGATACATCTGCACTTATCCTTTTGGATTTAAGTGCGGCGTTCGATACCGTGTCCCATTCCATCCTTCTTGCAACTCTTCAATCCTTGGGAGTTGAGGGCTCTGCTTTGGCTTGGATAGCCTCTTTTTTAAGTGCCCGTACTTTTCAAGTTTTCTCAGCTAAAGCATCCTCGAAAATACGTTCATCGGCGTACGGCGTTCCCCAGGGGTCTATTCTTAGTCCATTACTATTTAACATCTATGTTAGACCCCTGGCCACTATCGTGGAGGAAGCCGATCTGACTTTATTCTCTTACGCCGATGATACGCAAATCATTTTCTCCCTCTCCATTACGGAAGGTAATAACATCTCGGCTCTTAAGCAGGGTTTGCTCAGAGTGGCAAAGTGGATGCAGAGTAATTTCCTCAAATTAAATGGGGATAAGACCGAGGTTGTGATCCTGGGCAAGGGTAAAGATCTATGGGGTCCTCAGCATTGGCCTGAGAGTATGGGTCCTACCCCTCAACCCGTTGCTCAGGTTCGCAATCTCGGATTCCTCATTGATGAAAAGCTCACGATGCGGCAACAGGCTGTTAGGGTAGCTTCCATCTGTTTTGCCACCCTAAGATGGCTTCAAAAAATCTTATGGATGCTCCCTGCCTCTACACAGAGGACAGTGGTCCAGGCATTGGTAGTCTCTCGCCTGGACTACGGTAATGTCCTCTATCTTGGCGCAGATTCAATAACAGTGAACAAACTTCAGGTTGTCCAAAATGCGGCCGCACAACTTCTACGTAATGTTCCTCGGAGAACATCTGCGCTTCAAGCCCTTCGCGACCTGCATTGGCTGAGAATAACGAGCAGAAATAAATTCAAGGCCTTATGCCATATCTTCAAGATAACAGTACAAAAGGGGGTGGTGATGGACGGAGCATCTGAATCAATCAAACACTCACAACCAGTCAAAAGATCTGGGTTTAATCCATCACCGTTCTTTAGCTAGAACAAGCTTCTGAGGACCGGTTTCTGGCATTCCAGCCGTCTGCAGCCCGGCTTGCTTGAATCCAGTGGCGAAGTGAGCAAGGGATTCAGATGCTCCATCCATCACCACCCCCTTTTGTACTGCTTTTGGCCGCCATAAGTGTGGCAGGGTATGCTCAGACGTAAGTCCCTTGCTCACTTTGCCACTGGATTCAAGCAAGCCGGGTCCTCGGAAGCTTGTTTCCGGTCCAGGGAAGACATGGCTTGGCAGTTCGGGCTGGACTGTTTCCATGAGGCACAGGGTCAGACTGATTTGCATATAGCCATGTCTGAACTGGGGTGGCAGAGTGGGCTAAAGAACGGTGATGGATTAAACCCAGATCTTTTGACTGGGTGTGAGTGTTTGATTGATTCAGATGCTCCGTCCATCACCACTCCCTTTTGTACCGCTTTTGGCCGCCATAAGTGTGGCAGGGTATGCTCAGACGTGAGTCCCTTGCTCACTTTGCCACTGGATTCAAGCAAGCCGGGCTGAAGACGGCTGGAATGCCAGAAACCGGTCCTCGGAAGCTTGTTTCCGGTCCAGGGAAGACATGGCTTGGCAGTTCGTGCTGGACTGTTCCCATGAGGCACAGGGTCGGACTGATTTGCATATAGCCATGTCTGAACTGGGGTGGCAGAGTGGGCTAAAGAACGGTGATGGATTAAACCCAGATCTTTTGACTGGGTGTGAGTGTTTGATTGATTCAGATGCTCCGTCCATCACCACCCCCTTTTGTATATCTTCAAGATAAAGCAGGGCTCTGCCCCGAGGTACCTACAGAATCTCATTCAAGCTTATAAGCCCAGTTGCTGTCTGAGATCTTTGGGAAAAGGTGATTTCATTGTCCCTAGATTTAGGTTGGTGAAGATGGGCGGTCGCTTTTGTCTCATCTAGGCACTAAATCTTGGAATGCCCTGCCCGTGACCTTGACGTTGGAGACGGATCTTCTTCGCTTCCGTAGGGGTTTAAAAACCTGGCTTTTCCAGCAGTAATTTGAAGCAGTCTTCTTTAGTAGTTCTTTTGACAGTTTGCTTGGTAGTTCTTTCTTCTTCAGTCTGTCCCTTGGTGCCGGGAAACCTATTGCGGGTAGCTGTGCGCCTTATAAGTTTAAATAAATAAATAAAAAATAAATAATGAGCCTGTGTCTGCTTGTCGGAGTTTATGGCACAGATTTAGGTACGTGCCAATGCTGGAGACTTCATAGTTTAACAGGCCCAGTTCCAACCTAATCTGGGCAGCAGAGGCATTTTTGGGCAAGCAAAGGACTTTTTAATAAATTTTAGTCAGGTGTTGATTTAGGTTCATATTTAGTTTACCCCTAAAAATCTCAATACCATATGACAATGTCGGACCAATTTTTGCTTTCGTAACCTCCAATAAAGGTGTTAGACTTGGGCCAGACAGTTTTTTTGGGAGCTTTGAGAGGGTCACCTGTAAGGTCACAGCTTTAGCTGATATCTCCTTACGCTGTTTCACAAAATTGCCCCATGAGTCAAGATTGACCCCTAAGTATTTGTATGCACTTCCTACTGCAACACTCATGTTGTTATACGTCCATCCTCCCCCGACTTTTCTTTTTTCCCCCAAAGGTGACCACTTGGGTTTTCTTCAGGTTAACCTCTAACTAATTTACAGTGGTGTAATTATATAGTTTATCCAGAAGCCTTTGTAAACCTACACGAGTAAGACTGAAAAGCACTAAATCATCAGCGTAGAGCAAGTTGCTTATGGGAACACCACCCATCTTTGGTGGGTGACTATTAGTTTCTTCTAAAGCTGTCGGCAAGTCAGCTATAAACAGATTAAAGAGAAGTGGGGCCAGCACACAGCCGTTTGACACCCCTGGTTGTCGTGATTTTCTGAGAGAGATGTGTGCCGGACCCCAACTTCACCTAGACCCATGTGTCTGAGTGTAACTGAATAATTGCCTCCAGGAGTTTTCGTGGGAGTTCACCATTTGTTTAACTTTTCCCATAGGCCTGCCCTAGGAACCCGATCGAAGGCGGCTTTAAAGTCAACAAAGCAGCAAAAAACGGCCCTGGATGTTAAACAGACTTTGTCGACAATTATGGCCAGTGTCAATAAATTAGTCATAGTCCCGAATTTGGCAGTGAAGCCTGTTTGATTCATTGGAATCAAGTTGTTCTCGTCCACCCATGCTCTCAGCTCATTCAGGAGAATGCCTGCATAATGCTTAGCCTCTATATCCAAGAGAGCAATTAGTCTGTAGTTGCTTGGTGATGAGTGGGGGCCTGATTTGTAAATTGGGTGGATTATTGCTCCACGCCAAGAGTCCGGTATGATCGAGGTTCTGAGGGAGTAATTAAAAAGGTTGGTTAAATGACCCGACCACAGTGCTATGTTTGATTTGAATAACTTTTGTGGTAGGCCATTGGGACCCGGGGCTCTGTCCGATCTTGCTTTTAACAGTACTTTAGTAAGCCTTTCTTGAGTGGTCTGCAGATCGTCGGTGCAGGGGTCCAAGTTAACAATAGACCTACTCCAGCTCTTGCTCGGGCTTATTTGCGTCAACCTGGGAGCACATGCGTCTGTTGGCACTGTTCTTTCTGGGGACTTAAAGTGATCAGCCAGAAAAGCGAATCAACTAGCTTCTTGAATGTTGGCTGACCCGAAGCTAGACTTGCTGGAGTTTTGCCGATTAATTAAGGCCCAGAATTTCCTTGCATTGCAATTTTTACTCTCTCATATTAGTTTGCACCAGAATTCATTTTGTTGGTGTTGCTTTTCTTTTTGTATTGCCTGCCTAAACGATTTTTAAGCTGATTTATACGCCATAAGGTGCCCAATATCTCCTGGAAATTTCATCAGAGACTGCAAGGCGCTGTTTCTAGATGTCTTCAGTGCCCTTGCCTCTCGTGAAATTGTGCACTGGCGGCTGGCAAAGTCCGTCAGAGTTCTGTTTGATTGGGAAAAGAGTTATCAGTTGTACGCAAAGCGTCGACCATGCAGCAGCTGGAGAGAACCCCGGGTCGGAGCGGTCTGGAGTTAGAGCCAGACTTGCCTCCGTAACAGAGGGTATTATGTCATCACTCCATCTTAGGCGTTTCAAGTGGTCACATTACGTTCCTGTAGATGTAATTGGGGCAGGTTTGTGGAACTCTTGCTTTATTTTGAGGGTTACGGACTGAGGACGATGGTCGCTTTCGGTTCGCGGGTGAATACTAAAGTTGCCCAGATGTTTCAGCAGAGCCGAATTGCAGATGGTGTAGTCTAAATAGGAATGCTTGCGGCCATTCGTCCAAGACCAATTTGGTGGTGTGTCGTTCGTAGATCTTCCATTCATTACCAGAAATCCTGCACTGTGTAGTTGCAACACGCAGAGTTCTCCCAGACCACAGTGGACTTGGTTTGGTGGTTTGGACTGTGCTTCTACAACTGCAAGTGCAAATGGGATTAGCCCTTCACAATCTTCCATGTTGCCCTGCAAAAGGTTGGTATTAAAGTCCCCTGTGATTATGCAGTCCGCGTGGGGTTGTTCCACGGCCAGGCCTCGCACGATTTTCATGAGGCGGGTTGGATGGGTCTTTTTTGTGCGGGTACTGGGGTTGATGTAAATGTTAAGCAATAGGAATGGACGTTGTTTACTCCACGAGTTGATTTTGACTCCCAGTAACCAGTCTTCGTCGAAGATTAGCGGCACAATCGGTCCTTTTAGATTGTTGGACACATAGATCGACAGGCCCCCTTTAGGGTGGTCGTAGTGACTGTCTCTAATTGCTGGTTTCCAGAATTCAATGAAGCCGGTCACTGGGGTGTTTTGGATGGCCCATGTCTCTTGGAGTGCTATTGCAGTGTGCCCAAATATGAAAGAGTGCGTTTCCAAATTGGTGTTTTTGTTTTGGAAACCACTAATGTTCCATGAGCACAAAGTAAATGAAGAATCACGGTCCGGGATTGAGGATTTTACGGATGGAAGTGGTTGAAGTATCGGTTGGACCAAGGCCTTACAGTTTGAGTTTAAAAGAAGAAGTTCTAGGGGTTAAGCCATTTTATTGCATGACAGGACTGCCGGAAGCCACCCCCAATCTTGCGTTTTGTCCGAATTAGAGTTTGTGTTCAAGGGAATTGGGTTCGCCTCTGTTATACCTAAGGCGTTTTTTCAAATTGAGTAAGTCCTAATTTTGGCTCCTGATTCAGTAATTTCGACTTTTTGCAGGGTGTCCTGATGATTTAATAGCAGTGAAGGATAACCTGGGGGGTTGTAAAAATAAGTTTTAATGCCCCATTCCCGAAAGATAGCCCTGTGTTCAATAAATGCTCGCGCCCAGGTTGCTGATTTAAGTGACACCAGAGTTACCTCAGAGGGTTGTGTGCCTCTTGGTGGGCGGAATTCAATAGACTCAATATCTTCCGATGAAAGGGTCTCAAAGCCCGGTACTCTGTTCGCTAGTTTTATTATGTTTGACCTGTTGAGGGTATCGTGCCGACCCTTTGAGATGTATTCCGGGGCAAAGAGTATTTTGGCACCCTGTATATTACATTTAACACCCTTACTGCTTGGGCATGTATTGGGATGGGGAATTCTTTCGGTTAGACCACCTACATCTGGGCCCAGTCGAGGCTGAAGGGGGATTAGTGGGCCTCCGCTCGATGTCTGAGTATTTGAAGGTGAAATTGGTTTATTGTTATGGCTTTCTTTTACAAGGCTAGGACCAATAGTTGGGTTAGCCTGGATTAGATTGTTGTTGTGAATTACTTTTACAAAACTGGGTCCTATGGTTGGATTAGCCTGCCAAGATAGCCTAGAAATTGGGGCAGATTGAGGTTGTGTTATCATGACTCTAGTCATTGGTTGAGTTGGGTCACTATGATTGACCCTTAATGGTTCAGTTAAGGGGTGATACTCGATTACTGCTGCTTCTGCAGATGTCCTGATACAGTCCTGTCTACACCCCAGAGTCTGCGGACAGACACTCTGGGTTAAGTCGTCCATAAGTGTGCTTTGACTTGGAGTGACTGCCCTAGGTGTTGGTTGAGGGGCGCTTAGGACTTTTTTATTACTCGTATTTACAAATATCGGGAATAATTTTGGGGGGTCAATTGTTGGATTTAATCTTAATTTGTTTCTCTGTTTGCGCTGGCGTTTGCGCTCCCTCTTGCTAATGTGAGGGACAGGAACAGAAAGAATATCTAAAGTGGGAATGACCGCGGTGGCTGGGCTGGCAGGCACCATTGCCCGATTGTCGTTGGTAGAGTGCAAATGCCCATTTGCTGGGTCAGTGTTTGTGGCCGAGGGCGCAGACGACACTGCTGGGGTGAAGGCGCCCTTGGAGCAATGGGGGACTTCTCGGTTGACAGTCTCATTTACCAAGGATTCCGACGCCCCGCTTGGCTGTGGCGCGGCCACTGAGCCATGCGTAGTGTCGAGTGATTCCGGGATCACGGTTGAAAACTTTTGATTTGGGTGGTGAGAACATTCAGATCGGTTGCCTCCCTTCAATTGCTTAACCTCGTTTATGACAGTAGATAAAAATGCCGGAAGCGAGGATATCGAGTCGATGATTGGCGAGCAACAGCAAACCGATTGCACTAATTTGGAAGATGATTGCGCTCCTATAATTAGATTGTTTAGTTTATCCAATTTATTGTCAATCCCTGCTGTGAACAGTGCTAGAGTGTGGTCAACCTGAATGTCCAGTTTGTCCGAATGATAATTTAAAGCGGTGACTGTTGATTGAAAAGTAAGTAATAATTGGGGCCAAATACTCGATTTTATAAGGACATCCGGCTGTGACTCTGTTTTTAATGTTAAATTAGGCGAGTTCTGGGGATTTTTGAAAAAGAAAGACAGGTCCGCTAACAGTTGGTCATTGCAGTCAAATTTTTGGGATGGTTTTGGGGAGGCTATTATTTCCGCTGGTAATGCACAAAAATGTTGTTGAAGGTTTGTCGAGTGTACGCTTCCCTCTGAAGGACTTGGGGCATGGGAAATGGAGGAACTAAGTAAATCGAAATTAGATACAGGAACCTTTTGTGCGTGTATTTGTGGAAAGATTAGGTAAGAATGGGGCGCTTGGGGGCCCTCCCTAGGCACTCCATGTGTTTGGGGGAAAGAGGCTGGGAGCTTCTCTGATAGCTGAGGTTGTCGTGGTTTGAGGGTTAAAGTCAAAGGGAGTAGTTGACTGGAGCAAGCCTCTTGCTTGGGGGAATCAAATTGGGGCGGAAGCTGCCTTGGAGCAGGTTGGTGACTTAGTAGTAAATTTTGAAAGTCTCTCCCCATGTTAGTCGGAGATGGTGGTTGACTAAGGCAAGCCTCTTTTTTGGGGCAGTCATATTGGAGGGGAGGGTGACTTGGAACTAATTGGAGGCTAGGTGCTGGATTTTGAGAGGCTCTCCGAGACAGGTCCTCCGGGACGATGTTCTGGTCGACGAGTGGAGAGCCAAAGATGAACAGGTCCATGATAGGTGCAGGCTTGTTGATTGATGATGACTGCATTTGGGACGAGTTCGTGTTTGGGTCTGCAGTTCGCTCGATCTAGCTTGTTTACCTCTAAACGATGAAGAGGAAGGGTCGACTTAGCCCCAACCGGAGCTTTTTTAAAGTAATCCAAAAGGGTGAGGGATCTTGAGCCTTTCGAGGGTGGAGCACATGAGGGGGCCGTACCCGTATTATTGGAGTATTGCCATCCGTTTTGTGGAGATTTGGGGGCCTTCAATGCGAAGCAAGCGTTTGTTAATCATTGATGGGGAGATTCTTAGACATCAAGTGCAGCAACCTCTTGTAATCTTATTGGGATGTCATCACTGTCCTTCTGACAGGAAACTATATTTTCAATTTAAGGTTGGCACATTGCCCCTTAAAACATTTACACATATCTGGGCTCCAAATGAAGATGTGTTATGTCCTACATACAAAAACTGTTGAGAATCCATCTGCCACGTCCTATTTGTCGGTTTGGGATATGCTGGTTCATGCCACAAATAGATCAAATACATCTATAGGCAAATACAAACCTGAAGCAGTTTTACTGACCTCGGAATTCTTACAGCAGACCACGCCTATTTTATGCATCTGCTGTATCAAAGTTCCTTGGCCAGATGGGGATAATTAGAATGAGGGTTCTGGTTGCTGTATAGACTTAATCTACATTATTTGATCATGCATCATCTTTTCTTTTAAAATAATCAAATGACAAACTAAAATTAGGAGATGAGGCATCCTAATATGGAGGACGGTGCCTGCTATGCACCGCCACTATTTTGGAAATGCTTTCAGATCCGCCAGTCAATCGGAACGCTTGCCTGTGGCGGATCCATGGCGGATGGAATTCCCATCCACCAGCAAACCGCCTGCCATCATAATATGGCAGGAAGAGAATGGCTGCAATTTGGAGGTGAATCCACCACCGGCAGGCTGCTGGTGTCGGATTCACCGCTATCCTAATGAGCCCCATAGTCTTTTACCATTTCCACAGCAAAGTCTTTAAGCATAGGATTAGCACAGTGCTATTCATGCCGAGCTGTTAAAATGGCCAAAGCCTTTTACCAGTCCAGGCACAGTATTACAGCTTTGGAATGGTAAAATACCATCCAAGCCAACCTGAAATGAATAAAAGCAACCCCTGACATGTGTTTCGCTCTCATTAGAGCTCTTCATAAAGGTACAGCTTTGTCCAGAAACAAGGGAGCGCCCAGGACAAGTCAAAAGAAAACCCTTTCAAGCATAGAGTGACACATGAAAGGGTTTAGGGTGGGTATGGGTTTCAATGGAATTGTTAGCGTTTAGGATGGGTGTGGTATTTTTGGTTGCAAGGGATTTTGTAGGGTTTATGGTGTGTATGGGTTTCAGAGTCACAAGGGAATTTTTAAGGTTTTAGGTTTGTGTGGGTTTTTGTGGGGCAAGGGAAATCTAATGGTTTACGGTGAGTATGAGTTTTTGGGTGATAAGGAATTTATGGGTGTAGGGTGGTTATGAGTTTTTGGGTCGTAACGTTTGCCTTAGGGTAGGTATGTGTTTTTGGGTGGCAAGGAAATATGGAGATTTTAGGGTGGGTATGAGTTTTTGGTTGGCAAGGGAATTTTCAGGGTTTACAGTGAGGATAGGTTTTTAGGTGATAAGGGCTTCTTAGGGTATGGGTTCTTTGGTTGGCAAGGGAATATATAGGGTTTAAGGTGGGTGTGGGCATTTGGGTGGTAAGGGATAGTTTAGGGTAGGTATGGATTTTTGGGTGGCAAGGGAATTTTTAGGGTTTAGGGTGAGTATGGTTTTTTGGGTGATAAGGGCTTTTAAGGGTTTAGGGTGGGTATGGGTTCTTTGGTTGGCAAGGGAATATTTAGGGTTTAAGATGGGTGTCGGTTTTTAGGTGCAAGGGACTTTTTAGGGTTTAGTGTGGGTATACGTTTTAGGATGGCAAGGGAATTTTCAGCATTTAGGGTGGGTGGGGTTTTTTAAGTGGCAATGGATTTTTTAAGGTCTAGAGTGGGTGTGGATTTGGGGGGGCCAAGGGAAATTTATGGTTTTGGGTGGGTATAGGTTTGTGGATGATAATTGAATTTTTACGCATTAGAGTGGCTGTGTGTTTTTGGTAACCCGGGACGTAGTTTGCTTAGTAGAGCTACGCATAGCTACGCAAAGTGCACTTTGCACTACGCGAGCTACGCGAACTGCGTGGTGCACTGTGTAAAATGCTGTTTGCACTGATTGCACAGTGCCAGATGCTTGTCCGCACCTTGCACAGTGCAAACCGCACCTTGCACAGTGCAAGCGGTCGTTTTTAGCCGCTCGAGTAGATTTCTACTCCAGCGGCAGCTTTCTCAACTCGGACTGGTAGTTTCTCATCGCGAGCGGTCGCGACCATACGCGACTACTCGCAATGAGAAACCTGACCTCCCCGCATTGAGAACCTCGCTGGGAGGTTTATTTTCCACGCTCGTGATCGACAACTTGATGTTGCTGATCGCGAACGAGGACTGTGCTACGTGCAATTTGCGTAGTTGGAAGTAGCGCAAACTTCGCAAACTACGCGAGCGTAGCGTAGTACTTTGCACAGGGTTTGTTTTTGGGTGGTAAGGTACATTTTTGGGGTTTAGGTTAGACATGGTTTTTTGGGTGGCCAGTGAATTTTTATGGGGTATGGGTTTTTGGGAAGCGAGGGAATTTTAAGGTTAGAGAAGGTATGGGTTTTTGGGTAGTAAGGGAGTTTTGGGGGGTTCAGGTCGCAAGGATTATTTAGGATTTAGCGTAATTATCACTTTTGTGGTGATAAGGGAATGTTTAGGGCTTAGGGCGGGTATGGGTTTTTGTGTGGCAAGGGATTTGTTGAGGTTTAGGGTGGCAAGGGAATTTTTATTTCTAGTGTGGTTATGGGTTTCTGATTGGCATGGGATTTTTTAGCGTTTAGGGTGGGTATGGTTTTTTGTGTGGCAAGAGAATTTTTAAGGTTTACGGTGGGTTTGGGTTTTTGGGGGCAAGGGAAATGTTATGGTTTCGGGTGAGCAAGGATGTTTGGGTGGTAAGGGATTTTTTAGGTTTTAGGCTGAGTATGGGTTTTTAGGTGGTAATGAATCATTTACATGTAGTGTTTGTATGGGTTTTTAGGTGCCAAGGGATTTTTCAGGGTGTGTGTATGGGTTTTTGGGAGGCAAGTGAATTTTTAGGGCTTAGGGTGGGTGTAGGTTTTTGAGCGGTAAGATATTTTTTAGGGTTTAGGGTGGATATGGTGGGTGGCAAGGGAATTTTTAGTGTTTAGGGTGGATGTGAGATTTTTGGTGGCAAGGGATATTGTAGATTTTACAGTGTGTATGGGTTTGTGGGTCGCAAGGGTTTTTAAGGTTTAGGGTGGGTGTGGGTATTTGGGTGGAAAGGGATTTTTTAGGCATTCGGTGGGCATGGGTTTTGGGTGGCAAGTGAACATTTAGGGGTTAGGGCTGTTATGGGTGTTTTAGGCGGGAATGAATCATTTAAGGTTTAGTCTTTGTATGGGTATTTGGGTCACAAGAATTTTTTTATGGTGGGTATGCGTTGACGGGTGGGAAGTAGATTTGTAGGGTTTAGGGGGGTATAGGTTTTTGAGGGAACCTGGGGATGTCAATGATCTCAAACATTCTCTTTGGCATCCGTGGCAATATTATTGTCACAGGCCATCTCTGTAGGGACCGCGACATCTCTATATTCACACACTATCTATGTGGGGACCTGGGCATGTCTATATTCACACACTATCTCTGTGGGGACCTCAACATCTCTATATTCATCCACTAGCTCCGTGGGGACCTGGACGTCTCTATAATCACACACTATCTCTGTGGAGACCTCAACAGCTCTATAATCACACACTATCTCTGTGGGGACTTGGGCATGTCTATAATCACACACTATCTCTGGGGGGGACCTGGGCATGTCTATAGTCACACTGATTCTCTTTGGCGACCATGGTAATACTATAGTCACACACCATCTCTGTGGGGACTTGAGCATTCCTGTAATTACGCACAAGCTCTGTTTTGGCTTGAGCATCATCAGCTTCGCATTCTCTGCATGGGGCTTTGTGAATACTGAAAAGTAGTAAAGTTAGACTTTTGGTCTAAGCTTACATATGTGAAACTGAAAAGTAGAAAAGTTTGATTTTTTTGCCTAAGTTTACCCTTGTGGACCTGGCCCTATTTTAATGAGGACTTAAACACAATCATCTTCATGCACCATATCTGTGGGGACTTAAACATCGCTATAGTAACATACTATCTTTGTGGGGGCTTGAAAAAAAATGATAAAACAATATCTTTGTAGGGACTTGAACATCACTATAAAAACATACCATCTCTGTGGGGACTCGAAAATTCCTGTAATTAAACACAAGCTCTGTTTTGACTTGAGGCACAGGGTCAAGACTGATTTGCATATAGCTGGGTCTGAACTGGGGTGGCAAAGTAAGCTAAAGAACGATGATGGATTCAACCCAGATCTGAGACTGGGGGTGAGTGATTGAAAATGTTCAGCACTATGTCCATCATCTCCATGTGATTACTTTGTTTGCCCTAAGTTGGCAAGGTATGCCCAGACATAGGTCCCTTGCTCACTTTGCCACTGGATTCAAGCATGCCTGGCTGA
Source organism: Lissotriton helveticus (assembly GCF_964261635.1). Taxonomy (NCBI): domain Eukaryota; kingdom Metazoa; phylum Chordata; class Amphibia; order Caudata; family Salamandridae; genus Lissotriton; species Lissotriton helveticus. The sequence continues at coordinate 1,935,427,374 of NC_136063.1, read as the reverse complement.
TGAGGGGGTATTACCCCAAAATCAGTCCTAGGATGCTTGTTTCCAATCAAGGGAAGTGTAATGCCTCGTACCTCGAGCCATTCCCCTCTCCTATTTAAACAGCGCTATAGCCGGTGAACAGTGCTTAGCGTTCTAGGTCCTGGCCCCATTTCCGTCCTATTGTGATGTTGCCTGACTTCCGCTTTCGTCGTTTCCTGTGTTTACAGCGTTCACCGTGTGTGAACCTTGAACTCCATACGCTCGGTGTCGTTCGGTGTTGTGCCGGTGTATGGTACTCGTTTTCTTTGCCCTTCCCTGGTGCTCCGCTGTCGAGTCGACGCTTCTTCCGACCCCGCAGCCGGGCGCTGGCTTACTCACGCCCATTGCCCTTCCCTGGTGCTCCGCTGTCGGGTCGACGCTTCTTCCGACCCCGCAGCCGGGCGCTGCCTTACTCACCCCCATTGCCCTTCGCTGGTGCTCCGCTGTCGGGTCGTCGCTTCTCCCGACCCCGCAGCCGGGCACTGCCTTCATATTGCCCCGTTCTCTGCCTGGTGCTTTGGCGGGTAACCAGAATTGTTCCTGCTACTCGGCGCAGTATTACAAGTTATCCACGTTAGCGGCTGTGGTCGTTATTCAGCTACTCTCTGATTTAATAGCATATTGTACCCGGGAGACTTTGCGTGGACCACACCCTGGTGCAGTGTGTATTTACGACTCCTATCTTCTGAATCACGGAACAAACAGATATTTATGAAGAAGAGATTCCATAGCCAGTAGCCTACTCGTCCTCCCTGGTGTTTCTCGCAGAACCCAATTGGTGAGCCTGTTAATTCCTCATTCAGAATTTAGAGAGAAAAGGTGGGAATATATATATGCTTTGTTTGTCTGTTTTACAGGTGTTATAAGAGACCCTCCTAGTATACTGATACATAGAAGCCAAGTAGGACTACTCTGCAAGCACCCTTCTACGTTAACTACTAGCCGAGTATATCACAGTGGTAGGTTACATGTTAGTATTTGCCATCTTATGTCTTATAGCGTTAGGTCGCTAGGGTAGGAATAATCCTGTTCTTTTTTGCAGTGTGCCTGTTCAACTCACAAAGACCCATTGCTGTGGTGCCACCGTCAGAGAGCTGTTTTGTGTTACCCCCATCTTTCCTTGTTTTGTTTCTCTGTTTTCCCCTGGCGTGCCACTCGATCCTCTAGGGCCGTAGGGGAAGGCTGAGGACTATTCATCTGGTTCCTGACGCTCCTGTGGAATGATCCAGCAAGCCATTACAGAACGCTAAGCCCTAGTGGTGTGTTCCACCCGAGCGTCATGGAACTAGACTTGGGAGCAGTCACGCTAGCTGACGTTGCTGGTATGATTGGTAACCTACAGGCTGAGACACAGGCATTGGCCGATAGGCTGAATACCCTTCAGCAACAACAAAACATAGCCACGGGAGGGAGATCTACCGGTGCGCAACCAGTGATTCAGGTCACTACACCTCCTTCTATTCCCTTGGCTCCCCCTGAAAGGTTTTCTGGAGACGCTTCCAGATGTGCGGCTTTCCTTAGTCAATGCCAGCTGCATTTCTCCTGTAAGGCTAACTGTTTTCCATCTGACCAATCTCGTGTAGCCTTTATGATTTCCTATCTTAGTGGGTCCGCAGCTGACTGGGCTTTTCCCCTAGTGGATAGAGACGATCCGTTGTTACACAGTTTCATCGCATTCAAGAGAGAGTTTCGCAAACTGTTTGACAGACACATGTACACGCATTCCTCCGACACAGTTATTGGCCCTTAAACAGGGTAACCAAGACCTTGTTGCTTACATCACATCCTTTCGTAGATTAGTAGTAGAGTCTAATTGGCCTGAAGAGAAGCGCAGTACTCTTATTTTAGAGGGGGTTACGTGATGACTTAAAGGACGCACTGTCTCAGATTGTAGACTTACCTGAAGCCTGTACAGATCTCATTGATCTCGTGGTCAAAATCGAACATCGCCTTCAAGAAAGGAAGCAAGAGAAAGGCAAAGTCGAACCCAGGTACACCTTTGTTAGAGACAGGAAGGGGGATACAGTTAAGGGTGCTGACGAAATCGAGCCCATGCAGATAGGTAGTGTTAAGGGGCCGTTAGCCCCTGAGGAAAGGCAAAGAAGACGAACTCATAGGCTATGTTTGTATTGCGGTAAGGCAGGTCACTTTTTAAGGACCTGTTCGATCAAACCATCCCAGACGAAGTTTTCGGGAAACTAGAAAGCCCGGGGTCCTGCGAGACAAGAATCCCGGGTAGTTCCGGACTTACGGTCTCTTCCTCTGATTATGATATTAGTCCCACAAATCACTTGTATGTATCGGCCTATCTTACACATGGCACTGACGGTCTACATGTTGCAGTAATGATTGATTCCGGTGCCTCGGGGAACTTCATGGATTTTGAATGGGCTAAAGGAAACTCGATACCCTATACAGAAAAAGAAACACATACACACGTTACTACCATAGATGGCAGTCCTCTTATTTCCAGTCCAGTCACGCATAAGACGATCATGCTGCACATGAGGATAGACCCAAACCATCTGGGAGAGATCGAATTCGATTTGATTTGTTCTCCACAATTCCCTGTGCTCTTGGGTATCCCATGGTTAAAAACCCATAATCCTAATATAGATTGGGAGACGTCAACCTTGACATTTCGGTTCCCTAGCCCTCAGAACCTCCAAACGGCTGTTGTGGAGGTGTCAGTCGATGAAAACAAGAAAGAACCTGACATTAACCTGCCCTCCTGTTATCGGGATTTGCAGACAGTGTTTGATTCTAAGGAAGCCGAAGTCCTTCCCACTCATAGGGTTTATGACTGCCGTATCGACCTAGAAACTGGTGCTAGAATCCCATGTAGCAGGGTCTACGCACTCACGGAACAGGAGAACCAATACCTACGAGACTACTTAGACACCATGTTGGAGAAAGGATTTATAAGACCCTCACGCTCTCCTGCCTCTTCTTCTTTGTTTTTTATCCCAAAGAGAGAAGGGGGCCTTCGATGTTGCATTGACTATAGAAAACTAAACAACGTCACCATAAAAAACAGATATCCTTTGCCTCTGATCGCTTCCCTCCTTGACAGAGTACGCAACGCCCAGGTGTTCACCAAGCTAGATCTGAGGGGTGCCTACCATCTTGTGCGTGTCAAGGAGGGAGACGAAAACTGCCTTCTGCACTAAGTTTGGGTTATTTGAATATCTTGTGATACCCTTTGGGCTATGTAATGCGCCTGCAGCATTTCAGTTTTTTATTAACGAAGTGCTAAAGGACATGTTGGATACTTATGTAATTGCGTACATCGATGACCTGCTTATCTTTTCTCCTTCCATGTCTGAACATGTGATTCATGTAAGGAAAGTGTTAGAACGTCTACGCGACAACCACCTCTACTGTAAGTTAGAGAAATTTACTTTTCATACGCAGGAAGTGCCTTTTTTGGGCTTTGTGGTATCTCCTTGGGAGCTTAGTATGGACCCTGTCAAGGTTGAAGCTGCTCTCTCATGGCCGGCACCCCGTACAGTAAAGGAAATCCAGAAGTTCCTAGGGTTTGCCAATTTCTATAGGCGTTTTATACAGCACTTTTCGGAGTTGGCATCTCCTATCACTGCATTATTGAAGAAGGATGTTCCGTTCTCTTGGTCCATGGAGGCGGAGGGTTCTTTTCGGAGGTTGCTAAAGGCGTTTACGCGGGCACCTGTGTTGCGCCATCCGGACCCCGCCTTGCCTTTTGTGGTGGAGGTGGACGCCTCACAAGTGGCAGTGGGAGGCGTTCTATCCCAAGCAGATCCTGTTTCAGGGGAATACCATCCAGTGGCCTTTTACTCTCACAAATTCACTCCCGCGGAATACAATTATGCTGTGGGGGATAAGGAGCTCCTCGCCATAAAGAAAGCCTTTGAGGAGTGGCGACAGTACTCGTTAGGCGCACGCTATCCAGTTAAGGTGTACACTGACCACCGCAATCTCCAATATATCAAATCAGCAAAGGCCCTGTCCATGAGACAATTACGCTGGTCCCAATTCTTTAGTGAGTTCAACTTTACCATACAATATCGGCCTGGTAAAAGAAACGGCAAGGCTGATGCATTGTCGCGTCTGGGTTTTGATCATCCGGAAGAGATAGTTACTCCTCCTAGCATTATTCCCAGAGACAACATCATAGGAGGGGTGCTCTCTGAGACAGGTTTTTTGAAGCAGCTCAGACATGACCAAGCCTCGGTAAACATGCTAGACATAGTGGGTTCCCGAGACTCAACCATCAAAGAAGGTCTAGTTTGTGTACAAAGAGGTGTAGTCTTGCCTAACCGAGAGTTGCAGGAACAGGTGCTAGGATGGTACCACTCTCATCCCATGGCGGGCCATCCTGGAATAAAGAAGACGCTCAAGACTGTGCGTGAAAGATTCTGGTGGCCTACTATGCTGAAAGATATAGAAACGTATGTAAAGACCTGTCGTGTGTGCCCAAAGCTAGATATCCCACCAAAATCCAGTAGGCTTACTCTTGCCCTTGGCTTCCCCACCTGGTCCTTGGCATACTTTGTCTCTCGATTTCATTGTGGAGCTGCCACTCACGAAGCGTAAAAACAACACATTGCTAGTGGTGGTAGACCTCTTTACGAAAACCGCCCACTTTATTCCTTTGAGAGGTTTGCCCTCAGCAGTCGAATTGGCTTTGGTTTTTCTGCAGCAGGTGGTTCGCCTACATGGTTTTCCTTCTGTTTTGATATCAGACGGGGGGCCCAATTTATCTCTCGTTTTTGGAGGAGTTTGTGTTCATTACTCCAGATAGATGTGAGACTCTCTTCTAGGCATCACCCCCAGTCAGACGGACAGACCGAGCGAGTCAGTCAATGTTTTGAACAGTATGTTAGGAATCAGGCTTTACATTCTCTCACGGATTGGGATGAGATGGTTTGGGTAGCCGAGATCTCCTACAACAACAGCCCTCATTCCTCCATTCACAATACTCCTTTCTTTTGTTCTTATGGTTTTCACCCGAAGTTATTACCAACAGGTATCTCCATAGACAGTCCAACCCCAGCAGAAAACGATTTAGTACAAAAACTACAGGAGATTCACAGGGAAACCATAGAAAATCTGGAGATGGCTAAAGTGAGGTACACTGAAAGAGCGAATCTACATAGGAGACTGGAACCTATCTATACCCCCAGGGATAGGGTGTGGCTTTCCACTAAACACATGTCACTCAGTGGTTCTCGCAAATTCAATTCCAAGTTTATAGGTCCTTACAGGGTACTAAAGGTGATAAATCCAGTGGCTCTGAAGCTGGAATTGCCTGCGTCTTTTAGGATTCACCCTGTGTTTCACGTGTCTTTAGTGAAACCTGTTGAACCTGGTACCAGATTGCCTAAGAGGCCCACTCCAGTAACTGTCCAAGATTCTGAGGAGTACGAAGTTGATGCCATCTTGGACTCACGCATGGTTGGGGGGTCCTTACAGTATTTTATTTATTGGAAGGGTTACGGTGTGGAGGAACGTACATGGGAGCCGTCTCGTAATGTCCACGCTCCTCGCCTGATTCAGCTCTTTCATCAGAAATATCCGAATAAGCCCAAATTGTAGGGAGGACGTTGTGGGGGGAGTGTACTGTAATGCCTCGTACCTCGAGCCATTCCCCACTCCTATTTAAACAGCGCTATAGCCGGTGAACAGTGCTTAGCGTTCTAGTTCCTTGCCCCATTTCCGTCCTATTGTGTTGTTGCCTGACTTCCGCTTTCGTCGTTTCCTGTGTTTACAGCGTTCACCTTGTGTGAACCTTGAACTCCATACGCTCGGTGTCGTTCGGTGTTGTGCCGGTGTATGGTACTCGTTTTCTTTGCCCTTCCCTGGTGCTCCGCTGTCGGGTCGACGCTTCTTCCGACCCCGCAGCCGGGCGCTGCCTTACTCACGCCCATTGCCCTTCCCTGGTGCTCCGCTGTGGGCTCGACGCTTCTCCCGACCCCGCAGCCGGGCGCTGCCTTACTCACGCCCATTGCCCTTCCCTGGTACTCCGCTGTCGGGTCGACGCTTCTCCCGACCCCGCAGCCGGGCACTGCCTTCATATTGCCCCGTTCTCTGCCTGGTGCTTTGGCGGGTAACCAGAATTGTTCCTGCTACTCGGCGCAGTATTACAAGTTATCCACGTTAGCGGCTGTGGTCGTTATTCAGCTACTCTCTGATTTAGTAGCATATTGTACCCGGGAGACTTTGCGTGGACCACACCCTGGTGCAGTGTGTATTTACGACTCCTATCTTCTGAATCACGGAACAAACAGATATTTATGAATAAGAGATTCCATAGCCAGTAGCCTACTTGTCCTCCCTGGTGTTTCTCGCAGAACCCAATTGGTGAGCCTGTTAATTCCTCATTCAGAATTTAGAGAGAAAAGGTGGGAATATATATATGCTTTGTTTGTCTGTTTTACAGGTGTTATAAGAGACCCTCCTAGTATACTGATACATAGAAGCCAAGTAGGACTACTCTGCAAGCATCCTTCTACGTTAGCTACTAGCCGAGTATATTACAGTGGTAGGTTACATGTTAGTATTTGCCATCTTATGTCTTATAGCGTTAGGTCGCTAGGGTAGGAATAATCCTGTTCTTTTTTGCAGTGTGCCTGTTCAACTCACAAAGACCCATTGCTGTGGTGCCACCGTCAGAGAGCTGTTTTGATTTACCCCCATCTTTCCTTGTTTTGTTTCCCTGTTTTCCCCTGGCGTGCCACTCGATCCTCTAGAGTTTGATAGAGTCGAGAGGCCGTAGGGGAAGGCTGAGGACTATTCATCTGGTTCCTGACGCTCCTGTGGAACGATCCAGCAAGCCATTACAGGAAGACCTTCTTTGGCAGATCGGGCTGGGCTGTTCCCATGGGCCACAGGGTCAAGACTGATTTGCATATGGCTGGGTTCAAACTGGAAAGGCATGGTGAGCAAAACAACTATGGATTTAGGCCCAGATCTCTGTACTGGGGTGAATGTATGACATTGTTCTGCATTCTGTCCATCAACTGTTGTTTTTGCATTTGTCACCCAGAGTGGGACGGGTATGCTCAGACGTGAGTCCCGTGTTTTTGCACTTGCCATGTTGTACAGCAGCGTGGCTGCTGTTCAGCATGGCTAAAAGTTATCGGTGTAGACAAAACTGGAATGGAGTGAAGGGTCATAGAGTGTAGTGGTGTACAGTAGAGTAGAGTAGAGTGGCATAGAGTGAAGAGGCATACGTACAGTGGAGTGGCATACATACAGTGGAGTAAAGTGGCATTTTGTAGAATAAAGTGTCATAGTGGAGTAGTGTAGCATGGAATGTCAGACTGGAGTATAGTGGCGTGGAGTGTATTTGAATGGAGTGGCATAGAGTGGCATGGAGTTTGGTAGAGTGCAGTTTAGTAGAAAGTAGTGGCAGAGTGTGGTAGACTGGCATGTATTAGAAGTTATTGTCAGAGTGGGCTAGTGTGAAGTGGCATTGAGTGTTGCAGAGCGGCGTGGCATAGAGTGGCCTAGTGTGTCATGGAGAAGAGTGTTGAAGACTGTCAGAGTGTGGTGAAGTGGAGTGGGATAGAGTGGAGAGAATGGCGTAGAGTGGAGTTCGGATAGAGTAAAGTAGAGTGTGGAGGAGTGAAGTGGATAGGCTGTTGTGGAGTGTCACAGAGTGGAGTGTCTTAGAGTGTCTTGGAGTAAAGTGGAGAATCATGACGAATCCTGGAGTGGAGTAGTGTATTGTAGAGTGATGGGTCATAGAATGGTGTGGTGTGGCATAGAGAGGAGTGGCACAGAATGGAGTAGAGTTGAGTAGTATGGAGTGGGGGAGAGTGGCGAAGAGTGGAGTAGAGCAGAGCAGAGTGGCATGAGTGTAACAGAGTAGGGTGGTGTAGGGCAGAAGTCCTTCTGGTGGCCAGCCACTGGGAATGGCCACCGAATAAACTGGGAAATAGAGTGGCAACTTTCTAAAAGTTGTTTTCCTTAAAAGTGACATTAAATCTGACTTGAGCATTTAGTCGGATGTAATGCCTATAGTTAATTTGGTACCTTGAAGTTCCCATTTTAGTAGTCCCATTCAGAAGTTACCAGGGCTGAGATGTCAGCCTGTAACTCTATAGTAACCAATGGGGCTACTAGCCATTCCACAGTAAAAAGACAATTTGGAAGTTTTACTGTTAGATCATTTAAAAGTACATGTCCAACTTATTAAGATACTGCTCTCTGACTTAGTGATCTGTAGACCTTCCTTAAGAGGATGTTTATATATTGTTACGGTAACTGGGGACTTTGCCATTGGTTTAAATGGCAAAGTCGAACATGCAGTTTTAAAACTGCCCTTCTAGGCTGCGGTGACAGGTTGGGAGCCATTGTGTACCATGTCACACTCAGAGTGACACAATCAGTGCTGCCATACTGGTGGACTCTCTAAGTTACATGCCCTGGGTCCCCACGGTACCATATACCATGAACCTATAAGTAAGTTAGCTTATACCAATTAGGGATGGCCAATTGAACATTAATTTTATAAGGTGTTAGAACACTGGCTCTGAGGTATGGTTAGCAGGAATCACTGCACTCTCAGAGTAGAAAAAACAGCAACATCGGTCCAAAACGTTGGGGGTGATCATGCAAAAAGAGGCAAAGCTTTAAAGTTTCCAATTAAACAAAGTTTTCCCTATGCCTAGACGACAGACGTACAGTTAAAAGTAGCTCAGTGAAAGAGGTATATGCATCTCAGGGCCCGTTTTCTTTTCTCTCTGTTCTTAACCATAATTGGCAAATACATTTACCCATATTTCACTACTTTTGGCAGTTTGTTAAGCAACCCATTTCAGTCAACAAGCTTTACTTTGTTGAGGAAGTAAAATAGAATGTTGGTTGCACACATTCATTGTTCTGTACTTGCTCTAAAATAATGTGATATTAGCTGGGTAAACATGTTTTCAGGTAACAGCCAGGATTTGATTTATTTTTTGCTTTACTAATACAATTGATGTCGAAGAGTCTCCTGTGACACTTTTCATGTCCAGAAAGGAGGTCATCCACCTGTGCAGTATTAGGCAGGACTGCTGGCTGAATTAATGACCCTGATTGAAAGAGCCTGCACTCAGGGCCACTGCAGAAACATTGCAGTGAAGGAAAAGAATATTAAGAGTTAAAAAAATATGACAAAAACAGAAATATTTAAAATTAAGGAAAACTCGTAATATTTACGTGCAATTTTGCCTATGGGACACGTTACACTGCTTCTAGAAAATGCGCCATTGCTTAATAAATGTTCATCAAATTCTGTTCAAAATATTACTTTTATCTCACAGAGTAAAAGTTTGCTCAAAATAAATATATTGTACTCTATAGAAAACACAAGCATTTACAATGCAATAGGTCTCGCAGCATTAAAGTTTGAGTTTTTGGCATTGTGTATAACAATGCGTTGCATACATTTTTTTAGCAAACTTTGAATTGGTGAGCAGTGAGAGTGTGTACAAGAGTATGCTGTTCTTAAAAGCAGGGTGGTAGAGAGTGCAGGAATTTGGGTGACCTGAGCAATGTGGATGATGCACCTCACGCACTGGGCTGACGCAGTTATTATTCACACAGCTCTGATGATGCACCTCACGCACGGGCTCACAGTTGTTATTCACACATCTCTGATGATGCACCTCACACACGGGGCTGACGCAGTTATTATTTACACAGCTCTGATGATGCACCTCAGGCACGGGCTCACAGCTATTATTCACACAGCTCTGATGATGCACCTCACGGACGGGGCTGACGCAGTTATCATTCACACAGCTCTGATGATGCACCTTAGGCACGGGCTCACAGCTGTTATTATTCACACAGCTCTGATGATGCACCTCATGCACGGGGCTGACACAGATATTATTTACACAGCTCTGATGCACCTTAGGCACGGGCAGATGCAGTTATTATTCACACAGCTCTGATGATGCACCTCACGCACGGGGCTGACGCAGTTATTATTTACACAGCTCTGATGATGCACCTTAGGCACGGGCTCACAGTAGTTATTATTCACACAGCTCTGATGATGCACCTCCGGCACGGGGCTCACAGCTGTTATTATTCACACAGCTCTGATGATGCACCTCATGCACGGGCTCTCAGCTGTTACAGTGCTTCCTTCTTTTCACTGGGGGCAACCTGGCTGGATACATGCAGCTAAGTTTCTCAATGTAAAGACTTTGCTTCAAGGAAAAGTGCATCAGGTATCAGGCAAAAGGTGGGGGGGTACTGCAACAGATACTCACTTTCTCACACCTGGTGACATGACTATGCAGTACCTTGAACTGCCTGGACACATAATTATGTACAGACGGTAGTTGTGTAAGTAGAAATGGTGGTGTTGGTAAAAGTGATGTTATTCATGGTTTAATGGTGGCTGTAATAGTAGTTGTTAATGCAGTGTGGGGATGTTGGTAGTGATAATTGTGGTAATGGTAGTAATGGTGGAAGAGCAGAGCAAGACTGAGAACATGGGGCATTTGGAGAGTACTGGATGCACGTGGAGGGGAGAGGTAGCAAAGTGAACAATGCTGGGGTGTGCTTTGCGATTCGTACCTGGGAACCCAGGAGGAGTGCAATGGAGCAGCATCAAGAGAGAAACTGGGCATGTGGAAATCAGCACAGCAGCAGAGGAGCTATATTGCGAGACAGAAAAGACTTACGAGCAAGACCAATGTGGGAAATGTAAAATTAAAAAATAAAAAAGCAATCAGGCACCCATCAAGATCAAGCTCTCATTCTAATCCTAACAGAACATTTAAAAAGCCTACTACAGTTAAAAATACACGGGTTGCTTTTCTATTCAAACCATATATGAGCTTATCAATTGACGATGTGATGACTGTATTTTACAGATTTAGAATAGCTGTTCATGTATTGGAATCTAACACTTGGGAGAGATATAGGCAGTCCACTCCATTTATATGTTAAAGACTTGGCAACAATACATCTTGCAGGCAGAACTAGACCCGCTATATTTTGAGGAAGAAAAAAAAGGGCAGCCCTGCCTTAAGAGATGCACAGAGGTGTACATTTGGAGTGTGAATATAGCCCAGGTCATTCAAAATAAAAGCCCGTCAAGAATTCCAAGCTTGATACTAAATACTACTTTATTACTGCGCACATATACCTTTTTAAAAAATAAAAAGGTATGGTACTTTAATCACGAGACATTATCTTTATATTTAATAAAACAGCTTTGAAATTTGCCACAAAACCCACGACTGAGGGGGATGCAATTGTTATAATGCAAAACCTACAACCAAACGAGGGAACTGGATGCTGGTTTTGTGAACTGTCAGCAGTTTGGGGGAATTGAGGTCAAAAGGTATAGGGTCTTTGCAACACGATTGCCCGGCACGCAGTGGCCACTAACAACGGCAGAAAACCATGCACCGAGTATGAGGGAATGAAAACTAGCTGCCAGGCATGACCGAAGCTAGGTTTTGGGAGCACAAAATGGATATAATGCACTGGCATGCGCTATTCACCCAAACGCAGCTGCTGCTGCACACAGGACTGATACTGTGCGAACCTGTGTTCACACCTAGAGCCTCTGGGCCCCCGGTTTCCATTAAGAAACATTTTCTATTTATCACAAGCCTTTAAATAGGAGGAACCTTGACACTGAAGTCGTGTATCTTGAAAAGGAGATGCGATATGTAAAGTATGTTTTTAAAATGTGTCTCCTCTTAAGCTATTTACCAATTTCAAAAGCGTCTGTATATAAACCCTTGCATTTATCATAGTTCTTGGAACGCATATCGCTAAGAAACTTAGATTTTCCTGTTTAAAGAGGGAATCTTTCTTCACACTGCATTTGAAAGGCAGTTAAAACAAGTAAGCCGTTTTTTGCGCTTCATCCTGTGCTCCAAGCCCTTCCCTCAGTCCACCGTTGAAGATGCTAATATTCACTGCCTTGAGACGAAGTTCAAGGCTTGACTTCGGGATGGGCAGCGATCCCCATGCAAACACACACCTGTGCATAACAAAAGGGCCATTAGCATGTTGTCAAGAGGCCCATGCACCGGAATCTCCTGAAGTCAGTTTAGGCTGCAGACTGGGGAATGGGCCCTGTGCTTAGAAAGCACATTTGAGAAGCCAGGAGCATCAGGTGTCACTGATCTGAGACCCTGACTGCAGCACGGATGGGGCTAAGGCCTCCAACATGAGGCTGACTGATTGTAACCTCCAGCTCGCAGGGATTTACATTAAAAGCAATAAAGCAATATCTATATATTTAAGGCGCATAATATATTTAAATGTGCTTCTGTTCGTCTCGTACTTGTACATTCACAAATAATTTCTTCTGTCCATGTCTACAGCTGCCTCGGTTGTTTACACTTCGTAAAAGAGACAAATGTCTCTCAGATTCATTCAGAAACTTAACATCGATATATTTTGTAGTCTATAAGGTGCTCACACTGAAGGTAATGTGCACTACAAATAGACAGATGCAGGAAAGGGCTTGTAGTGTTGCCCGGGATCAGGCAGGCCCATGTTGAAGTGTCCTCGGGGGATGCCTAACCACACCCCCTACAAGCGTGGCCAAAGTGAGCTGACCCTGCGTCCGCGCGGGCCGGCACACAGGATATTGAATAAATAACCCAGGGCTCTGGGCGTGGTTCAGTTAGTATCTGGCCACCAGTTCCAGGAACTTGTGTGCGTGTCTAATCATTTCATCAGGGCCCACCCACAATACTACACTGGCGACGAGGTGGTCTCGCTACCACGCCGCGCCCACTCGTGCCTCGTCTCCGTTGTCTGAGGAGCAGCCTGCCGTGACCCCCAGTGGCCTACCTCGTCCGCCCGGCTCCTTCCATGTGGTGCTGTGGCCCGGCTTTGCGGGTCCGTTAGCCCCCTCCACACCTCCTGCTCCGGCTGGGCCCTGACACGGAACGCTGCCTCCCCACCAGCAGAGCTCGGCCTCATCCAGCCAGAGTCTGCGGCCTGCCGTCCTGCGCGACAACTGCACATGCGTGCACACCCGGCTGCCGCCGTCACCTCCCGGCCTGCGGAAGGGGCGTATCACATCAGGTGAGTGCGCTACGCGCACCAACGATCTGCTGGCCACCCCGCCTCACAGTGCACTTTCCCACACGTCGGCTCCAGCTGCCAGGCCGCTATTTGGACGCCACTTAAGGGGGCACCAGAAAGAAGGTCACACTTAAGGCAATAAGACTGGTGCTATACCTCACGCATCTCGCGTGGTGTGCCCCGCCCTGGACTGCAATTCGAGAGCCCTAAGCACTCTTCACGTGTCCCTGGTTGGAGGGACTCACGGCGCGCCCACCTGCTGCGGCCCCCACGCCAGTGCGCCCCTGAGGAGTGAAGTCTCACCCTAGTCACCCACGCCAGGGTCCCGCAACCATGACCACGCTGCCCCCCCTGGAGCCCTTCACTGTCTTCGGCCCTCCCCCGTCGCAGGCTGCAAGGTGGAAGAAATGGGTTGAGCGGCTCGAGAATTTCTTCGAAGCGGCAGAAATTGCGGCTCCACGGCAGCGTGCCATGCTGCTACACCTAGAAGGTGCAGACATCCATGAGATCTCTAAGGACGTGAGGGAGGGCGGCCCACCCAGAAACTACACTACAATGCGCGACGCAATCACCGCGTACTTTGAACCCTTCGCAAGCGCCGACTACGAGCGATTCCTACTCCGTCAAGCCCGCCATCTCCCAGAAGAGTCCGTTGATGTTTTCTACGCGAGGTTAAAAAGACTAGCCAGCACGTGCACTTTCCCTGATACAGACGATGAAATCCGTGCCCAATTCGTCCAGGGCTGTGCGTCCTCGAAACTGCGTGAAAGAGTATTGCAGGAAGATAACATGCCGATGCGAGAAATCCTCACGCTCGAGCACTCAAAGGAATTATCTAAGGCCAGAGCTGCGCATATGGAGGCCAAGCCCGCCGTCGCGATCAAGACAGAGCCAGTGTGTGCCTTACAGACGGACGCCCCAGACACCCGCCCAAGGCCTCCCCGGAGAGGAACTCCCAAGCCCGCCCAGTCATCGCGCGGCCGCGCCTGTGCATGGTGCAGAGGCTCCACACCCCACGACGGAGCCTGCCCGGCGCAGGGCAAGACCTGCGGCGCCTGCGGAAAAGTCTATCACTTCGCAAGTGTGTGCCGATCGACACCGAGGAAGAAGCAGAATGGCACACCCCGGAGGGTAAGGACGGTGGGCCAATCCCCGGCAGCCCTGCCAGCAGCGACATGGATGACGACGTGGCTGACGCCGCCTCTGTCCATGTAGTCCGGATGCTAAACACCCTTACGGCCACGCTGACTGCAGCACCCATGTGCACCATCAACGTGCAGGACCAAGCAGTAGCAGCCCTGATTGACACAGGGGCGACAATCAACTTGATGGCGGCCAGCGTATACCGGACACTGGTAGACGCCCCAATACTCCATCCCACCAGGGTGCAAGTGTACGCATATGGCACCAGACGCCCGCTTCGCCTGTGCGGGATGTTCCGGACGGACCTATCCCATGACACCGCCCGCCAACAGACCAAAATCTACGTGTCTCAGGAAGGCTCAGGATCCCTGTTGGGGTGCAGAACAGCGCAGGTCCTCGGCTTGATCCATTTTGCCCTCACGGTCCAAGACCATGGCCTCGACCATCTGATGCAAGAGTTCTCGACCCCGTTCGATGGCATTGGACGCCTGAAGGGACCGGCCATCCACCTGCATATAGACAAATCAGTCGCCCCCGTAGCCCTCCGGCACCGACGCATTGCGTTCCACCTACGGCCCAAAGTTGAAGCGGAGCTCCGCCTGCTGGAACGGGCAGGAATCATCGAGAGGGTAAGCGGTCCCACCCCGTGGGTGTCGCCCATCATGGTAGCGAAGAAGCCAAAGCAGCTCGACGCAGTCCGAATATGCATGGACATGCGCATCCCCAATCTCGCTATCAAGTGGGACCACCACCTGACGCCTACCATAGATGACATCATTGGGGAGCTGTCCGGCTCAAAGTGGTTCTCAAAGATGGACCTACGGTCGGGGTAGCACCAAATCCCCATCCACCCGGATTCGCGCCCGATCACCACCTTCTCTACTCACGCCGGGCTTTGGCGATACACCCGGCTCAACTTCGGCATATCAAGCACTGCAGAGGTGTTCCAGAACATCATCCAGAATGTCCTGCAGGGGCTGGAGGGTGTCCTGAACGTCAGTGACGAGATCCTAGTTCACGCACCCACACTAGACGAACACATCAGACGCCTCCACGCAGTGTTTGCCCGACTTCAAGACCGAGGCCTCACCCTTCACCGGGAGTTCTTGCGCAAGGACATTAGCTTCTTCGGCTACCGTTTCTCTGACCAAGGGATAGGCCCGGATCCAGACATGGTCAAAGACATCCATGATGCCCCCGCTCCAACATCAGTGACGGCCATCCGCAGTTTCCTAGGGATGGTCACCTACTGCGGGCGATTCACCAAAGACCTGTCAGACCTCACTGGCCTCCTTCACGACCTAACCAAAGCCACAAGCACCTGAGAGTGGGGCCCGGAACAACAAGAACCATTCCGGAGAACCAAAGCCACGCTCTCCGCAGACACGACACTGGCCTACTTCGACCACGGAACGAGTCACAACTGGTGGTGGACGCCAGCCCAACAGGCCTTGGGGACGTCTTAGCTCAACAACAAGCCTGTGGGGAGTGGGCACCCGTTGCCTACGCGAGCAGAACCCCTACACCAACGGAATAGCGCTACTCGCAGATAGAAAAAAAGGCCATCGCGATCTTGTGGGGGTGCAGGCACTTCCACATCTACCTGTACGGACACCCATTTGTAGTGATAACCGACCAGAAACCTCTAGTTCTGCTGTTCCAGGGTTCCTCCACACGCCCTCCCCCCCCGAATCGAGAAGTGGGTGCTCCAGCTCCAGGAATTCCAGTTCACCGTTGAGTATCGGCCCGGCACCAGAAACCCGACGGATTTCCCGTCACGGCATGCCCGCCCAGTCACTGAGGCAAGAGGCGGCAGAAGCTGCCGCCACAGAGGAATATGTCTGGATGATTGTTGAGAGATCCAGACCACTCCCGATTTCCCTGGACGAAGTAGTGAGAGCCACCAAAGACGACGACTACCTTCAAATCGCCATTCAAGCCCTCGAATCAGGGAACTGAAAGCCTCTTCAAAGCCCGACCTCATTTTTCACTCCCAAAGCACAGGCCAGATTGAAGGCACTATACCAAGTCTGCAACGAACTGTCCGTTTCCACGGAGGGTTGTCTCTTGAGAGGCCCTCGCCTCGTGCTACCAGAATGCCTCACCCAACAAGCGGCCCTCCTTGCGCATGGCGCGCATCAAAGCATAGTAAAGTCGAAAAATCGTCTTCGGAGCAAACTCTGGTTCCCAGGCCTGGACCGGATCATAAAAACCATCGTCCATTGGTGCCCCGTGTGTTTGGCAACCAGCATGCCATGTCACTCGGCGCCAGTAATCACCGAGGATGGTCCGACGTCCCCGTGGGAACGGGCCAGTGCTGACTTTGGTAGCCTCTCAGGCAGAAGGTACATGTTCGTAGTAGTGGATGACTTCTTACGGTATCCTGAAGTGGAAATCCTGTCCTTTACCGCAGCCTCAGAGGTCATACCAAAGCTGGAGAATATAATCGCCACCCACGGCCTCATTGGCGAACTGCGAACGGACAATGGACCACCTTTCAAAAGCATCGAACTGGACGAATATCTGTTGTCCCACCGAATCAAACACCGCCGAATAACCCCAAGGTGGCCTCAGGCAAACGGGGAGGTAGAGCGGCTGATGCGGCACTGAACAAGACCATTCAGATAGCTTTGGCAGACGGCCAATGTCTAGAGCTAGCCCTCTACCAGTTTCTGCGAGAGTATCGTCTGACCCCCCACTGCACCACCGGAGTCCCACCAAGCCGCTTTTGCTTTGGCAGGGTAGTAACGGACACCATCCCACACCACACTCCGTGGGCTGCAACACAGGTCCCGCCGAACCAGTCCAGGGAACGGAGAACAAAGACAAACATGGACGCATCCTGAAGAAGGAAGGCCGTAGACAGCCTAATTGGGGTTAGTGACAGAGTGCTGGTATGGGACCGCCACCCAGGAGGAAAGTTCCGTTTACCTTTTGAATTGAAGCCCTGGACCGTGACAAGAGTCAAAGGCACCATGATCACCGCGTCCCGAGGAGAAGAGAGGGTTACTAGGAACGTGTCGTTCTTCAAAAGGGTCCCGATGGACGACTGGGAAGAATTTCCAGAACTAGGAGAGTCCGACCTTGACACCTCTCGAGACTCGGCGGAAGCAGCAGAAGATGACATCCCTCTACTGGCCTCACTGGCCTCAGGCAGAAGGAGCGACCGAACCACCCAGGACCCTGAGGGTCTCCCGTCGCAAGGGGCGCAGAGCAGCCAAGACCCGTCTGAGACAGACTGTTCCGAGGACATGTTCCAAACCCCGCCGGACAGGAGTAACCAGGGCAGGTATCACCTGCGCCCCCATCCGAGACCGTCCCAGAGATATCGAGACACTGTTGCCCGTTGCCAGCCACGGGAGAGGGACGAACCTGGGCACCCATGAAAACCAAGTAAGACTGTTCCAACTGTTTAACAAGTTTTGCAGAGACTGTAAAGTGTTATGTAGTCATTGCTGCATCATTCTATGATTTTGTAATGTTTTGCATTTCTGGGTAAAGGAGGAATGTAGTGTTGCCCGGGATCGGGCTGGCCTATGTTGCAGTGTCCTGGGGGGATGCCTACCCACACCCCCTACAAGCGTGGCCAAAGTGGGCTGACCCTGTGTCCGCGCGGGCCGGCATGCAGGATAGTGAATAAATAGCCCAGGGCTCTTGGTGTGGTTCAGTTAGTATCTTGCCACCAGTTCCAGCAACTTGTGTGCATGTCTAATTATTTCATAAGGGCCCAACCACAATACTACAGGGCTGGAGACTGGGACTTTTAAGGGTCCAAAGGGGAGAAGGAAGGGTCTTTATATAGAGAGAATTGAAGGCTTGGAGAGTTTAATAAGAGGATGTAAAACAGAGAGCCTCTCAAATGAAGGACAACGGATAAAATAGAACGAGCTGAGGTGGAAGCAGGAGAAAAGGGGGAATTAAAGGTTCAGTATGTGGAATATGTGAGGAAGTAGAAATAGTGAGATCTAGTGTGGTACAGGAGGTAAGAAGATGATTTACAAGCATATTTGAGATGTAAGATGTCTACATCCCAACATTGCGCGCCGATGTTAGGACAAAATCCAGTATTACAACAACAACAACAAAATCTCCTGCAGATACGAACTACATTTGACAATGCCGCCATTATATAAAAGCCAAAGCCTAATAATGATGTTCACAGCTGAAGCTTTTCTTTCAAAATAGGCTGCAAAAAATAACGTGTAAAGTGCCAAAATAATTGTTATTTGTCCAGATTAATAAGAACGGCCTAGGAAAGGGAGAGACGGGTAGCACGAGAAAGAAACATACTTGGAGGGAGAGAAACAAGACAAGGAGAGAGACATATAAAGTTAGAAAAGGAGAAGGAGGGGTGGGGAGAGAGACAGCAAGAGGTAGAGAAAAAAGTCAGGGGGAGTGTGAAAGCGACCAGTATAAAAAGACAGGGAAGACAGAAAAAGACAAAAGGAGAGATGAGAGAGATGCATAAGAGACAGAGAGAAAGACTTGGACAGACATGGAAAGACAAACTGAAAATGCTAGGAAGAGGGGCAGAAAGAAAAGGATATATAGCCAGAGAGGGAGGAAAAACAAAGACAGATGCATGTAGGCATGGAAAGTCCAGAAAAATAAAGTGATATGGATATGAACAGAAAGATCAAGCAAGATAGAGAAAGACAGCAAGAGATGCAGAGAGAAAGACGGAAAAGACAGACAGAGATAACGACATGGAGAGATAGTGCGAGAAAAAGACAGAGAAAAACCTGCAAAGGGGCGACATGGAGGGTGAGAAACAATGAGGGAAAGCCTGAGAAAGAGAGGTAAGTACAGAATGAGAACCACAGGGAGATGTAAAGGGAGATAGTTAGCGAAAGGGAAAAACAGAGATAGAAAGACAGAGAAAGGGGGAGAAGATAGAAACACAAGGAAGGGCAGAGACACAGAGGGATGATAGGGATAAAAAAGACAGGATGGCAGTTAAAGAAAAAGCGAGGTAGGCACCCCCTGAACTCACTATATCTACCATTCCTTCAGTCTGACTGTCTGTGTTCAAGGTTATCTGTCTATTTATTTCTACCACTCTATCTCTTTTTATCTCTATCTGTCTCATCATCTCTAGCTGCCTCTCTGCCTCTCGCCATGTTTGTGACTCTCTCTGTCTCTCTTTAGCTTTGTCTCTGCTTCCCTCCTACTGCCCATGCTTTGTCTCTCTAAATCTTAGGGGCTGATTTAGAGCTTGGTGAAGAGGGTACTCTGTCTGAATGGAGACAAAGTTCCCTATCTGCCAAACTGCACGACAGTCTGCCTCATTTAGAGTCGGGTGGACCTTCAGTATGCCAGTGGCAGAGACTTCTTTGTCTCCTTTAATAACATACTTCACCGATGGCCGACAAGACCAACTGCGTATGGTCCCTAGAGCTTCATTATGTGGCCTGAGGAGTATAAAAGAAAGACTCAGACACGTTTGTGGTTGTTTTTTTATAAATACTTTGTTGATAATATTGTTTATGAATGCTGCAATGCTTATGATGACTACATTTGAATGTCTTTATTGTCCTTGTTACTTTTAATGTAATGGTGACATCATGCAATATGGCTTAATTCATTAATGTAGAGACACCCTGACAAAGCCAGTAGGTCTTCCTTATTTAAAATAACATCCCCTTAGATTTTGATATTGCATCTGGTACAGTTTAGGGTATTGTGGTGATGAGGTTCAGGATCCATTAGGGGTGTAACATGAAATGAGGATGTCACCAAAAGTCTTTCAATCAGATCTTATGTATGTGTTTGTAATTTAATGCGTAGTATTTTGTAGTGTGTGTAATATATGTCTTTTTCCATGTTAAAAAAAGGCACTGACTGAAAAATAATTGCATGAGTGCTGTTATTGCATGCTAGCAAATGAAGACAACTAGTCTGCACCACCTACCTTGAGGAGGTCTTGGACTGCTCTGCTGCGCTACCCTGAGCGAGCGAAGTGCTACAATGAGGTACTTGGTTCCAAGTTAACAGATATTTGCGGCCTTATTACTTGCGTAGGACCCTAGGACCCACACCCTTAACAACCAATAACCCAATTTCTTACATTGGATGGGCCCAACTGCCCAGATATCACTATAGATTTAGCCCTTCCCTACCACCCTGATCACTTCTTTCAACACAGGTTTCCCTGAAATGGCTAAACCGATTTATACCAAATAAAGAAAAGCAATCTTTCAGAGTAAAGTTCTAACTTATTTCCAAATTTGGTGCAATTCGATACAGCTATTTCTTCTGTATCACTTCCTAATATCTTATAGGAATTAACATGTTTTAGGACACCATGTTTCTTTGCCAAATTTGTGTGAAGATTTTTCAACTAATGACAAAGTTAATAGCAACACAATAAGCATTAGCAAATCCAATAGGATGCCAGCCGTTTGGCTTTTGCACTTCTGGCTTGGTTCTGTCATGTTCTGTGAAAATCTTTATTGTTGGGGAAGCAGCAGGGCTCTCATCAATCTAAAGTCATCATTGGCTAAAGGCAAGGCAACAATATTCTTTTGGTTTCAAGATCTCACACTTTACCATTACAGCCCCTAACACAAAAGGAGACTGTTGTATGTGTCTATGTGCTCCTTGTGAAAGGGCAACATGCTGTCTAGTCAGCCCAGCTAGTGGCTGAAGTGTGCTGGCCAATTGCCATATGATGCATGTTGTAGTAGCGGGATGAAAAATGCAAAGGACACAACAACGGACTAATGGAGAAGTCTGGCTTAAAACCACTATAAGTAACTATGTTATACAGAACATTTAAGAAAAGTCGAAAGGTTTTGTAAAACGTTCTTTAAGTAGAGAAGCTGGCAAAGGCAGACAGATAGGGAAGCTTGCAAAGACAGATGCATAGGAGTTTGATAGACAGAGCTGTATAGAACTGTACAGATAGCTCGATTTGTATAGATATATAGAGCTGTGATAGGGTTGTATAGATAGAGTTGTATAGGTATTTTTGAAGATAAAGTCTTCTATAGTTCAAGTTGTATAGATAAAGCTGTATAAAAAGATAGACTTGTATCTATATAAATAGAATTGTATAGGAATCTTTATTTTTATTTAAATGCATAGTTAATTAAAACATTTGCACTAAAATTGTTTAACAGATCCATCATTAAATATTTTTTTTAATGCTGGTAGTGAGCAAAAGATGTAATGCGGTTTAATAAAAAAAAAAAGTGTATGCAAAGCAAGTGCAACGGTGATTACCTAAATGAATCACTGGCTTTTAATACTTGATTGTAACAAATGTATTTTATATACACACAAAGATCGGCTAATTAGCGGCATAATGGTGTCCGCAGGCTATGGGTGAGTAATGAATTTGACTTTCCAGAGCAAGACTTCATGACAACTTAGACTTACAAGGACCAAATTGAGTTTGTACTTGTTAAACCATGCCTTGGGATATATAACAGACATCGTGCTGTTACTTGTTCACATCAAATCCATGTATAAGGACCTGAAAGCCTTCTTTCATTGTACACACTTGAGGACTGCCCCGCTTGATTTGAGAAGTTACACTGATTTCAACAGGTGCTTTGCTACTTTTCGGGCACTCTGTCTTCTGTTCATCCCGACGAGGCCAAAAGTGGTAAGTCGAAACACGTCAAGACCTTCTTTGGGGAAGTCTCTACTACACAGCTTTCCAAACTTTTCATGTTGGTGACCCACCTTTTTGTGAAAAAAATTTCAGGGACACGGTAACGCGAGCGAGTGAGCCCGAACCACCTACACACAACCCCACATACACACACAACCTCCCCACACAACCACACACAACCCCCCACACACAAAACCCTCCCACACACACATATCCCCACCCCACACACACACATCCCCCCACACACACACACACACACACATCCCCCCACACACACACACACATCCCCACACACACACAACCTCCCCACACACACACCACACACCCCACACACACACCACACACACACAAGCCCCCCCCACACACACACAAGCCCCCCACACACATACAACCCCCCCCACACATACAACCCCCCCCACACATACAACCCCCCCCACACACACAGCCCCACACACACACATACACAACCCCACAACCCCCCACACACACAACCCCACACACAACCCCCCTCACACACACAACCCCCCCCACAACCCCCCCACACACACAACCCCCCCACACACAACCCCCACCACACACACAACCCTCCCCACACATACAACCCTCCCCACAACCCCCCACACACACAACTCCCCCACAACCCCCCCCACACACACAACCCCCCCACACACACAACCCCCCCACACACACAACCCCCCCACACACAACCCCCACCACACGCACAACCCCCACCACACACACACAACCCCCACACACACACACAACCCCCCCCACAAACACAACCCCCCCCACACACACAACCCCCCCCCCCACACACAACCCCCACACACACACACAACCCCCCCACACACACACAACCCCCCACACACACACACAACCCCCCACACACACAACCCCCCACACACACAACCCCACACATACACAGCCCCACACACACACAACCACAACCCCCCCACACACACACACAAACCCACACACACACACACACACACCCACACAACGCCCCCACACACACACACCACCCCTCCCACACACAACCACAACCCCCCCCACACACCCACAACCACAACCCCCCACACACACACAACCCCCCCCACACACACACAACCACAACCCCCCCACACACACACACAACCACAACCCCCCCACACACACACAACCCCCCACACACACACAACCCCCCACACACACACAACCCCCCCACACACACAACACCCCCACACACACATTACCCCCCCACACACACATTACCCCCCCACACACATTACCCCCCCACACACACAACCCCCCCCACACAACCCCCCCCACACACACAACCCCCCCACACACACACACACACAACCCCCCCACACACACACAACCCCCCCACACACACACAACCCCCCCCCCCCACACACACACAACCCCCCCCACACACACACAACCCCCCCCCACACACACACAACCCCCCCCACACACACACACAACCCCCCCCCACACACACAACCCCCCCCACACACACACAACCCCCCCCACACACACAACCCCCCGCCACACACACACAATCCCCCCACACACAATCCCCCCACACACACAATCCCCCCACACACACAACCCCCCACACACACAACCCCCCACACACACAACCCCCCACACACACAACCCCCCACACACACAATCCCCCCCACACACACAATCCCCCCACACACACACAATCCCCCCACACACACACAATCCCCCCACACACACACAATCCCCCCACACACACACAATCCCCCCCACACACACACAACCCCCCCCACACACACACAACCCCCCCCCACACACACACAACCCCCCCCACACACACAACCCCCGACACACAACCCCCCAAACACACAGCCACACACACACATACAGCCCCACACACACACATACAGCCCCACACACACATACAGCCCCACACACACATACAGCCCCACACACACATACAGCCCCACACACACACATACAGCCCCACACACACACATACAGCCCCACACACACACATACAGCCCCCCACACACACATACAGCCCCCCACACACACATACAGCCCCCCACACACACATACAGCCCCCCACACACACATACAGCCCCACACACACATACAGCCCCACACACACAATACAGCCCCACACACACATACAGCCCCACACACACATACAGCCCCCACACACATACAGCCCCCCACACACATACAGCCCCACCCACACACATACAGCCCCCCACACACATACAACCCCCTACACAACCCCACAACCCCCCCCACACACACAACCCCCCCCACACACACAACCCCCCCCACACACACAACCCCACACACACAACCCCACACACACAACCCCCCTCACACACACAACCCCCCCACACACACAACCCCCCCACACAGACAACCCCCCCACACACACAACCCCCCACAACCGCCCCCACACACACAACCCCCCCACACAACCCCCCACACACACAACCCCCACCACACACACAACCCCCCCACACACACAACCCCCCCACAAACACAACCCCCCCACACAACCCCACACACACACAACCCCACACACAACCCCCCCACACACACAACCCCACACACACACAACCCCACACACACACAACCCCCCCCACACACAACCCCCCCCACACACACACAACCCCACACACACAACCCCACACACGCACACACACAACCCCCCACACACACAACCCCCCACACACACAACCCCCCACACACAGCCCCACACATACACAGCCCCACACACACACAACCACAACCCCCCCACACACACACACGAACCCACACACACACACACCCCACACACATACAACGCCCCCACACACACACCACCCCCCACACACACAACCACAACCCCCCCCACACACACAACCACAACCCCCCCACACACACAAACACAACCACAACCCCCCCACACACAACCCCCCCACACACACAACCCCCCCACACACACAAACCCCCCACACACACAAACCCCCCCCACACACACACACAACCCCCCCCCACACACACACACGAACACACACACACCCCACACACATACAACGCCCCCACACACACACCACCCCCCACACACACAACCACAACCCCCCCACACACACAACCACAACCCCCCCCCCACACACACACACAACCACAACCCCCCCACACACAACCCCCCACACACACACAACCCCCCCACACACACAAACCCCCCCACACACACAAACCCCCCCACACACACACAACCCCCCCACACACACACAACCCCCCACACACACACAACCCCCCCCCCCACACACACAACCCCCCCACACACACAACCCCCCACACACACACACAACCCCCCACACACACACACAACCCCCCCACACACACACAACCCCCCCACACACACAACCCCCCCACACACACAACCCCCCCACACACACAACCCCCCCACACACACAACCCCCACACACACACAACCCCCTACCCACACAACCCCCCACCCACACAACCCCCCACACACACAATCCCCCCACACACACAATCCCCCCACACACACACAATCCCCCCACACACACACAATCCCCCCCACACACACAATCCCCCCCACACACACAACCCCCCACACACACACAACCCCCCACACACACAGCCCCCCACACACACATACAGCCCCCCACACACACATACAGCCCCCCACACACACATACAGCCCCCCACACACACATACAGCCCCCCACACACACATACAGCCCCCCACACACATACAGCCCCCCACACACACATACAGCCCCCCCACACACACACAGCCCCATACACACACACACACACACACATACAGCTCCACACACACACACAGCGCCACACACACACACAGCTCCACACACACACACACACACACAGCCCCCCGCCCCCCCCCCACACACACACACTCTTTCAGGGGGAAAAATCAACATAACTGAGAGACACTCAACAGCAGTCCATAAAACCTTTGGACTGCGCGCTCAGGGCCGTGAGCAGGCCGTGAGCAGCGCCGTAGCACTCCCGGAGGGCACAAGAGGGTACCAGATTAGACCAAAATTGTGTCAAGAGACATTCTTACTCAGAGCAAATGAGCGCTTGGACGGTAAATTATAATTTTGCCTGCTTTTCCCAAAACCCTTGAACTGGAGAGAGAAGCTAGAGAGAAAATCACTACTGCAGGCCTGATTTAGAGTTTGACGGACCGTGGCGGATAATATGGCGGACGGAATATCCGTCACATTTGTAACGGAGTAAACCGATCTGCCAAACTCTAAATTAGGCCCAATATAAGTGTTTTATCAACGGAAGCAAGCGAGAAAGGTTAGTGCGAGGATTGAGAAAAGTGAACACATATGCAAACCAATCATAACTGAGAAGACATGCTTTATTTCTGCGTATTTTTCCTTGTCGTTGAGAGATGACAGTCTGGGTAGTAGAGACCCGCCTACTGTGCTGTGCAAATATCATGCAAACACACCGTAATTAATAACAAAACGCATGTATTTCCATTTCTGAGCGGTGCCTGCGGGCCAGAGCGACGCAGAGGGGTGCCCCCTCGTCTGCCGCCTCTTGAAAGGGAGCCCCGGACATCAACGGAATATAAAGAAGGTCAATTTTAAATTATAAAGTGATTTGTGAGACCGGGTCACCACCTGCCGCATAATGACATTACCCTGTCACCATATGTGTCGCCCGGACGGCTAGGCAGCTTTTCAAGCATCGCGGGGCAGAGCTAATGTCCCCTTAAGCCGTTTATGGAAATCACCAGTCATGTCGCCCCTCCCCTCAAGAGGGTCATTTGTCAGCACGCGCCCTCGCCCTCCCCTCATCAGATCACCGGGTGCTTATTTTGGGGTGCTGTGAAGCCTCTGCCAGCCGTGCCCTCCCCCCATTGTTTCTCTGTCTGTTGGGGGGACGTTCCTCACAAAGACGCAAAGTCGACAACAAGGCCCGTGTGCAAAAGATAAAATCCTTCACTTTGTCCCAGCAAGGCTGCACGCTCAGGGCCGTGA
The DNA here is from genome assembly GCF_964261635.1 of Lissotriton helveticus. Taxonomy (NCBI): domain Eukaryota; kingdom Metazoa; phylum Chordata; class Amphibia; order Caudata; family Salamandridae; genus Lissotriton; species Lissotriton helveticus. The sequence continues at coordinate 1,935,400,548 of NC_136063.1, read as the reverse complement.
GCAGCATCGTAGCACTCCCGGGGGGATGGGGGAGGATCCAATACTCACTGGACCTCCTGTCCACGAGGCTCCGCTCTGCAGCTGCTCCGCCTTCCGCCTTGTACGTCGCGTGCACGTCACGATAACTGAGTGAGGGGGCTCGAGTCCATTCCCCTAACATCGGCAGACGTCGTCGCATCGCGAGACACACCTAGGTGGGGGTCGCGACACAGTAACGTGTCGCGCCACACAGTTTGGAAAGCTGTGCTCTACCAATGTAACTACATTTTATTAATAATAACCTGTATGCGCACCCAACAGACTAAAAAGCACAGGGGTTTTCCTCATGTGTGCATATTCTAAGGATTATCTCTAAATGGGATTTTGCATAAAATGAATTACAAAACCACAACCATTAACTAATAAAGGAGGACTGAGAGTTAAAGAAAAAGGTTTTTTATATGGCCCGGTAGGGTAGCTAGGATCTTAATTGTGATTTTTGTAGATTGTGTATGTGTGTAATATTTTTGATTTATTATTTTTTGTCAGTTTCTTTTTTTTGCTATGTTACTCCAAGCAAGATTAGGGCATTTGCACAAATTGAATGAGGATGATTATAATTCCTTATGTGTATATAAAATAAATGTGTTACAATCAAGTATTAAAAGCCAGTGGTTAATTTAGGAACATAATCACTGTTGTACTTGCTTTACATACACATTTTATCCCCGCATTACACATTTTTTCTGTATTCGGTTTGTAGCCCATATGATGCAGGGTGATTAGGGCTAACCCCCATATAATTTTGCGGTAGAGAGCAAAAGATCAGTTGTACAGAGTATAAATATTTAAGTATGAAATTCATTATTTGGTTAAACAGCATAAAGATATAAAATTGTAATTGTTACAGGTTCGGTTCAGTCATTTCACCACTTAAAAACCATGCCTAAGTACTATTTTGAAACGTTTAATATATGAGAGCAGAACAAGGTCTAACAGTGCAAAATGAAGGTATTTCAAAGTGCTATACTTTGCATAAGTAGCATCAGTATATAAAACATTCTATGGATACGATAAAGTGCAATAATTTCACAGCTTGAAGACCCATGGCTAATTTCTGGTCAGGTGGACAAGAAGCCTGCGGAAAGGCTGCATCCTTTCACCATTTTGATCTGTTTAAAGTGCATGGTGTGCTGTTGTCTTGACTGTGTTGAAGTGGAACAACCTCAGTGTGAGTCTTTCTAATATGGACAGCAAAAAAATTCTGGATTTAACTATGATGGAGTTTTCAAAAAAGTGGCAGCGCGATCAGGATATTGTGCAAATGGTGTCATGATTGAAGTCCAGAATTAATGTGCTCCCACCTAATACCTACTGACCTATGTTTCAGTTTTATTCGGAATAGTGTGACTGGGAAATATAAAATTGTGCAGTAAACAAAATCAAAATACCTGAAACTTATTCAGACATAATCCGATCACTAAGGTGATTCATTTCTGATCTAGCCTTGTCAGTATTTTGTCAGTCTGCAATTTAGCTGAATATCTGCGGGGTTAAAGCAAACTTTGATGGCTGGCCTGTTGTTGTGTGTCGATTTAGATTCCGTATGAAATTCCTGATTCATGCCCTTATATAGGTACAATTCACATTGCCCTTATTTAGGCATAGAAATCCAGCCCTTATTTAGTCATTGCGCATGCTAACCAAATACAGGCATGGCTACTTACACCCGTTCATCTACGTCACAACGAGGTCTTGGAAAACCAGACTCTTAAGCCTTTAGGACTTCCCCTCGCTTGGATATTGATTTCTCCAAGAACTAATTTCTTATTCATGAACATTTATTCCTTAGGGGTTCATTCATGACGTTCTTATGCCTGACTTTTACGTCAATACTGGCATTCCTAAACACCTTCAAGGTATAAATATGCCTTCACTTGCTATGGCAAACCACGGAACAGTTCAGCTGCCTACTTGCATGACGCGGTTCATCACTGCAAGTTTGGAAGGAGGCCGAGTCCCCAACTGACACACTGGACACTGCAATCCTCCTCGCAGAGAATCCAGCTCCAGTGTTTCTGACTCCCCTTGCGGGGTGTTCGAGATCGAGAACCGGGAAAGAGATTCCAACCTCTCTAATTCTAAGGTATGGAGCAGACTAGAACCTAGAGGGACATTTGGCAAATCATTGCAACTATAGCTAAAGTAGACTGTAGCTAAACAGCACCTACTTCTTCCCTTGTACTGCACTTAGGGTAGGTACACTGGGGTAGGATTATTTTAGAAGCACCAGATGAGAATTTTAGCCTGTGTTATTTATGTATGTATTTTTATGAATATATGTCAAAGCTACAAGCCATGCTATTGCAGTATTATTTCATCATACTGCTAACGCTGTACGTATTATACTTCACATTCTGTCTTACGATTGTAGCAGTTCATATCTCTTGCATGAGAAATAAGACTGTTGAATAAACCCTTTTTATTGAAACAGAGGTCTATCTATTTCTGTACAACTTTGTAGAAACGAAGCATGCACGATTGACTTAGTGAAATGGTTATCTATTGTTTCCACGATTCTGAGATTGTTCCGACTAAGGGAAACAAAGTTGTCATGTTTATGCGTTTGTCAGAAACTAATCCCTTCTTGTTAATTCGAGAAGTTTCTAGTTACCTCTGAGTTAGCTGACACACACAAGTAATTAAATTTAATGTACTCGATAGAGACATACTGACCTCAGTCCTATGTCAAAACTATAGTGTATATTATTCCAATGCGCAGAGCCCATCAGGGATATAGGAACTACACTACACTGTAGCACCGTAATCCCTCTGGTGAAAAGCTGATCTTAAAATAGTTTTTTGATCCTCCACATTTGCTTTGCATATACAGATTTGGCGAACCATAGTTTCAGAGGATTTTCCACAAAGTCGGCACGCCTCCATTCTGGTGGTGTTTTTTTCAGGTCGGTAAGTAAACAAGTATGGTAGGCAGCCCAGATGGTATTTCAGAAAAGATGTTTTGGTCAATGCTTTGATGCATGTGCCCAGATACGGTTGAGCTGCTAATTTATCATATGATGCTACTGTAAACCAGGCATGCCGTGCAAACACTTATTCGTTTGGCTGCAGAGAGTTTCTCTTGAATATTTTCTTTATAGTGGCCTTCGCTAGGGAGTAGTTGGTCATTGAATCTTCAGTTAGCCTATGATATGGTGGTAAATGGCTCTGAGGCTTCGGGTGCCATCTTCGAATGCGGGGCCGTTAATCACCTTCCTGAGTTTGTGCCTCTGGAAGTGGAGGACTTTAATAGGTTCACATGTGGTATTCTTCTGGGTCTCCTCTAGATCCGGTACCACAAAAAAATTGGAAAGAGTTTAAGGCAGAGTTGTTTCCTGCCCTCCGTCTGATCTGTAATAAGTCTCTTTCTTATGGAGTGGTCCCGTCCCAGTGGAAACAAGCACTGGTGACACCCCTGCTAAAGAAGCCCTCTCTTGACCCGGAGTGCCCCAAGAACTATAGGCCCATCTCTCTCTTGCCTTTTCCGGCCAAAATTGTGGAACGAGTGGTGAGTAGCACTCTGTCCAAGCATTTGGAACAACATAATTTACTGGAGGAGGTTCAGTTTGGCTGTCGGCCAGCCCATGGTACAGAGACGGCCTTGATGACCGTGATGGACGCGCTTCAGATGCGGGCAGACAGGGGTCAGGCAGCTGTGCTTATTCTGCTCGATCTGTCTGCCGCCTTCAATTCGGTCAACCACGGGATCTTGCTGAGAAGACCGAGAAGTGGGGGTGATGGGCTGTGCTTTGAAGTGGTTCCTGTCTTTCCTACTGCACAGACAGCAAGCAGTGTCACTCTCCCCTTATCAATCTGCCTGTACCAATATCTCGAACGGCGTACCACAGGGCTCGGCCATCAGCCCCATTTTATTTAATATCTATATGAAACCCCTGATGGCGGTCATCAAACAACATAATATTAACATCGTAAATTATGCTGATGACGCACAGCTGATCTTTTCCCTTGAGGGAGATCAGTCGACCTCACTGGAAGTGTTTCATAGCAGCCAAGTTAGCGCTAGGCTGGCCCAGAAGGTCCTCTTCTTCCTCGGCTTTGGCAGAGTTGCATTGGCCCCCATTGAGACAGAGAGTTCAGTTTAAGTCTTTGTTTTGTGTTTAAATCCCTGCATGGGCTGGGGCTTGTCTCTATGCAAATAAGTTTGAGTGGTATGTTCCTGTGAGAACTCTTCGTTCTTCATTGGCTAGACTGGTGAAGGTGCCTAGATTCAGGAAAGTTAGGTCAGGTGGTAGATCCTTTGGGGTAACAGCTGCCAAACCTTGGAATGCACTCCCATTGGAGCTCGGACAAGTCAGTGTCCTCCTTGTTTTTAGAAGGAGATTAAAAACTTGGTTGTTTCCTAAGACTTAGTTGGTTGTCAGCAGTGGGGCACACCTTTTTTATTTGTACTCTGAGTTGCTAGCGCCAGGATGCCTGCCAGGTGACAGCGCGCATTATAAATAAAATAAACAAAATAAAAAATAAATAAATAAGAGTGGTTAGTGAGCAAGAAAGATGGGAGCTCGCTAAAGAGTGCTTTCGGCTGACACTTTCTTGCCAGAGATAACTATTCAAGGTTCCATTGTTTGAGTTCATTAATTTCTAGCAGAATTTGATGAATGCTCCTTGTCTCGCTAAGGATTGTTTGGTTAGATCAAATTCTAGTCACAACTGGACTGGAGACGAGTGATGCAGTATCGAAAAAACGGACTTGAAAGAGATTGTGATGATTTTGTCAAATAGAGTGGCATCTCTGCCTCTTAGGGCTTCACTGCCATAGGCTAGGATTGAAACTAAGTTGGTTTATATTATTTTCAGTAGAGGTGTAAATGATGATGTTGCAATTGCCAATTTTAGATGTTTGAAAACTGCGGTGAGAGTATTGGCTTTGAGGTGCATGAGCTCCAGATGTTGCTTAAAGGAGTCTTGCCTATCAAGTAGCATGCCAGGATATTTGTATTCTGATACCACCTCAACTTCATCTTTTTCCAGATATTATTGGCAGAGGCTAAATGATGGTTTCCCAGTATCACAATAATTGACTTCTTTAGGTTGTTTCCACAGCGTTTGTGCTTGAGTATGAGGCTGTGGGGTTCATAGGCCTCTGAAGACCACCTTTTGTGTGGCTAAGCAAGACTAAGTTATCCGCATACATTAGGCCGGGCAGCAAGATGTTGCCCAACTTTGGGGTTTGTGACTTTACCTTGGCGAGACTAGTAGGGGGGGCAAGGCTAGTAAAGGGGGTCCACCAAGAAAAGGTTAAAGAGTGTGGGGGCTAGAACGCACCCATGCCTTAATCCTTGGAGAGAACAGAATGTAACGTTTGCTAATTCACACAGATCGTGGATTGTGCAAGATGATAATTTCAATCTGTTGTTGTTTATTGTATGAGGGCTAGCTTGTGTTACACCTTCTAATGAATGGTTTATGAGATTTACGCAAGACATAATTCTTGCGGTAGATGGTCACATTCACCAGTTGGTTTTATTGAAAAAACTAGAACAAAATATATAAGTGGAGCAGGGAACACAGTGAAGTATAACAGAGAGTGGGTTTTATAGCTGTGATATGTGAAAGAAGGTGGGCTTAGGGTGTGAAAAAGGCCATTGATTGCTCATAAGTTAAGATACTCTGATTCCTTTTTGAGGACCTTGCCCATTTTGTCGTGCTTGAATGCGGAGTTTTGATTTTGTTTTGGGACTAATCAGAAAGCATTCTGGGTTATTAATAACTCTTCATCTTGCTGGGGCCCGGGTATATTCATATTGAAATCCCTAGAGAGGATTATTTCTGTTGGTTGCAGCCCTCTTTTGTGTCTGCGATACAAAAGGGATATATCTCTTTTGTGTCTGGGCATAGCTTTCCATTTCTTGGATCATGGCATGGCAATTCTGGTCATTTCTTTTTGGTCGCAGGGCAGGAGATTACATTCTTGGTACTGGCCTCCTATGAGGGGGCCTCCTAGGAGGGGGTCCTTCTGCTTGTAGTTCCAGTTGGGTGCCTATTCTGGAGGATCCTTTTTGCACTTCATCTTCATTAATTTCATCCAGCAAAGACTTTGCGTTGAAAGGGTTGCCAGCTTGGGTTGTCGTTTGGCCGGCCAAGTCAGGGTCTGTGTTGTTTGCCTGTTTCACTGTATGGACTGGACCATAATAGTTTAAACATAATATATCAGTAGAGACTTGCAACCCTTATGATCACATACTATGCAAAGGCTTAAACATGCCTATGATGACTTTCTATCCCTGTGGGGACTTGAATATCATTATCTGTACACACTACCTCTATATGGTCTTAACCTTGATAATCTCTTAGCACTATGTTAGTGGTAACTGGAATACCACCATAATAACATGTTATGCCGATTCTTGAACATGTCTATGGTCACACACTATCTCTGTGAGGACTTCAACTTCATTATCTTCACACACTATTTGCAGGGTGACTTGAACATTATCGTCACACACTATCTATGTAGGGTTTTACTTTCATGCATCTCTGTGAGAGTGATGAGTTATAGTCCATTCAATGTGGTGAGTTAAGTGACAATAGTGTGTAGGTAGGTGCATGACTTCTAGTAATTTGAAGGTGGTGAGTAAGTATAAATGTGAGTTAGAACTATGACTTGTAGTAATTCAAAAGTGATGTGCAAATTATAAATTAAAGTTATAACTATAACTCTAGAATTTCTAAGATTTGTGTAGTTTATGTTTGGTTTGTATACAAAGAAGAAATGAAATTTTCCTAACTATAGCTTATCCTTAACCTTATTTTTTTTAATGGGATTTCATAGGTTTTAAAAATTTTAATAAAGTTTTGCTGATAATCGCACAGTTTGCGGTTGTCGAGTGGAGTGTCATTAAATGGAGTGTGGTACAAAACAGTGGAGGATAGTATTGAAAAGTATACTGTCATACAATATAGGGTCAGGGAGTAGAGTTGAGAGGAATGGAATGAGGTACACTCGAGTGGCATAGACTGGGGTGGAATTGAATAGAGTGGCATAGATAGGAGTGGCAAAAAGTTAAGTGGGCTATAGTAGAGTGGCGTACATTAGTGAGGCGTACAGTGGAGTGATGTACAAAGGAATAGCATATAGCAGAGTGACATACAGTGTAGTGGCATACACCGGAGTGCCATAGAGTGGAGTGTTATACAGTGTAGTGGCATACATTTGAATGGTGTATACGATAAGGGCATACAGTGAAGTATGGTTAATTAGACAGGCATACAGTGCAGTGATGTAGACTGGAATAGCATAGAGTAGAGTGGGATAGAGAGGAGAGGCGTACAGTGGAGTGGTGAATAGTGGAGTGAGGTACAGTGTACTGGCATAAAGTTGCATTGTGTATAGTAGAGTGGCGTATAGTGGAATAGTGTACACTGGAGTGGGGAAGAGCGGAAAAGCGTGTAGAGTAACAGAGTGGAGTGCCGTACAGTGGAGTAGCATACAATGGAGTAGGGCTGAGTGGAATAACATTGTGTTTAGTGGCATTAAGTCTAGTGATGTACAGTAGAGTGGCATGTAGTGGAGTAGCGTAGAGTACAGATTCATAGAGTGGAATGGCTTAGACCAGTGTTTCCCAACCTGTTGACTCCTGAGGACCCCTATTGAGTCACTACTGGAAGCCGAGGACCCCCAAACAATTTGTACGATTTAAATTTCAAACATTAAAACAGTAGTTTGAAAAAAGAAAACGCACTTGTGCACACCAAACAAATACTCGAATCTCTAAAGATTTTAATATTGTATATAGAAAGAATTAGCAAAATCAAAAACTTTTAATGGAAAGGTTAGTGCTGCATCTCCGCAACTATCTTTTCAAGATTTGGTTCTATTTAGCAGAATGAGGCTCCTGCCAGGGCCAGACTGGAAACCCAATGCAGCCCTGGCAAATGTTGTCAGGCCAGTCCCAGTACTAAGTGCAGTGAGTGAGCCTGGCCACTGGAAAGCAAACTTTGTGGGGCGCCCCACCAAGAAAATTTTGGGGAAAATGGTGCATTCTGCAACACATTTGTCATTATATATTGAATTGTATTTGCTTTTAAAGCATAGTAAATGATGACCTCACTATGTACCAATAGAACAATCTTTTTGGGGCTCTTCTATGAATCCTCACTATCACCCTCCAACAGTGCCTCTCTTCTCTCAATAGCCCCGCTGTCACATGTATATCATTTGTTTTATAGCATCTCTCATACAAGTGTAGGTGTCAGAGCACTTTACATCACACACATACAGTGACAATACATCGTATGTGTGTAAATCAGTGTATAGAAAATGTTTTGTTACATAAGTCAAAGGGGACTTCAAGGTGTAGGTCCAGGACTCACATGTCATTCATATAGGTGAGCATTTTTTCTGAGTGCTTGGTCTGGAAAAGCGCAAAATCTGGATTCAGAATGTAACATAGTGGTTACTTTTGACTTTAATTAGAACAGTTTAATTCTACCCAAACAAACCTTTTTGTCAATGTGAGAATTGTGAAATGCTGGGGGAAAAAGATAGCATACTAACTTGTACCATGCAGTTTGCATGCAGCTGTTTGATGGCAGGGCATGGCTGTAGGTGCTTGTAACTTATAGACTGCATAATAACAAAATAATCTCTGTGACAAAAGCAGTAATCTACTGAGCTATGCACATAAATTACAGGTTTTTTTTATATGCATGGTACACGTTCTTTGCAGCAGGCATATTAACCCTCTGCGCTACCTTAGATGAGTCAAACCTGCTACTGAACAAAACACGCATCTCTCCCCAGCAGGTACTTAATCACTGGAGTTATCTTGACACTTTAATTGTTGACCAAAAACGACAGATTATTCAAGGAACTTTTAAGTGCTTTTAAAACTGCTGCTTGCGGACCCCCTGGGAATGTGTCACGGACCCCTGGGGGTCCGCGGACCACAGTTTGGGAAACACTGGCTTAGACTGTTGAAGCGTAGAATGTAGTAGCATACAGTTTAGTGGCATACAATGTAGTGTTGTACAGTGTAGTAGCATACAGTAGATTGTGTTTGAGTGGAGTGATGTATACTGCAGTTGAGTACAATGGAGTGCTGTAGAGTGGAGTGGCTACTAGTGGACTAGCGTAGAGTGTAGTGGCGTACCATGAAGTGGGTCAGAGTGGAATGGCAGTAGCGTAGAGTGTGGTGAAGTCGAGTGGAGGTTCATACAGTGGAACAGCATAGAGAAGGTAGGCATACAGTGCAGGGGGGGTACAGTGAAGTGGAATAGACTGTAGTTAATAGACTAGAGTAGCATACAGTATAATTAGGGTTCCCTGTTTTGTGGTATTTATTTTCTTAACACTTCTGTCTGTATTTATCCATATTTATTTTTTACATATTTTTTCTGTTTGGATTTTGTAAGACAAATGAAGCAAAAATAGTACATTTCCACATTTACTTAAACAATAAATGTAAACTTTTATTTGAATCTTTGACCGATTTCAATAATATGAAGTCCGACAGATGATAAATCAATGAACATATATGAAAATATGAACATGTTAGTATCAACCTTTTGCATATATACTGGAGTTAAAGCCTCATAACAGTAATTTCTTTATTTTTTAACTGCTTACCTCTAAATCTACACAGCTCTTGGCTTGACAGTCATGACTGACAGTATTTAGAATCACTCAAAAAAAAAAAAGAATAATTCACGTTTTTATCCACATTTACATATAAATACATGCAGGAAAATAAATGGTTTTCGGTCTGTATTTATCTGTAAAAAGCAGTAAAAATGGAAAACAGGGAGCTTAAGTATAATAGTGTAAAGTAGAGTGATGTAGCATTGAGTGGCCTAGAGTGGAGTAAGGTGGAGTAAGGTGGAGTGGGGTATAGTGGATTGACATACCGTGTAATGGTGTATAATGGACTGACATAACGTGGAGTGTAATAGAGTGGAGTGGCATAGAGTGAAGTGTATTCATTGAAACAGACACAGCGTGAGAGTGTGTAAACGAATGTTAATTTCATGTGGCAGGAATATGCATTATGATGTGTAAATTTTCATTTTTGATTGTAGGCTAGAGTGGAGTGGGATGGAGTACAGTAGAGGGGTGCACAGTGTATTAGTGTACACTGTAGTGGTGAATAATGGCCTGACATAAAGTGTAGTGGCATAGAGTGTAGTGGCATAAAGTGAAGTGTCATAAAGTGGAGTGGTGTAGAGGGGAGTATGCTAATTGAAACAGACGTAGAGTGAAAGTGTGAGAATGAATGTATATGTCATGTGGCAGGAATATACATTATGATGGGTAAAAGTTCATTGTTGGTAATATCTGTAAATAGTATAAGTGATGTTATAACTTAAAGAAAATGTTCTGATATATTGTACAATGTTCTACCGTGGTATGTTCATGGTATACCACATTACATGGGGCTGAGAAGGGAGTATGTTTATGGTACGCTTTTATATGCTGAAACCGAATAAAGTTGATTGATTGATTGATTACGTGATTGGCTAATGGTTGTGTTTACCAAAGGTAATAGGCAGCCATGTAATTTTTATTATAGTTTTGCTGTGTTCTGCGTTCTGCTATATTCTGGGTTAGGGTCTTACTTCTAGGTAATTAATAGGTTTTATTGTTATTCACTATCTATTACCACATTATTCAAATGGTAATAAGTAGAGATTTTTATTTATACATTTCTATATATTTTTTCCAGCAGTTTAGGGTGAACTGCCCTTTTTGTAAGTAGCGCAATATTTTAGATACATGAATAATAACAATGAAAATAGTTGTAAAACACATATTAACATATAACACAATTCGGTAAACAAATAAAAATATAAAAATATTAAAGTCAAATAAAAATAGATTTTTAAAATCAAACATAAAAGATATATAATTTAAAATATATAACTGAAATTAAAAGAAACAGCAAACATAATGTATTTAACTCCAATTAAAATAAAAGGAGGAAAAATGTTAAACTTGAAAGGGGTTACTTTTACTAATCCCTCCCCAACTTAAACTCAGAGAAAATATTGAACTTCAGATGAGTTATTTAACTATTCCCACTCCAATTTAAGCAACAGTACAGAAAGGTTTGCATTTCGGAGGGGTTACATTTACTATTACCACTCCAATCTAAGCAACTGTAAGTCAAGTCAAGTCAAGTTAAGATTTATATAGCGCTCTACTCATCCAGAGGGTCTCAAGGCGCTTTGGGGAGGGGGGTTTCGCTATTTATCAAACAGCCAGGTTTTTAGTTGTTTTCTGAAGGAGAGGTGGTTCTGTGTAAGGCGGAAGTGGGTGGGGAGAGAATTCCATGTTTTGGCCGCTAAGTAGGAGAATGATCTTCCTCCCATGGTGGCTTTTCGGATTCGTGGAATCGCGGCAAGGGCTTGATTGGATGACCGAAGTTGGCGGGTGGGGGTGTAAAAGGTCAGGCGGGTGTTGAGGTAACTGGGTCCTAGGTCGTAGAGGGGCTTGTGTGCGTGGGTGAGGAGATGGAACTTGATTCTCTTGTTGACGGGGAGCCAGTGAAGGTCTCTCAGGTGACCGGAAATGTAATTGTGGCGGGGTATGTCTAGGATGAGTCGGGCGGAGGCGTTCTGAATGCGTTGGGAGTTTTTTCTGTAATTTGGTTGTGGTTCCGGCGTATAGGGTGTTCCCGTAGTCCAACCGGCTTGTGACAAGTGCTTGGGTGACCGTCTTTCTTGTTTCGGTGAGGATCCATCGGAAGATCTTTCGGAGCATGCGTAAGATGTTAAAGCATGATGACGAGACGGCGTTGACTTGTCTGGTCATTGAGAGGGAGGAGTCTAGAATGAATCCCAGGTTGCGAGCATGGTCCGTTGGTTTGGGCGCGCTGCCTAGGGCCGGTGGCCACCAAGAGTCGTCCCATGCAGAGGGGGATGGTCCTAGGATGAGGACTTCCGTCTTGTCTGAATTCAGCTTTAGGCGGCTACTCCTCATCCACTCGGCTACGTCTTTCATCCCTTCGTGTAGGTTGGTTTTGGAGGTGTTTGGGTCTTTGGTGAGGGAGAGGATCAGCTGTGTGTCGTCAGCGTAGGAGATGATGTTAAGGTTGTGCTGGCGTGCGATGGATGCGAGGGGGCTCATGTAGACGTTGAAGAGGGTGGGGCTGAGGGATGATCCTTGTGGTACTCCACAGATGACTTCGGTGGCCTCTGATCTGAAGGGGGGGAGGCGGACTCTCTGGGTTCTTCCGGCGAGGAACGAGATGATCCAGTCCAATGCTTTATCTTGTATCCCGACGTTGTTGAGGCGTTGTACAAGGGTGCTATGGCAGACCGTGTCAAACGCTGCGGAGAGGTCCAGGAGGATGAGGGCAGCTGTTTCCCCGTTGTCGAGTAGTGTTCGGATGTCGTCTGTGGCTGCGATGAGGGCGGTCTCGGTGCTGTGTTTGGCTCGGAAGCCGGATTGTGAGGGGTCGAGGGAGCCGTTAGACTCGAGGAAGGCGGCGACCTGGTTGTTGACAGTCTTCTCAATGACTTTGGCAGTCAATGGGAGGAGCGAGATGGGGCGGTAGTTCTTAAGTTCGGTGGGGTCTGCTATAGGCTTCTTCAGGAGGGCGCTGAGTTCGGCATGTTTCCAGCTTTCCGGGAAGGTAGCGGGCTAAGGGCACAACAACAACAATAATAATGGCACAGGCACAAGGGGGTCGCTGGCACGAACCAAAGCCAATGCAGGCAATCAAGGCACGCAAAGCAGGAGATACGATACCAGCCACGAGCACAGTGATACAGGCACAGGGGGTCGCTGGCACGAACCAAAGCCAATGCAGTCAATCAAGGCACGCTAAGCAGGAGATACGATACCAGCCACGGGGTATGGTACAGATGCAGGAGATCGAGGCACAGTATGGATGAATGCGGCCGGGCACACCAGGGAGGGCTGCGCGGCGAGTGGAGCGACCGGTTCTGACCAGGTCAGGTCGGTCACTGTACAGAACTATTGCACTTCAGAAGGGTTGGACTTACTTTTCCCACTCTGATCTAGGCAACAGTAGGGAAGGTGTTGGATTTAGTAGGGATTAGAGTTCCTATTCCCACCCCAATCTAAGCAACAGTAGGTAAAGTGATGGACTCTGGATAGGTTAGATTTGCTACTCTCACTCCAATCTAAGTAACAGTAAGGAAAGTGCTGGACGTCTGAGGGGTTACATTTACTATTTCCACTCCAGTCTAAGCAACAGTAAGGAAGGCGTTGAAATTCAGAGTGGTCAAATTACTATTTCCCTTCTACCCTAAGCAAAAGCAGGGAAAGTGTTGAATTTCAGAGAGGTTAGATTTACTATTCCCACTGCAATGTAAGCAAAGCTGGGAAGATGTTGGACTTCAAAGGGATTACATTTACTATTCCTACCCCAATATATACAACAGAAGGAAAAGCATTGAACTTCAAAGGGGTTAGATGTACTATTCTCCCTCCATGCTAAGCAAAAGTAGGGAAAGCGTTAGACTTTCAAAGGGTTAGATTTACTATCCCCACTCCAATTAAGCAACAATAAGGAAAGCATTGGAATTGGATGGGCTAGACTTACTATTCCCAATCCAATCTAAGCAACAGTAGGGGAACGTGTTGGACTTCAGAAAGGTTACATATACCATTTCAACACAGTAATTTAAAAATATATATTTAAATACCTAAACACATAAAATGATTAACCATATTTAAACAAAAAAATATATATTCTATAAATTTAAATAAAATGCAAAATGTATTATAAATTACAGAATACACGTATAAATAAATGAAATATTGAAAAAAACAAAGGTAGAAATTCAATTCTCCCACTACTACTGAACAAAACCCACAAACACCAAGAAGATAAATTAAAATATAAATAAAACAATAATAAATTTATGAAAACCTAAATAAAGGAAACATATACAATTATATATTATGAATATTGTTTTATAAATATAATTAATTATTTCTTACATAGTCTAAATTAAGCAATAATTTTACAAAACATTATACAATGACTTATAAATTAAATATTTAAAAAACATGACATAAAGAAAGTTATTTTAATTCAATTATTTTCTCACCCAATTCCCCTACAAACCAAACACTACTAAATTATAGATGACTAATTATACTATACAAAATATATATTAGAAATCCAAAATTAAACCCAAATTAATGAAATTAAACCATTAAAACATTTACATAATAACCATTTAAATATTTAATTTACCTTATATTACTTAACATTAAAAGTTCTTTAAATGTAACAAACTTACCACCATATTCCCCTACAAACCCAATATCCTGCTACTAAACTATAAACTACTAATTGCATTTCAAAAATGTAATAACACATTTAAAATTACAAACTATATTTAAAAAAGATAATATATATATATATATATATATATATAAATATATATATTTTTTTATTAAAATCAATGTTTATTACAACTGTATTAAAGTGCACAGTAATAATTAGAACAATTTTCTTAATAACATTATATACAATAATACTGGTCTTCTTACCTTTGATATATATTGTTTTCCACTATATTTTTGCAGTGATGATATTTTTAACAATACATTTATGTCTCATGATATTTTGGAATCAATTTCATTCACCATATTTAATACGTACCTATTTTGAAAATGTCCTTTTTCACATGAAAAGTATAGTTGCACAACTGTAAGTGATTATATCTACTCCGGTACAAAGAGACTACAAACCTAATTGAAACATTAGTGTTTAAGACTATGAACAAAGTGTCCACTGCTGAAAGCATGTTTTTTAACATTGTAAAGGACTCCAATCTTTAACTGGGCACATGTTAAGGTTTCTTTTCACACTAAAACAGCTAGAGCATGACAATCAAGGTGTCCTTTCCTATTCCGGAACAAAGGATTCACCAGCCCCTTTTAGCAAGCCTTGTTGTCTGCCCCCAACAGATCATTGCACAACATTTGACGTCACTCCTCAAAAATGTTTTTGTTAACATTGCAAAAGACTTCTATAATTAAAGTAGGCACATTCTGAGGTGTTTATTCCCATGAAAAAGACTGATGTACATCAGCCAATGTGTCTTTCTCTACCCCTGTACAATGACCATACCAGCTCAGTTCAGGAATACAATTTGTAAGGCTCTTGTATATGATTTGGCCTTCAAAAAACAAGAACTTCGGCAAGATGGCGTCTGACTAGTGGCGTTCGAGAGCACTCCCGATGCCTAAGGCATAAACAATAACGAAATGGTGTATTAAGGCTACATACTTTTTTTTTTTTTTTTCTATCAAATGACTACTCTCGGGATTTATCCCGTTATTGTGACTAATGTGATATTTATCAAATTTGTCAGTGTTTTCCAACTCTGTGTTCCTAAATCTGTGTTGTACTTTGATATAAGTCTGGTTTTGTTAAAGAAAAAGAAAGTAAAAAAGAAGAAAAAAAGATGGAAAAGTTTCCTTTAAACTGAATCAACTTTTGTGTATGTAAATAGTAGCACTTGCAATGTACTGTGATTTGTTTGTGATTTTGTTTTATCTTTTTTAGAAAAATTGGCTGATATCGAACTGTCCTGATGAAGACAAATGTTTTTGTCGAAACGCGTTGACACACAGCCTTAGATACTTTCTGTACTGGAGAAATTATTTTTAAGAAAAAGCCTTCTATTGCACTTTTTATGTACATTGATATGTTTGTTTGAAATCTATTGTTCAAATAAGTCATGTCTATTCATATCATGTAATTATCTTTTTATTGAATCGTATGTATCCACATATCCTTTTTAATTATATTAAAAATCAACCCTTTTGATATCATTTCAGTCCATTGCTTGTTTAATGAGTTGCTCATGAATATGTGTCTTTTTCAATAGCCAGCTTTCAGTCCTATTTGTCTGCCTGGGTAGATACCTTTGCACAAAAACTGTTTTCCCTGACCCAGGAGTACGATCCAAATCAGGGGGTCCTTGTTACCTACAAAAATATTACCCACGGTATATCCGTGTGGGACCTTTCTTTTCTACTTGATTATCTGTTTGTTGGAAACTATCCCTGTTGTGTTTTTTGTACGGTGTTCGAACTTTTTTAAATCCTGATAACTGTCATTATCCTCAAGAATTTGGCATAACATTTTTTCCACAAACCCCGTAGGGTATATCGTCTGATTAATAATGTCTAACCTTCAAACGTTCGGCTTCTCTGATGAGGATTTTGCTACTTTGGTAGGCACTAATGTAAATTTTGGTACCAATCAAACAGGTAATCCACAGAACAGCAGTGATTATAGTAAACTATTAAATCTTCAGAAGAAATTAATTAGAGTAGAAGCCCATGGGGAATTTATGTTGAATTACCTTAAGAATGGCATAATCCCTATGGGTCTTAGAATTCGGAACATTCCTGGTCTCTTTGTAGATATGAAAACCTTTCTAGTTAAGTGGAGCATGATTGCCAGCCGTTGCTCAAGAGATCTCATGATTCGTATTATTTCCACATCTAAAGAATTAGTGGCTGAAATAAAAAAAGAAATAGAAGAACTTGAAGATAAATTGAAAAAATCAACGACCTCGGAGGAGGCAGAGAAACAACTAGAAATAATTAAAAAAGATATACTATCATTCTCTGAATATTTAAAAAAAAGGAAGGAAGATAAATTTGTTAAGGACAAAAGATTCTACACTGTAGAAAAAACATATCCCTACATTGTAGAAGGCTTTTACAATCCGGATTCACAATCAGGAACGAATAACCATACCTTCCAAAATAGAATCAATAACTTCTCTCACTCTTCAGCCTCTAATTCAGAATCAGAAGGGGAAGACAATGTGGGATATCAAGATGATAGACCCTTTGACCCCAGAAATGGCCAAAGAAACTCTCGTCGTCCTTTTTTAGGTCACCGAGGGGGGAGAGGTGGTCGCCAGAGAGTGAGGTTTCAAAATCACTCGAGGGGCAACTACCAATCCAACCAATACGCCCAGGAACCTCAACAATACCTAGAGACGAGAAGCTAACAGTATTGGAGGAACGGGGTGTAATCCCAATATTCAATCTATCCTCTCATATCCTGAATGCCCCAGATTTGTCATTACTCTCCAAGGGTTTGTCTTTTGTCCCTCATGCAAATCTTAATACTTTTGAACTGTATCGTGACATTCACTCTTTTCTCCGCAAAGTTAGATTGAAAAAATTCTTTCAACAGACCGACCCCTTAGAATCAGATAATACAAGGAACAATATTGTAGCCCTACCATCTACTTTCACTCCCTCTTTACAGCAGGTAGGCCCAGAAGTGGGTATTTTTGAAAAAGTCGTATTGACACGTTTAGAACAAGCCTTAAGGTTTATACCAAAACCTAAGTACAACATTTCAAAGGAAGAACATCAATCTCTTGAAAGTTTTAAGAACAATGACACCATTGTCATCAAGAGTAGTGATAAAGGCGGAGGGATAGTTCTAGTAGACTGCAATACCTATGAGGAAAATATGACTAAAATGTTAAATGACCCGATTTTTTATAAAAAGATAAAAACCAATCCTACAGAGAGAATAGTGAAAACCATTAATAGGCTAACCACGAAAGCATTAAACGACGGCGTGATAAATAAAAAGGAGTATGAGTTCCTAAACAATTCTGACAGAAAGGTATCCTGTATATATGGATTGCCTAAGATCCATAAGGATCAGAAAAACCCACCATACCGCCCGATTGTTTCTACAATCGGAACTCCATTAGAAGCCCTTTCGAAATATTTAGATCAGATCTTACGCCCGTACATCTCTCTTTCGCAATCCTACGTAAGAGATACTGGTGATATCATTGCAAAAGTTGAAAATTTAGCTTTCAAAGAAGGTATTGACATCTTAGTGACTCTCGACGTAGAGTCATTATATAGCAATATACCACAGACAGAAGCAATTGAGGCCACAATGTGGTTCATTGATGTACACAAGATTCCTTGTTCTAAACCCTTTATTAGAGACTGTCTGTCCTTAGTCCTGAAGGAAAACTTTTTTGAGTTTGGTAAGGAACTTTTTTTACAAGTCAAAGGAGTAAGCATGGGGGCTTCAATAGCTCCATCAATAGCTAACATCTATATGATTTTATTTGAGAATAAATTCATCTTTAATGAGGTGGCACCCTTCTTTGAGTCTGTTTCCCATTGGTACCGTTACATTGACGACATCTTTTTTATTTGGACCGATGGGAAACAGACTCTGGAAGAATTCCTTTTGTGGCTGAACTTGACAGATGAAAATCTGCGATTCACGGCACACATTAATGAATCTAAGGTTGAATTCCTAGATATAAATATTAAAAACAAAGATGGAGCCCTCGAAGTAGACTTATATACGAAGCCTACTGCTCGAAACACCCTTTTGCATTTCACGAGCTACCACCCATGCTGCCAGAAGGACAGTATCCCCTTCTCGCAATTTTTGAGAGTGAGGCGGAACTGCACTAATATTAGGGACTACGACACTCAAGCCGAGATCATGAAACAAAAGTTCGTAGAGAGAGGTTACCCTCGTCGCCTAGTTAGAGTTGCTTACAAGAGAGCAAGATTTTATGATCGTGATACTCTTTTAAACTCACAAAAACAGAAAGTTGATCCGAAATTAGTCTGCATCACTAAACACTCAACCTTGAATTCCACGATTAGGCAGATCATAAACTCGAACTGGCATCTTTTAAATGTCACAGATAACCAGAACAAATTACAAAAGCCAATGTTTGCCCACAGGCGAAACAAAAATTTAAAAGATTACGTGGTCCATTCCCGACATAAAGGCAATACCATTAGTACTCCCTTCATTCAAAAATCTATTGATGGGGCAACTGCCATTAAGGGTACCTCACGTTGCGGTTCCTGCCAATCATGCGAAACCATCATAAAAGGCGAAACCATGGATTTTAACAAGATAAAAATCCAAGCCTGAGAATTTTGGACGTGTAACACGAAGAATGTGGTATATCTACTCATATGTCCGTGTAACCTTGGTTATGTGGGTGAGACGTCACGCATGATTAAGACTAGGCTAACCGAGCATAGGTCAGCGATTAAAACAAAAAAGGTCACAGCACCACTAGTCAATCACTTTACAGAATTCAAACATAAACCTGAAGAATTGAAATGGCGCATCTTAGAAAAAATCCACGTACAACAAAACCAAGGGGGAGACGAAATTCGTAGAAAACGGGAAGTTTTTTGGATCTTTACCCTTGGGACTTTTGTCCATGGATTAAATCAAGACCTGCCGTGGGAAAACGCAATTATATGACAGTACTGATATTCTTTATCGCATAATTGCTATGGATGACTGTTATAAATTAAATACGATAGAAAACTGTCTCTTTCCATCCCGATAATATCCGCCTCTCCTTTTTCAGTAAAATAATATTGCTTGCGTCCTCCCTTTTGTTTACTTTATAAAATTTGTAATTGATGATGCTTGAATACAGATCCCGCTTTTTGACCGCTATAATATTTACCAAGCACGGAGATAGCACTTGCTGAAAGAGAGTGCCACTTTAAATAATAGGCAGAACCCACATGAGGGCGTAGCAAGATCAGAGTATAAATAGCAGTAGAAAACGGACTACAGGAAATCATCTTTTCCTACACGAACCGCTGAGGAGGGCAGAGCTGTTTTAAAATCCGCGTTCCATTTATCGGTAAGGTTTCGCCGACTACCCCTTGGAAATCCCCGCTTTTTCAGAAGGCACTTTCATAGTTGCCATACCCGCAATATGCTTTCCTAACTGAGCCCTTCTGAAACCTTCCCACTCTTTAATTTAATATGGGGCTTTTGTATCGTTTGAACAGGCAATTTTCCTCTGAGCATAGCCGCCCCTTGGGACGCAAGCGGAGCTGAGAACCACCATGTTTTCCGCCTTTTCTTTTACTCGCAGTTCAGCGATCACACACAGGTAAACCATGAGTAATAAAGCTGACATTTCTAGACCGCTGATGTTATTCTCTAGAGCGGTTCTAAGACAAAAATAAAACTTTAAATTTGTTACCGTTCAATAGGTTTTAATTTGGACCTGCAACCGCTTTTTAATCACTTTCATCGCTGAAATACAAGCGGAACAGAGGGAGACTGCATTTACAGCCCGGCGCCGTTTACCTCCCAAATAGCTTGATATGACAGGTAAATTTCTACAAAAACGCGGTACTATAGACCTTTTTATGCCATTCCAGAGGTAGTTTCCTCATATAATACTAAATTTTATCTCACAATCTATAGCTGTTTTCCGAGATAAAGCCGCTTTTTAAAACTACAGTGGATATACAGGAGATACGATACCAGCCACGGGGTATGGTACAGATGCAGGAGATCGAGGCACAGTATGGATGAATGCGGCCGGGCACACCAGGGAGGGCTGCGCGGCGAGTGGAGCGACCGGTTCTGACCAGGTCAGGTCGGTCACTGTACAGAACTATTGCACTTCAGAAGGGTTGGACTTACTTTTCCCACTCTGATCTAGGCAACAGTAGGGAAGGTGTTGGATTTAGTAGGGATTAGAGTTCCTATTCCCACCCCAATCTAAGCAACAGTAGGTAAAGTGATGGACTCTGGATAGGTTAGATTTGCTACTCTCACTCCAATCTAAGTAACAGTAAGGAAAGTGCTGGACGTCTGAGGGGTTACATTTACTATTTCCACTCCAGTCTAAGCAACAGTAAGGAAGGCGTTGAAATTCAGAGTGGTCAAATTACTATTTCCCTTCCACCCTAAGCAAAAGCAGGGAAAGTGTTGAATTTCAGAGAGGTTAGATTTACTATTCCCACTGCAATGTAAGCAAAGCTGGGAAGATGTTGGACTTCAAAGGGATTACATTTACTATTCCTACCCCAATATATACAACAGAAGGAAAAGCATTGAACTTCAAAGGGGTTAGATGTACTATTCTCCCTCCATGCTAAGCAAAAGTAGGGAAAGCGTTAGACTTTCAAAGGGTTAGATTTACTATCCCCACTCCAATTAAGCAACAATAAGGAAAGCATTGGAATTGGATGGGCTAGACTTACTATTCCCAATCCAATCTAAGCAACAGTAGGGGAACGTGTTGGACTTCAGAAAGGTTACATATACCATTTCAACACAGTAATTTAAAAATATATATTTAAATACCTAAACACATAAAATGATTAACCATATTTAAACAAAAAAATATATATTCTATAAATTTAAATAAAATGCAAAATGTATTATAAATTACAGAATACACGTATAAATAAATGAAATATTGAAAAAAACAAAGGTAGAAATTCAATTCTCCCACTACTACTGAACAAAACCCACAAACACCAAGAAGATAAATTAAAATATAAATAAAACAATAATAAATTTATGAAAACCTAAATAAATGAAACATATACAATTATATATTATAAATATTGTTTTATAAATATAATTAATTATTTCTTACATAGTCTAAATTAAGCAATAATTTTACAAAACATTATACAATGACTTATAAATTAAATATTTAAAAAACATGACATAAAGAAAGTTATTTTAATTCAATTATTTTCTCACCCAATTCCCCTACAAACCAAACACTACTAAATTATAGATGACTAATTATACTATACAAAATATATATTAGAAATCCAAAATTAAACCCAAATTAATGAAATTAAACCATTAAAACATTTACATAATAGCCATTTAAATATTTAATTTACCTTATATTACTTAACATTAAAAGTTCTTTAAATGTAACAAACTTACCACCATATTCCCCTACAAACCCAATATCCTGCTACTAAACTATAAACTACTAATTGCATTTCAAAAATGTAATAACACATTTAAAATTACAAACTATATTTAAAAAAGATAATATATATATATATATATTTATTTTTTTTTAATTAAAATCAATGTTTATTACAACTGTATTAAAGTGCACAGTAATAATTAGAACAATTTTCTTAATAACATTATATACAATAATACTGGTCTTCTTACCTTTGATATATATTGTTTTCCACTATATTTTTGCAGTGATTATATTTTTAACAATACATTTATGTCTCATGATATTTTGGAATCAATTTCATTCACCATATTTAATACGTACCTATTTTGAAAATGTCCTTTTTCACATGAAAAGTATAGTTGCACAACTGTAAGTGATTATATCTACTCCGGTACAAAGAGACTACAAACCTAATTGAAACATTAGTGTTTAAGACTATGAACAAAGTGTCCACTGCTGAAAGCATGTTTTTTAACGTTGTAAAGGACTCCAATCTTTAACTGGGCACATGTTAAGGTTTCTTTTCACACTAAAACAGCTAGAGCATGACAATCAAGGTGTCCTTTCCTATTCCGGAACAAAGGATTCACCAGCCCCTTTTAGCAAGCCTTGTTGTCTGCCCCCAACAGATCATTGCACAACATTTGACGTCACTCCTCAAAAATGTTTTTGTTAACATTGCAAAAGACTTCTATAATTAAAGTAGGCACATTCTGAGGTGTTTATTCCCATGAAAAAGACTGATGTACATCAGCCAATGTGTCTTTCTCTACCCCTGTACAATGACCATACCAGCTCAGTTCAGGAATACAATTTGTAAGGCTCTTGTATATGATTTGGCCTTCAAAAAACAAGAACTTCGGCAAGATGGCGTCTGACTAGTGGCGTTCGAGAGCACTCCCGATGCCTAAGGCATAAACAATAACGAAATGGTGTATTAAGGCTACATACTTTTTTTTTTTTTTTTTTTTTTTTTTTATCAAATGACTACTCTCGGGATTTATCCCGTTATTGTGACTAATGTGATATTTATCAAATTTGTCAGTGTTTTCCAACTCTGTGTTCCTAAATCTGTGTTGTACTTTGATATAAGTCTGGTTTTGTTAAAGAAAAAGAAAGTAAAAAAGAAGAAAAAAAGATGGAAAAGTTTCCTTTAAACTGAATCAACTTTTGTGTATGTAAATAGTAGCACTTGCAATGTACTGTGATTTGTTTGTGATTTTGTTTTATCTTTTTTAGAAAAATTGGCTGATATCGAACTGTCCTGATGAAGACAAATGTTTTTGTCGAAACGCGTTGACACACAGCCTTAGATACTTTCTGTACTGGAGAAATTATTTTTAAGAAAAAGCCTTCTATTGCACTTTTTATGTACATTGATATGTTTGTTTGAGATCTATTGTTCAAATAAGTCATGTCTATTCATATCATGTAATTATCTTTTTATTGAATCGTATGTATCCACATATCCTTTTTAATTATATTAAAAATCAACCCTTTTGATATCATTTCAGTCCATTGCTTGTTTAATGAGTTGCTCATGAATATGTGTCTTTTTCAATAGCCAGCTTTCAGTCCTATTTGTCTGCCTGGGTAGATACCTTTGCACAAAAACTGTTTTCCCTGACCCAGGAGTACGATCCAAATCAGGGGGTCCTTGTTACCTACAAAAAAATTAAGGCTACATACCCCCATGGAAGCAGCCCTCAGGAATGGCGATCTCATATCTGCGGCCGAGGGGTTGATCTTTGGGCTCCTGGCGACGGCAGCAGCAGTGCTCGATGAGCTGCGAGAGCAGCGGGAGCAGCGAGTCGGGCAGACCTTGGGCGGAGTCTGCTTAGCTAGCGGAGCCGGTGTAATCACTCACGAAGAGCAACGACCCGGGCGGACTTGGAGAGGGAACTGCTCAGTTAGCGGTGTCGGCGGAGTCACCTGCGAAGTTGGCTGGAACGGAGACAGAGCTGCCGCGGGAGTCAGGGAAGCCAGGGAGCTGGGTGGAGCGCCGGAAAATCATCATAGAGACGACCTGCAGAGTCCAGGCTCCGGCGGAGATAGCAGGGACGGTGCTGGAGGCAGTCACAACCAACATACATTGGAGTACAGCGGGAGCAGCTTGGAAAAATTTGGGATGGCTCCAAAAACTACTCGAGGAGGAAAAGGAAAAGCTCCTGATGTGGAACAAGGGACCTCTAAGCAGCCTGTGCCCCAGAAGGACCCCGGGAAGAGCAAGGATATCGAAGATGCCCCAGGTGAGAGCGGGGGTGCAATAAAAGATGCTGGGGCCTGGAGCAACACTAGGGGGAAGAAAGTTGTAGCGCTGTATCCTGGGTCTACGGCAAACGCTACTAGCATGACTAATGTTGCGAACTCTGGGGGGAACACAGGGGGCACTAAGACTATTACAGGTTATTTCTCCCTCGCTAATCAAGACACTGCGGCTAATGTGGCTAATGCAGCTAGCACAATCGAAAAAACCGCACTTGCCCTGGAGAAGAGAAGGGAAAAAAAACGCGTTTACACGTAAAGGCAAGGCAAATACACAGGAAAACCCGCGGATGGTGTCTGAGGTACAGGATGCTAATCCTGAGATACAATGGGGGGAGACCATGAAAGCCCAGGAGCACGACGAAGGAACTAGAGAGCCAGATATAGTAGATCCGGCAGATCTATCACAAGGTCAAGGGAACCCCCCAGGAGCCAGAGGAGTGGGATCCGAAGGATTTAATCTGCTGGGCACAACAGGCTCAGAGGCACTGGTAACCGAAACGCTGTTTCAGGAGATCATTGCAAGCAGCTGTCCAAGCGGCGCTGAGGACAATTTAGACGTAGCGGAAAATTTCTTCTCAGTCACCGATGGGTCTGAGGATACCCCTTCTGGGCTGGATGGGAGCGAGGGGGAGAACTCTACAGATGTCAGCCTTGGATTCAGTTCAGGAGGAAACAGCAGAGTGTCTCCTAATGAGAGGGATATAGCCATTAGGAGAAAAAGGTTGTCAAGGCGACAAAGAGACACACAGTCACAGGAAAATGCATCGAGCGGACAACGGCGCGCTAGCGGTGGTAACAACGCAACAGCTCTAAAGTGGGATTATTCAGCCACTCGGGGTACTTATCCGGAGCATATGTTGCAGACAGGTACAGAGAGGCCGGAAGCTGAAACACCTCCATTGCAGCTGATATTAGATTCAATAAAACAGCTGCAAGATGCAACAAAGATCGAGGGGAGGAAAAATCGGCTCGTAACCAGGAACTTACAAAGTTCAGTTAAAAAAATCGCTAAGATTTGTTCAGACACAAAAGTCAGAGTATCTCACCTGGAGGACCGTACAAGTACCCTGGAAGATCAACAAGTAAAGGACACAGCCAAGGTTAAGGGACATGAGCAGCAGCTTGTTGATATTCAATGGAAACTGGAAGATTTAGAGAATCGCCAGCAGCGGAATAACCTTAGGGTTCTGGGTATTAAGGAAGGGAAGGAGGGGGACGATGTGAGAGCTTATGTTCTGAAGCTGCTGAAGGGGGCATTCCCAGAGGCGAGCCATTGGGAGTGGGACAAGGAAGTTCAACGAGTGCATCGGTTCCCAATGACTTTGAAGAAAAATGTAATTCAAGCCCAGGGAGGAACTCAGAGACCACAGAGGCCACGAGCTATATTGATATTCTTTGGGAACTTCTTATTGAGGGAGGAAGTGTACGCTAAAGCCCGACCTAATGCTAAGCGCTCTTTTGACAATCAGTCCTTTTTTACAACCCCAGACTATTGTGATACAACAGTGGAAAGACGGTGGAGATTGCGAGAACTGTTAGATCCATGCCATAAAATGGGACTGCAGGCATATTTAATGAACCCTGCCAGGTTGAAGATCATATATAAATCCACGGTCAGAGTCTTTACGTCCGAAGTGCAAGCAAAGGCGTATATAGACACACTAAAGACAAGCGGTTTAGATAACACCACAGTATGAAGGGGTTGTCAGACTGGAAATATTATTGATATATGCAGATAAGGCAACTTATATAGATATTCATGTATTCACGTATCCATGTATTCACGTGGGGGCACGGGGGCACGGTGGCAGCATAGAGGACCCAAGGGGACTGCATGAATAGTAAATAAGCAATGGGGTTGACTCACAAAAAGAAAAAGGGAAAAAGGGGGGGGGATTGGAAAGTGGGGGCAGGAGATGAATAAGTGATAATATAGTGGTATAATGCACCAGAATTATTAGTCAAAGGATGCAAGGCAGAGGGAGGACGATGGTCAGACTCTATCACAGAGACCTTAGGTCTGCTTGCCTCAATAGGCGGGGGGAAGGGAGGGGGGTCACAGATGGGGTTCATGTAGAAGGGGGGGAAGAGGGGGTGACCAGGGGGAGTAAAAAGGAAAAATCATCATCAAGAAATCATAGGGGAAGAGAAAGGGGGAAAGCAAGGGGGAAAAGGAAAACATTTTATGCGGATAGTTACAATTAATATTTGCGGCTTGAACGATGCAAAAAAACGAAGGGAGGTGAAGGAATATTTAAGGACAACATACGCTGATATTGTATGCATACAGGAAACCCATGTTGAGATATCTCGTAAATTTCTGCTGGAACAACTTGGTTATCAGCTGTTAATATGTACAACTCAAGGGTCTAGGACTCGGGGAGTGGCTAGATTAGCACGGGGTAGGATGTTAACCGTATATAAACAGAAGGAAGACCCCTATGGTCGATGGGCCATGGTTGAATGCAATGCATATGGTTTTAGGTTCACCCTCTGCTCCATTTATGCTCCCACAGTAGATGATCCAGAGGTCCTAAACCATATCAATGTACAAATGTCTAACTGGCCTATGCCTATTATAGTGTGTGGCGATCTTAATATTAACGGCCTGCATGGCCTCTGGAAAAACGATCCAGCAAGGTTTCTAGGTCGAAAGAAGAAAAGCCATAGGGCCTTGATACAAATGATGCAGGATAATGGGCTGATTGATATATGGCAACAGCAAAATATGGGTGGAGGGGGGAGCACGTATTACTCTGCGCCACATAAATCTTTAGCTAGATTGGATTATTTTCTGATTTCACCTGCGCTGATAACTATTTGCAAAGTTAGAAAATTGCCGCGGGTGATGTCAGATCATAGCCCTCTGGTATTAGATATCTCTATTCCTAATTATCAAAAAGAAAGATCTAACTGGACCTTTGAGAGAGCCCTGCTACAGGATCCTAAGTATGTCACCCAGATGGACAGCTGGCTAAAAGAATATCTAATGATAAATCGAGGGTCTGCTTCCCCAATAATAGTCTGGGATGCTATGAAGGCTGGCATAAGGGGGGAAACCATTAGCTTCTTGATAAAACGAAAGAAATCAGAGAAGGAGGAAATGGAAAGCAAGTTAAGAGCAGTTGCTGTCATCGAAGAGGAATTAACTGAAGCAATTAGGGTTAAACATGATGTAGCAGGGATATTACAAAAGCGGACTATAGCAAAGGCCGCTGTAGGCGAGTCACTTGCAGTTAAGGCAGCAGGAAAATATCTGGCGTGGAGACAGGATCAATATGAGTTTAGTGAGCAGATAGGCCGCATATTAGCTATTAGAACCCGACAGGCGGCTACTAAAGGGGAAATTTCACAGGTCATCTCAGCGGCAGGGTCGTCCGCAACAACACCAAGGGGGATCTGCTCAGTATTTCAGGATTTTTATCAGAAATTATATGATCCGGATAGTGGTGCCGATAGTAGCGAAATAGAGAGCTATTTAGAGAGTGCGCAAGTAGAAGAGCTGACAATGGAGGATAGAGCGGGGCTGGAAACAAATTTTACGCTAGAAGAGATACAGGCAGCAATTAGAGACCTACCTGCTGGGAAAGCTGTGGGCCCCGATCTTATCCCGCTGGAGTTTTATAAAAAATGTCTTCCTAGTCTAGAAGAGGATATTTTCCAACTTATGGTATCCACGCAAAGAGGAGCGGCACCTCCTGAGTCTTGGGGGGAGGCCACCATGGTGGTATTTTTAAAAAAGAACAAACCCCCAACTGATCCCGGGTCTTATAGACCTATAAGCTTGATGAATAGTGATACGAAGATTTATTCCAAGATTCTGGCCAATCGACTTAGCTCTGTTATAGGCAAGATCATCTCCCCCCGACAGCATGGGTTTATCCCTGGCAGAGGTACTGCAGACCATATGTAATGATGATACTTGTAAATATTAGAAGAGTATGTACATTGTTTGATGGGACAGCAGCCTCACGAGACCCTATGGCGCTAATATTGTTAGACGCTGAAAAAGCATTTGATAGGTTCTCGTGGGGCTTTCTTTGTGCTGCATTAGCGAAGGCAAATATAGGCAATGTCTGTATCGGGGCTCTGAGTGCTCTACACAAGAATCTTACGATAAGACTAAGGATCATGGGAGAGTTGAGCGGGACAATAAATATTGGGCGGGGAACAAGGCAAGGGTGCCCCTGCTCCCCGCTGCTCTTCGCTTTCTACATAGACACCTTCATAAAAAAGATAGAGCTAAACGAAAACATCTCGCCTATTGTTTTGAATGGACTCGAAACAAAAATCCTAGGATATGCCGATGACCTAGCTATAACATCTACGGACCCGGCAGCGGCACTATTGGCAATAGAAAGGGAAGCAAACTTGTATGGGGCGCTCTCGGGCTATAAATTAAATCAGAGTAAAACCCAAATTGTAATTAACACAAAGGTAACAATGGAGGATCAAAGAAGAACAGACTCAGCAGCTTACCTAGGGATAACAATAACATCAGATCTCTCAAAGGTAGTGGAAATGAATTTGGGGCCGGTGAGCAAAAAAGCTAAAGAGGACCTAGATAGATTGAATAACCTGCATTTAACAACAATTGGCAGATGTAATTTAATAAAAATGATATTTTTGCCTAAGATATTATATTTGTTTCGCACTATCCCGTTAAAATTAAAAAACAACTGGTTCAGTGAAATAGAGGGAGTCGCGAACCATTTTATATGGGCCAAAGGAAGAACACGACGAGCATTAAAAATTTTGTAATTACCAAGGGAACGAGTGGGTCTAGCGGCTCCAGACTTCAAGGCCTATTATTGGGCGACCGTCTTACAATACATCAGAGGGCTAGTGGGCGGGAGCATGGAGGACCGGTGGAGAGCGGGTGGGAGTGTCCCTGATGTATACGAGTTATTAGTTAAGAATTCTAACAAGTGGCTCCTCCTGTACAATGAAGGTAGCTATTATAAAAAAGTCAAGTTCAAGATCCTCGGAGCGGCAATATCACTTTGGTCAGCTTTTAGGAAGAAAATCAAAACTTTTGGGGACCTTATGAACATGACTGGTCTTATGACATTTGAGCAAGCACAGCAGCTACACAATTTAGATCGCAGAGATTTTTTTAAATATTTACAAATAAGATCGGCATTGGTAAAAAAGCAGGGAGGGGACATTAATTATAAAAGAGAGGAAATCATGGAATCCCTAAGGGATAAAAAGGGTTGTTCGATATCCCAGGTATATGGGGAACTGTGCCAGTAAATGGAGGATGATTGTGGAAGGGTCATTGAAAAATGGAACACCAAGCTAAGTTTATCTGGTAATGAAGTAGAAAAATCGTTTAAGCTCTTATAATTCAGTGTTAAGGGTAGCCAGCTTACAAGTCCAGCAATATAAGGCCATGTATGAGCTCTATTACACACCACACAGAATTGCTCAATGGGGTGGAACAACGGGGGTAGTCTGCCCTAGATGTCAAGCAACACAGGCGGATACCATACACATTTGCGGCATGTCCAGCCCTGGACTCATTTAAAAGCTCATTAGAGCAGTTCCTTGATAGAGCATTAGGGATTAAAATTAGTATAACTAACGAACTTATGGTTCTAGGAGTAACCAGGGACGGTGTAGAAATGCCTCATTAGGAGTTTATATACCTAGCGATGACTCTAAGCCGGCTATGCATCGCAACACTGTGGAAAGATCCAAAACCGCCAACATTTCAACAATGGCTATCACTGTTATTAGCGGTATATGTACTAGAGAAAGCACTGTATGACAAAAAGGGCTCGAAGACAAAGCAAGTGGGCAAACGGATATGGGCCCCTATCGCAGATTGGAAACATAGGGTAGAAAATGGCTAAAGGAGCACACCTTTTTCTGGTTTCCTTTTTTTTAAATCTTTTTTTTTAATATATAGTATTCGGGGGTAATTGGATAGCCTTGTCGGTGATCAATGTATGTTGTCCAACCATGATGAGATTTATTGTATATTTTCATATTTTCTTCCATTTTCCTTTCTCTTATTGTCGCAAGATTGGGTTGTATAAGTCATTTGAAGTAATGTCAAAATGAAATGTATCACTTGATGATGATGAATTAAAAAAAAAAACTTCAATGCAGAGAAAGTCTCTTGTACTTGACTCTGGTACTTCTGAGAAGGCACTTCTTTCCATGAAGAAGGCTGTTGCACCACCCGCCCTTCCTCTACTAGTGTACAAACAAAACACAAGCCTGGTTTAAGAATATCTATTCTAGACTCCAAATATTAAAGGGAGGTTCTCAAATGGATGTTTCAACTTCGTGAAAGTTTCCCATGTTTCACCAGGGCACATTTTGAGAATGTGTCTTTTCACATAAAAAGGCGGATATACCACTTCCAAGATGATTTGTTCCTATACTTGCGCAAAGGACATTGAGCCCCATTCTGGAAATCAACTTTAGAATGTGTGCTCCCAGACACTGTCATTGTTTTAAGTTTGCTAAACAAGGTTTGTGTACATATATACATGTATTTATAGAGTATGAGCCTGGGTAGCTAGAAAGAGCCCCACAGCAGGTAGAAGAAATACTTTGAGGGAAAGAAGAGCTTTATGAGGAGGACCATTACATTCTTCAATTATAGAGATAAAAATTATAAAGATGTGCCAGTTCTTCAATCTATTTCTCTATTGTAATAATCCTTTAGGGCTAGAACGAATCAGCATGGGGAGTTTGTTGCAATCAGAAATACAGTTTTATCTTTCTTATGGAGACTAGAGTTCATAAGATGGCGGCTAGAAAAGAGAATGAGAACTCAGATATTTGGATCCTTAAGGAAGTGTGGACCTTCCTCGATGAACACAGTTTAACTCAGTGAATGCTGCATTTGAAGTGGGATTAATAGATATGGGATCATTCCAGTCTACCTCTGGTGGTCGCTCGAGTACCACTATTATCAAATCGCATCATCTCATGTGCATATATATTATGTACACATTCATGCCTGGGGGTATCTTGGCGCTGAATAACTTATGTTAATTGTCATCCAATTAAATAGTACTTATTGAATGAACCTTGGAAGGATGAAAAGCTGAGTGGAAGCACCAGGATTCAAATGTGTGAGAGAGACGTCAACCACATATCCCTCGAGTGGATTAATTATTTTAATAAGCTACTAGACTAATAGGATCTGTAAGGGCTCTTCATCATACCTATCATTACACACATCACTGTGGAGACTTGCATATGACAGTAATCACACATTAACACTGTGGGGACTTGAACATGACTATAATCACACACTATCTGTGCGCTATCCCTGTGTATCCCTATAATCACACACTATCTCTGTGGGGACTTGGGCATCCTTATAATCACACACCATCTCTGTGACTACCTGTGCATCCCTATAATCACACACCATCTCTGAGGGGACCTGGGCATGTCTATATTCACACACTATCTCTGTGGGGACCTGAGCATCAGTATCATCATACAATGGCTCTGTGGGGACCTGGGCATCCTTATAATCACACACTATCCCTGTGGGGACCTGGGGATGTCTATAATAACACACTATCTCTGTGGGGACCTTGCCATGTCTATAATCACACACTATCTCTATAGATATTTGTGCATCCCGATATTCACACATTATCTCTGTGGAGACCTGGACCTGTCTATAATCACACACTATTTCTGGGGGACATGGGTATGTCTATAATCACAAACTATCTCTGTGGGGATCTGGGCACGTCTATATTCACATGATTTCGTTTTGGAGACCATGGTAATACTGTAGTTACACACCATCTCTGTGGGGACCTGGACATCTCTGTAGTCACACACTATCTCTGTGGGGACCAGGGCATGTCTATAATCACACACTATCTCTTTAGGGACAGTGGTAATATATAATCACACATTGTCTCTGTGGGGACATGGATATAATCAATCACACACTATCTTTGTGGGGAACTGAACAGGAGCATTATCACACACTATCTCTGTGGGGACCTGAACATTACTGTAGTAGCACAGTGTTTCTGCATAAACTACAGCATGACAATCATTGTACACTATCTCTAGGAGTACTTGAACAGGACTATAACCAAACACTATATCTCTATGGACCTGGGCATGACTTTAATAAGCAGACACAATTTGTGGGAGGATTGGAGCATGACTATTATGACATGGTATCTGTGTGGCAACCTAAGCATCATCCTACTGACACACTATCCTATATGACTTCAACATAACTATCACCACACAATATCTCTACATAGAATGGAGTATTATTATAATCACACACCATCTCTGCGGGTCTTAAACAGGAATATAATCACACTCTGTCTATGGGGACTTGAAAGTATCTACTATTAAACACTATATCTGTGGGAGCCCGGGCATTAATATAATCAAGCACTATCTCTGCAGGGGCTTGAAAATGACCATCACAACAAATCGCCTCTGTCAGCTCTAGAACATTACTATAATCACATGCCATGTCTTTGGGGACTATTATCGTACAGCCATAGAAAGACGATGGTGAGGTTGATGCAAATAAACTAGGTAATCTAACTTGGCTTTCCCATCTGACCACATTGCATGCTCTTTGTACATGAATGTAACTATTCATTGTTTCCTTATCCCTTAATGTTTGTGAGAACTTAGCAATAGACTAAATACCTGTGAATCACTTTCCATGGACTTTATATACTACAGTTGTCTACTGAGAAATGCATTATCATCAAAATCAATTTGCAGAAGGCTCCTAGGATACAAAGAGCTATTCAAATATGTCTAAACTATCATGTAATATAAGTAGAGCAGTGAAAAATAACATTTAGCCATTTGTTTGTTAATGTATTCAATTCCAAATGATAATTATTAAGTAAGTCCCCACAAGGATGGTAACACATGTTCAAGTCCCCACAAAGATGGTTCTGTGCACACGATTAAAAAACAATAGATTTGCACATTTGAAGGATGGGGGGGGGGGGGGGGGGGGAGACACGAGACGAGATATATATATATCCAGATCCTATGTTACTTGATGAATGGGCCAGCTATACAGCAGAGATGTCGGGGGGCATGTTGAAAATATTGATCAAATGTACGTGGAGTGACAGGGAGAAATGCCAAAAGGAAATTGAAGCCCTGGAAACGAAAATCTCTCAGGATCCTGACTCTGTTCAATGTCAGGAATTACGAGACGCAATGAAGAAAAGATTACTAGCATACGAGGATAAAATTAAGAAACGGAAGCAAATTAAGTTCCAAAGAGATGCTAATGACTATGCGCAGGGACGCATTCTGACATTTGCGCGCAAATTTGATGCTCCAAGAAAAGCGCTCAGAAGTGGTATCAGCAAGAAAACTTCTGTAGTTGTTGAGACATCGGAGTCCGAAGTAACTGACACGGAACAATCTGGAGATGAGAGAGCAGTAGTATCACAAGCACCAACTTCCCCACACTCCCATTTTCACGAGGAGTTCCAATTAATGCGTCAAACTCATCAAAAAGGAGCAAGAGGCAAACCTCCGGAATCAAGACAAAGAGTAAACCGACGAGACGAGGCGGCTTCAACATCAGGGTGTGGAAAAGTAAAATTTTGCCATGTTATATGTGCCTACGTGTTCCCCATGTTATGATATATGTGCATGATCGATATGCATGTATTCCCCTCTGATCGATTAAAGACGCAATTACAGTTGTGTCCATCTTTAGTATGCCAGTTCCCAGTTCTCGTGAAAGCTACGAGTATTAAGCCTATGTAAAGTTATGTGGCCCCATTTTACAGTGTGCACGTTAATTCATTGAATCATCCCCGTTTCTAGGCCTCAAAAGGGCCCGGACACCAGATTCAGCTCCTGTCTCCTGAACCCTCTCCAAGGAGCGATACAGCCCCCACCTGTATCCCTGACCCTTCACTTACTTCATGCCTCCCAGTCTGCCAAGAGTATGTTATGTTTCTAGTTATCAGTCCAGCCCTCCTTCTCTGCATTCCTAAGCTACTGCATCGCATCAATAGTTTCCGTCATGGTCTAGCCTTTATGTCTCCATGTAAGAGAAATACTGTATTAATATTCATAGAATATTCCTCGCACCGCACTACATATAGAATAATGCATGCACCAGTCTTAGTGTCTGTTAGCCTTTACCCTGATAACTTTTGGATTCTATCAACATGTTCTCTAAACACTAGATACTAGATAGGCTTTAGGTACATGTCGCTCTGACACTCCAGACTTTCGTCTCCTCTTCTAGTGCAGAAATCATAGCCCCCAGTTCTCCTGGTAACACGTCATTGCCAGTTTGCGCACACCACTAGGTTAAAGGTCCCAGCTGCTCAGGTAGCCCCCTCCATGTTTCCGCCCCTTTTTATGACATATTCTGTTACGTTCATACCACATGTCTATGTACACACCTCTTGTTACACCCACTTTATGCCTCATCTTTCGCGACTGCTACAAACCACGCCTACTGCTACGCCCCCTGTATTGACTGTAATGGGAATGTTTTAACTATATATACTTGTGCACTGTTATTAAAAAGCTAGCGCTCCTTTGTCCCTGCCCCAGGCAGCTGCCATCCTATCCCCGTAAAGGCTGTCCTGTTCCAGTCCTTTATGCCTAATTAAAGCCTGTCAACTCTAGCTACCTCGTATCTTGACTCTTATTTATTGAGCTATCTATTTGTATGAGTATCCTGAAAAATAGTACCGGTAATTAATTATTTATTTACCACATAATGGCGCCCGAACAGGAACTTGCCCTTTCCCCACGCGCCGGAGAAGCCACGCAGGCCCCCTGATCCTCTGCAGCCGTGACGGAACCATACCGGCCACGTGCAGATATTTCTGCTTCAAGTATCCCTCAGGCCCACGGAGGAGACGGAGGTTGCGGTCCAGCGTCCAGACGAGGCGGTGGAGGAACGCGGCGAGTCCCGACCAGAGCCCAAGCCGAGAGTCCAAGGTCCGAGGTATCCGGAGGCCCACCGGTAACTGAAGTCCGAAGTTCGTCCGTCCGTCGTCGTAGCAGTCCAGTCTAGTCCGAGGCCTTCCGTTCTTGCTGCCCGGTGAGTACCGTTGCTGGGGTAGTATCTAGACAGGGTCAATTAATTTGTCTCTGGTCCGTGGGTTTGGGTACGCAAATCCAACACGAAGTGTCCACCTAGGTGGATGCGGGTCCTGACGTGTCTCTTTATGGGACCGGTAAGTTTCGTACTGTTTTAGCAGTACATCTAGTCATTCTAGTAAGTTCTGTTCTCGAGAAATTCATGTGTTTTCTGTTTTCAGTATTCCAGGTAGTATTCTGTCCGAACTGTCATTTTAAATGTTATTTCATGTGTTTTCAATGTCGTGGTATGAATGATTTGTTCTTTCGAATTATTATTGTGTTTATCGTGTATTGTATTGTGTTCAGACTCCAGCCTAGTTATGCCTCTGTTCTCGAAATTACGTCAGTTAAGAACTAGAAAAGGTCTGCTCGAAGAAGCAGTTCCTGTCCCGCCTAGGGACAGTCCAGGTCATTTTATGTATCATAAACATGGCATAAGTGCCATATTATATCTAGACTTATGGGTCGAGTATACTAAAGATCTAGAAGAGAAATATAGATGGCCTGTATCAGGTACATGGGATGCCGAGTGCATCATGCGAGTAGAAGAAGTATTATGGAAAAAGAAATCCAGACAGTCCCAGAAAGATGCCATCGAGTTATGGCGCAAAGAATCTCATAAAAGAACCGAAAAAGAAATCAGAAAGTCAGAGTTAAGTAGAGAATCCTCAGAAAGAGCCCAAGAAAGGGAATTAATCGAAGTAGGTGAACGAGTTAAAGCCGAACAGTCAGACAGACAGAGAAATGCCCTTATTAAGGGTATGTATCCTCTTCTTGCCGAGGGCTTGCCAAAAGCAACCCCGGAAGTACCATGTAATTTTCTGCCGCCATTAGTTCCGATCAAGCTACGTCACAAACCGACCGCAGCTGATATTTTTCTCTCGTCCTATTTGGACGACACAGTCCCAGAATATGCAAATCCTGCTCCGCCAGCTCCTGTAAATAATGTAATTCCTGCTCCTCCAGCCACCGGGGCACCTGTTACAGCACCTGTTACGGTACCCCCGGTCCAGCCCATAGTACAAGTTCCCGCTACATCGGTCACTCTCCCAGCACGAAGAGTATCAGTCGACGATTCCAGTTTAGGGGCCGCGGGGGGAGGTCCTCCTGGTACCCCGCCGCCACACAAACGTGTACCGTTAGTCGAGTTACATGAACGTGCGTTACAGCGTACGCCCAAACAGCAGTCCGTTGCAGATATCAAACGAGCTCTTACCGAATGCCGTTATGATCCAGTCCCAGGCGATGATAATATGGTTATATATTCATTGCGCGTAAGACGGGTGACCGAGTATTTGGACACCCTACCGAATATGAAAGAAGATCTAGACAGAGTATACCGTTTCATCCGTACAGGGGATGATCCAGAAAGTATTGGCGAAGCCATGTCTCTAAGGAAAGCTGAGACTCAGCTCATGCTATTAAAGTTTCTAATTAATTGTTTAATAAGGGAACAAGATTATCCGACTAAAGATCCGACCGAAATGAAAGTCCTGACAAGGTGGAGTGATAATATAGCCGAGGGTAGACACAAGACACTCAGTAGTATAGAGAGTATGTACAAGAAAATTCGTAAGGAAATAATAAGGTTTCACGAGAAACGCAAAGCAGCACAAGTAAGCGAGAAAGAAGACGACTCTTCTACTGAAGAGGTAGACGACGAGAATCCGACCAGAATAGCGTATGTAGGTAAATCTAGATTTCCAGACCGACATTCACGTCTAGAACACAAGAAAGTTTTCCCTCCTCCAGCACCAGAACAAGGTTCTCTTGAACAAGTATTTCAAGCTACCGATCACATTCTGAAGTCACGAATCGGTTATAGTGAACTTAGTACTATGCATGAACAAGAACTAGCCCGATCAGCAGTCCGATGGACTACTGATTCTACCACTTTTCCAGACGAAATAGTGGCACAAATGTTTCTGAAACTGCCCCCAGCCAAGCAGCGACTGGTGGGTATGTATATGATCCAGCACCTCATTACACTGTATGAGGGACAACATTCTGATCCAGGTCCGTTACATGATGTTCTGAACGAGTTACTCCAGTATAAATGGAAAGGTTTAGGTACTGATTTAATTAGTATCATTCTAGAACAGCGCCACAAATATAGAACGTTTCTGAACCCGCATTTTGTTCACGTCTCACCTCCAGAAAGTAAACCATTTTACATAGATAGGCAGCATCCGTTACGGGAAGTACACCCAGTTAAGACAGAGGGTGGTGAAATGCAACGAGTATTTGTTTACACCCCTATCACAAAGATGGAACTCTTAGAGATGAAAAAGTTAATTCCCTGTCACGACAAAGATCCAGCAGGGTTCCACCGTGAATTAAAAGACATGCTCCGTATGGGAGAATATACGTATCCAGATATCATTAAAATGCTAAAGGTCCTGTTGCCCGCAGGGGTATATGAGAAACTCAAGGAAAAAGAATGGGAGGTGGGAGAGAAAAAGATTGATTGGGCAGTTCTAGAAGCTGAAGATAAAATACGAGTACCCGGTACCGGTCTTGGGGAGAAATGTAAAGAATTACCCGAGTTATTGATTCAGGTTTTGCCAAGGTTACTAGCCACGAAAAAGGAAGACTGGGATGCCATCTCAGCATGCAAACAGAAACAGGATGAAGATACTAGTGATTTTTATTCCAGATTCGAGAAATGCTTTATAATTAACAGTGGTTTGAAGACAGGTAGCGAGTCATACCCTCATCTTTTTGTTACTAAACTAGTCGAGAATTCAAGTCCACAAGTTAAAAATCGAGTTTTGAAAGTCGAAAGTACCTGGCAAGCTAATACCCCGTCACAAATGCTCCAGATGCTCCAGTATCACCAGAATAGAATCAGGGAAGAGCAGGAACACGAAAGGAGACGTATGAAAGACACGAAAATGAAAGTATTAGTTGCACAATCTGTTCCACAAGACAGTCAGAAGAGGGGTCCGAATCAAGCCAGTCATCCTGCAGCTCCCGTTAAAGGGACTTGCAATTATTGTAAACAGCCAGGTCATTTTATAAACGAGTGTGCAGTCCTGAAACACAACATAGCCACTGGTAAGACTAAAGAAAGACCACGTCCGCCTAGACAAGAACAAGTTTCACAGACTTCTCAGTCACCACAGAATGCACAACCGACAGTTCCAGCACCGCAGCCTATCGCTGCAACACAGCATGTTACACAGCAGATGTACCAGTATGCTCAGTCAGAGTATCCAGAGTACCAGCAGTATTCATGAAACAGCCTAGAGAGGGAGGTAGGCTTGCCTCTCATCGAGATACCTGTAGATCAAGAGGGTCCCTATGTACACAGTCAAGTATTAGGGAAAGACAGAAAGTTTTTGATTGATACAGGGGCAAGTAGGACTACTATCAGTCATGACGAGGTTCCAGGGGCTCCGCTCTCAGGCTCAAGAAATGTTTCCCTTGGATTTTCAGGAAAGCCTATTGTAAACGAGATTTCAAAGCCAGTTTCTCTAGAAGTTGGTCCATTGTCCCGAACTACTGATTTATTACTTACGAAGTCATGTCCAGAAAATTTGTTAGGTATTAAAACATTGAAAGAATTAGGTGCAGTTATTTGCTGCTCTCCAGAAGGAATACGTTTGTTTTTGCGTGACTTCAAAGGTCACTATGTATTACGCGATTTTGATCCAAGATTATCCAATGTCCCCCAGCACCTATGGGTACAAGGTCCAACTGATGTGGGTTGTATGCAAATCACACCCCATCGTGTGACTCTCAAGCAAGGTATAGTCTTGCCACGAATCAGACAGTACAGATTGCCACCTGAGGCTGTAGCAGCCTTATCCAAAATTATTGACGAGCTCATTGCTCAAGGAGTGGTTGTAGAAACTGACTCAAATGTATGTAATTCTCCCATCATTCCAGTCATGAAACGTACTGATCCAAATGCACCTCCAGTATATCGATTAGTGATTGACCTTCGAGAACTTAATAAATGTATCATACCCCAGTATCCAGTAGTCCCAGATATTTCATCCCTATTAACAGCCATTGATTCTGAAGCTATATTTTTTACAGTAATAGACCTCAAAAATGCATTTTTCAGTGTCCCCATTCATCCAGATAGCCAGTACCTTTTCGGTTTTTGTTTAAATGGAAGGAGCTATAAATTCACACGAGCTCCTCAAGGTTTTACAGAAAGTCCTAGTATTTATAGTCAAGCACTTAAAAGACAACTAGACAATATTCACATGCCAACTGACACTGCCCTGCTCCAGTATGTCGATGATCTATTGATCACAGCCCGTTCTGAACGTGACTGCGAACGTGCGTCGCTTACAGTTCTGTATTTCCTGGCCGAGCAGGGGCACAAGGTGTCCCCTTCGAAGCTACAATTCTGTGTCCAGCAAGTGATCTACTTAGGCCACTTACTGTCCAAGTGGGGTAGGCAGTTGACACCAGATCGTATCCAGTTAATAGCGAGTCTTCCACAGCCCAAGACACAGAAGGAGGTACGTGCTTTTATTGGCCTCACTTCTTACTGCAGACAATGGATTCCTCAGTATGCATTTCTAGCCAAGCCACTGATACAGTTAACGACACAGGAGGCAGCCGTATCGACTGTCCTCCCTTGGACATCTGAACATACACTTGTTTTTAATGAATTAAAGAAAGCCTTATGCCAAGCACCTGTTCTAGCTACACCAAACTACAGTAAGCCTTTTACACTTTTTGTCACAGAACGTGATGGTACAGCATTATCTGTTCTCACACAAGATCAAGCAGGACAGTACAAGCCCTGTGCTTATTTTTCGAGCACATTAGATCCAGTAGCCCAGGCTCTGCCTGCGTGCCTCAAGTCAGTTGCAGCTACAGCTCTAGCTATCAGACAAAGTGATTCCATAGTATTAGGACACTCCCTGACAGTACAAGTTCCACATTCCGTGGAAGTTCTTTTAAACCGAACACAGACTCAGCACTTGACAATTGCACGTTTAACAGGTTATGAACTGACACTGTTCCAGCCACACATAGAAATCAGACGCTGCAACGTTTTAAATCCTGCTACACTGTTACCGTCAGTTACTTCAAATCCTGCCACACATGACTGTGTGGAAGTCATTAATACTATGACCAAGACAAGACCTGACAGACATTGCATTACCTAACCCCGACCTGACACTTTATGTGGATGGTTCATGTCTGAGAACAAGTACAGGAGAACTAGTAGCCGCGTATGCAGTGACTACTGAAACTGAAGTTATTGAAACACACCGTATTGACACCCTGTCTGCTCAAGCAGCAGAGCTAGTCGCTCTGACCCAAGCCTGCATACGTGCCAAGGACCTGAAAGTAAACATATATACAGATTCACGTTACGCATTCGGAGTTGTACACGACTTCGGAGTGCTCTGGCAGGAGAGAGGTTTCATGACTTCTCATGGAACGAAGATTCAACATGGCCCCCTCATTCAAGCTCTGTTAGATGCAATACATTTACCGACAGCTATGGCTATCATGAAGTGCAAGGCACATACGAAAGTCACTGACATTATTTCCCAAGGTAATGATCTAGCAGATCGAACAGCCAAGCTTACAGCTCAGACACCAGACATTCTAGTTAACAAGACACAGACATCCACTCCAGATCCGACTACATGTATGACAGTTAAGGACCCTACTCAAGATGTCATAGATATCCAGTTACATGCTACTCCTGAAGAAATCAAGAAATGGTCTGAACAAGGAGGGGTCCAGACAGATCAAGGATGGGTAACGAAGGGAAAAGCCACATGGTTTCTCCCCGACTCTATGGTTCAAGTCATTATCAATACCGCACATAGTCCAGCACATCTAGGAGAAAAAGCTATGTTAGACAGTATCCAGAACCTTTGGTTCAACAAGCACCTACGAGCTGCAGCCAAGCAAAAAGTCCGTACCTGTATGATATGTTGCCAGTTCAATCCAGGTAAAAGTGTCCCGGTGGAACAAGGTGGATTCCAACCTCCTGACCACCCTTTTGAAGTCCTCCAGATGGATTATATTCAGATGGAGCGATGTCGAGGTTTCAAGTATGTCCTCGTAGTTGTATGCGCTTTGTCCAGGTGGACAGAAGCATATCCAGTTCCAGATTACACAGCCGCGACCACTGCCAGGCAGTTGGTTCGTGAATTCTTCCCTCGTTATGGACTCCCTAGGGTCGTGTATTCTGATAACGGCCAGCCATTCTCATCTGAACTCATGAAGCATGTTTCCCTTTTGTTAGGATACCAGTGGAAGTTCCATTGTGTGCGCCATCCAGAAGCAGCCGGTCTCGTAGAGAGACATAACCAGACCCTAAAAATCCGCATCGCCAAAGTCTGTAAAGAGAAAGGTGTAGACTGGCTAGTAGCTCTGTCAGTCGCCCTATTTTATATGCGCATGGTCGCACATTCCAGATCAGGTCTGTCCCCTTATGAGGTCGTATTCGGCCGCCCCCCAAATATGTGGGGTACACCTAGACCCCGCAGTATTACAGATGTTTCCAGTAATATGCTGACAGATTACCTAGCTTCCTTGATGTCTGCCCTCCACTCTTGTCGTTCACAGGTTGCCGCCGCATTTCCAGACAATACCGAGGTGAAACCGCATGAAATCGTTCCAGGATGTCTTGTACTTGTAAGGAACTTTGATCGTTCAAGTCCGCTGGAGCCTCGCTGGAAGCAGCCGAGACTAGTCCTTCTGACCACCCGTACGGCCGTGAAGTTGGAAGGCCGTAAGGGATGGGTCCACCTGTCTCACGTCGAGAAGTTTCATGGAATCCGAGAAAAGACATTTGCCAAGAACATTTTTAAGGACTGCCAAAATCCTAAAGACTGCCCTATTCTCAAGGACTGTCCCGCTACTGACTTTGAAATCAAGCCCTCCCAGTTAGAGAAAACTCCGCAGCAGGAGTATAAATTAAAGCTCCGGTCTAGTAAAATAAGTCAGCCAGTTTAATTGTCTAAGTCCCCCTCGGGTGAAACGGTTAGACAGGTTTCTGACATGTATAAGATAGACCCCCACAGAGAGAGAGTTAGTGAAAACTCTAAAAGTTGCATTATTATTTTATGTTTTCTGCTATATCTAAGCCTGATAGTTACCTGCACAAGTTATGCATTGCATTTATGTTTTCCAATTTCTCATGTAAATATGTTTGCTAATGCTACAGTAGAGCACACATTTAGTGATCTGCCTCCTCACGAGCTATCCTATCGTCTTGCTATGCGCAATAATTCATTCATCCGAATGTTACACTACTCACACCAGACCAGCAATGCCACTAATTGTTGGGTGTGTGGTCGACTCCCCCCTTTTCAGACACCGAAGGGAGTTCTGCCACTCTTTCCTTATCCGTTTTCCCATAATGGTTCGTGTGGAGCATGGTCCACGTTAACGTCATCCCCAACTGCTATGTCCTTTCTGAATAGAACATGTTTTCCAGACAAGCAAGGTCTCTCCCATAGAACAGGGTTAGATCTAGAAAATGAAGTTTATAATTTAGGTAATTATTCTTCGAATGTTATGGTCCTGAATGTTCAGTCTGATACTACTCCAGACTTACCTGCTATTTCAGTACTACCAGTCAAAGGCGAATTATGTGTCAGAAAGAATGGTTCCGCACATGTAGGACATAGTGATTGTATTACTACTGTCGAGTATAGTGACAGTGGGAAACCTATTTTCAAAGCCTCACGTCATTCTTATTTTGTTTGTGGCCAGACCGCATATGTTCGTCTGCCCCTCGATTGGGATGGAACATGTTACATTGCCTTCCTACTGCCACCAGTTTTTCTAGCCCCATCCGATTATCATAGAAACACGCATCTAGTACACGTCAGACATAGAAGGGAGATCGAGTCCCCGATTGTCGATCAAACTGAAACTACTCTAGAACAATATCAAGACTTTAATAAAGGTTTTTTCTTTTTTATAGGCCCTGTCCAGAATAGTAAGTTAATACGTAGGTTAACCAGAACCCTCGAAGCAGTAGTGAATGAGACTACTTCTGCTCTAGGTAACTTAACCGAAGAGCAATCTGCTATGAGATTTGTCGTGCTCCAAAATC
This sequence comes from Lissotriton helveticus, assembly GCF_964261635.1. Lineage (NCBI taxonomy): Eukaryota > Metazoa > Chordata > Amphibia > Caudata > Salamandridae > Lissotriton > Lissotriton helveticus. The sequence goes on along the minus strand of NC_136063.1, from coordinate 1,935,357,353 downwards.
GTCTCGTTCTTGACGTCATACTGGCCGATAGAGGAGGAGCATGTAGAGTCATCGGATCTAGTTGCTGCATTTTCATTCCTAATAACGCGCCGTCTGTTTATTCAGCTATAACTAGACTTCATAAAATTGCCCATCAGTTACACCAGAATCCAGGCATCTGGACATGGTCCGGTTGGCTCTGGGATATCCTATCTGCCTGGGGATGGAAAGTATTGTCATTTCTAGGTATTGCAGTAATGATCATATTCAGTTGCTGCCTCTGTTTACAATGTGGCCCTGCGATTTGCGGCATTTGTGCTACATCCTGTATTCCAAGTCCTAGTCCTAAATCCCGTTCCAAGACAATTCGAGACGAGCAAATGATGCTATATGAAATGATAGATGGTATCATGAATATAGATGTTTCCTGATGGAAACGTAGGGCACAAGGAGGGAATGTGGAAAAGTAAAATTTTGCCATGTTATATGTGCCTACGTGTTCCCCATGTTATGATATATGTGCATGATCGATATGCATGTATTCCCCTCTGATCGATTAAAGACGCAATTACAGTTGTGTCCATCTTTAGTATGCCAGTTCCCAGTTCTTGTGAAAGCTACGAGTATTAAGCCTATGTAAAGTTATGTGGCCCCATTTTACAGTGTGCACGTTAATTCATTGAATCATCCCCGTTTCTAGGCCTCAAAAGGGCCCGGACACCAGATTCAGCTCCTGTCTCCTGAACCCTCTCCGAGGAACGATACAGCCCCCACCTGTATCCCTGACCCTTCACTTACTTCATGCCTCCGAGTCTGCCAAGAGTATGTTATGTTTCTAGTTATCAGTCCAGCCCTCCTTCTCTGCATTCCTAAGCTACTGCATCGCATCAATAGTTTCCGTCATGGTCTAGCCTTTATGTCCCCATGTAAGAGAAATACTGTATTAATATTCATAGAATATTCCTCGCACCGCACTACATATAGAATAATGCATGCACCAGTCTTAGTGTCTGTTAGCCTTTACCCTGATAACTTTTGGATTCTATCAACATGTTCTCTAAACACTAGATACTAGATAGGCTTTAGGTACATGTCGCTCTGACACTCCAGACTTTCGTCTCCTCTTCTAGTGCAGAAATCATAGCCCCCAGTTCTCCTGGTAACACGTCATTGCCAGTTTGCGCACACCACTAGGTTAAAGGTCCCAGCTGCTCAGGTAGCCCCCTCCATGTTTCCGCCCCTTTTTATGACATATTCTGTTACGTTCATACCACATGTCTATGTACACACCTCTTGTTACACCCACTTTATGCCTCATCTTTCGCGACTGCTACAAACCACGCCTACTGCTACGCCCCCTGTATTGACTGTAATGGGAATGTTTTAACTATATATACTTGTGCACTGTTATTAAAAAGCTAGCGCTCCTTTGTCCCTGCCCCAGGCAGCTGCCATCCTATCCCCGTACAGGCTGTCCTGTTCCAGTCCTTTATGCCTAATTAAAGCCTGTCAACTCTAGCTACCTCGTATCTTGACTCTTATTTATTGAGCTATCTATTTGTATGAGTATCCTGAAAAATAGTACCGGTAATTAATTATTTATTTACCACATAATGGCGCCCGAACAGGAACTTGCCCTTTCCCCACGCGCCGGAGAAGCCACGCAGGCCCCCTGATCCTCTGCAGCCGTGACGGAACCATACCGGCCACGTGCAGATATTTCTGCTTCAAGTATCCCTCAGGCCCACGGAGGAGACGGAGGTTGCGGTCCAGCGTCCAGACGAGGCGGTGGAGGAACGCGGCGAGTCCCGACCAGAGCCCAAGCCGAGAGTCCAAGGTCCGAGGTATCCGGAGGCCCACCGGTAACTGAAGTCCGAAGTTCGTCCGTCCGTCGTCGTAGCAGTCCAGTCTAGTCCGAGGCCTTCCGTTCTTGCTGCCCGGTGAGTACCGTTGCTGGGGTAGTATCTAGACAGGGTCAATTAATTTGTCTCTGGTCCGTGGGTTTGGGTACGCAAATCCAACACGAAGTGTCCACCTAGGTGGATGCGGGTCCTGACGTGTCTCTTTATGGGACCGGTAAGTTTCGTACTGTTTTAGCAGTACATCTAGTCATTCTAGTAAGTTCTGTTCTCGAGAAATTCATGTGTTTTCTGTTTTCAGTATTCCAGGTAGTATTCTGTCCGAACTGTCATTTTAAATGTTATTTCATGTGTTTTCAATGTCGTGGTATGAATGATTTGTTCTTTCGAATTATTATTGTGTTTATCGTGTATTGTATTGTGTTCAGACTCCAGCCTAGTTATGCCTCTGTTCTCGAAATTACGTCAGTTAAGAACTAGAAAAGGTCTGCTCGAAGAAGCAGTTCCTGTCCCGCCTAGGGACAGTCCAGGTCATTTTATGTATCATAAACATGGCATAAGTGCCATATTATATCTAGACTTATGGGTCGAGTATACTAAAGATCTAGAAGAGAAATATAGATGGCCTGTATCAGGTACATGGGATGCCGAGTGCATCATGCGAGTAGAAGAAGTATTATGGAAAAAGAAATCCAGACAGTCCCAGAAAGATGCCATCGAGTTATGGCGCAAAGAATCTCATAAAAGAACCGAAAAAGAAATCAGAAAGTCAGAGTTAAGTAGAGAATCCTCAGAAAGAGCCCAAGAAAGGGAATTAATCGAAGTAGGTGAACGAGTTAAAGCCGAACAGTCAGACAGACAGAGAAATGCCCTTATTAAGGGTATGTATCCTCTTCTTGCCGAGGGCTTGCCAAAAGCAACCCCGGAAGTACCATGTAATTTTCCGCCGCCATTAGTTCCGATCAAGCTACGTCACAAACCGACCGCAGCTGATATTTTTCTCTCGTCCTATTTGGACGACACAGTCCCAGAATATGCAAATCCTGCTCCGCCAGCTCCTGTAAATAATGTAATTCCTGCTCCTCCAGCCACCGGGGCACCTGTTACAGCACCTGTTACGGTACCCCCGGTCCAGCCCATAGTACAAGTTCCCGCTACATCGGTCACTCTCCCAGCACGAAGAGTATCAGTCGACGATTCCAGTTTAGGGGCCGCGGGGGGAGGTCCTCCTGGTACCCCGCCGCCACACAAACGTGTAACGTTAGTCGAGTTACATGAACGTGCGTTACAGCGTACGCCCAAACAGCAGTCCGTTGCAGATATCAAACGAGCTCTTACCGAATGCCGTTATGATCCAGTCCCAGGCGATGATAATATGGTTATATATTCATTGCGCGTAAGACGGGTGACCGAGTATTTGGACACCCTACCGAATATGAAAGAAGATCTAGACAGAGTATACCGTTTCATCCGTACAGGGGATGATCCAGAAAGTATTGGCGAAGCCATGTCTCTAAGGAAAGCTGAGACTCAGCTCATGCTATTAAAGTTTCTAATTAATTGTTTAATAAGGGAACAAGATTATCCGACTAAAGATCCGACCGAAATGAAAGTCCTGACAAGGTGGAGTGATAATATAGCCGAGGGTAGACACAAGACACTCAGTAGTATAGAGAGTATGTACAAGAAAATTCGTAAGGAAATAATAAGGTTTCACGAGAAACGCAAAGCAGCACAAGTAAGCGAGAAAGAAGACGACTCTTCTACTGAAGAGGTAGACGACGAGAATCCTACCAGAATAGCGTATGTAGGTAAATCTAGATTTCCAGACCGACATTCACGTCTAGAACACAAGAAAGTTTTCCCTCCTCCAGCACCAGAACAAGGTTCTCTTGAACAAGTATTTCAAGCTACCGATCACATTCTGAAGTCACGAATCGGTTATAGTGAACTTAGTACTATGCATGAACAAGAACTAGCCCGATCAGCAGTCCGATGGACTACTGATTCTACCACTTTTCCAGACGAAATAGTGGCACAAATGTTTCTGAAACTGCCCCCAGCCAAGCAGCGACTGGTGGGTATGTATATGATCCAGCACCTCATTACACTGTATGAGGGACAACATTCTGATCCAGGTCCGTTACATGATGTTCTGAACGAGTTACTCCAGTATAAATGGAAAGGTTTAGGTACTGATTTAATTAGTATCATTCTAGAACAGCGCCACAAATATAGAACGTTTCTGAACCCGCATTTTGTTCACGTCTCACCTCCAGAAAGTAAACCATTTTACATAGATAGGCAGCATCCGTTACGGGAAGTACACCCAGTTAAGACAGAGGGTGGTGAAATGCAACGAGTATTTGTTTACACCCCTATCACAAAGATGGAACTCTTAGAGATGAAAAAGTTAATTCCCTGTCACGACAAAGATCCAGCAGGGTTCCACCGTGAATTAAAAGACATGCTCCGTATGGGAGAATATACGTATCCAGATATCATTAAAATGCTAAAGGTCCTGTTGCCCGCAGGGGTATATGAGAAACTCAAGGAAAAAGAATGGGAGGTGGGAGAGAAAAAGATTGATTGGGCAGTTCTAGAAGCTGAAGATAAAATACGAGTACCCGGTACCGGTCTTGGGGAGAAATGTAAAGAATTACCCGAGTTATTGATTCAGGTTTTGCCAAGGTTACTAGCCACGAAAAAGGAAGACTGGGATGCCATCTCAGCATGCAAACAGAAACAGGATGAAGATACTAGTGATTTTTATTCCAGATTCGAGAAATGCTTTATAATTAACAGTGGTTTGAAGACAGGTAGCGAGTCATACCCTCATCTTTTTGTTACTAAACTAGTCGAGAATTCAAGTCCACAAGTTAAAAATCGAGTTTTGAAAGTCGAAAGTACCTGGCAAGCTAATACCCCGTCACAAATGCTCCAGATGCTCCAGTATCACCAGAATAGAATCAGGGAAGAGCAGGAACACGAAAGGAGACGTATGAAAGACACGAAAATGAAAGTATTAGTTGCACAATCTGTTCCACAAGACAGTCAGAAGAGGGGTCCGAATCAAGCCAGTCATCCTGCAGCTCCCGTTAAAGGGACTTGCAATTATTGTAAACAGCCAGGTCATTTTATAAACGAGTGTGCAGTCCTGAAACACAACATAGCCACTGGTAAGACTAAAGAAAGACCACGTCCGCCTAGACAAGAACAAGTTTCACAGACTTCTCAGTCACCACAGAATGCACAACCGACAGTTCCAGCACCGCAGCCTATCGCTGCAACACAGCATGTTACACAGCAGATGTACCAGTATGCTCAGTCAGAGTATCCAGAGTACCAGCAGTATTCATGAAACAGCCTAGAGAGGGAGGTAGGCTTGCCTCTCATCGAGATACCTGTAGATCAAGAGGGTCCCTATGTACACAGTCAAGTATTAGGGAAAGACAGAAAGTTTTTGATTGATACAGGGGCAAGTAGGACTACTATCAGTCATGACGAGGTTCCAGGGGCTCCGCTCTCAGGCTCAAGAAATGTTTCCCTTGGATTTTCAGGAAAGCCTATTGTAAACGAGATTTCAAAGCCAGTTTCTCTAGAAGTTGGTCCATTGTCCCGAACTACTGATTTATTACTTACGAAGTCATGTCCAGAAAATTTGTTAGGTATTAAAACATTGAAAGAATTAGGTGCAGTTATTTGCTGCTCTCCAGAAGGAATACGTTTGTTTTTGCGTGACTTCAAAGGTCACTATGTATTACGCGATTTTGATCCAAGATTATCCAATGTCCCCCAGCACCTATGGGTACAAGGTCCAACTGATGTGGGTTGTATGCAAATCACACCCCATCGTGTGACTCTCAAGCAAGGTATAGTCTTGCCACGAATCAGACAGTACAGATTGCCACCTGAGGCTGTAGCAGCCTTATCCAAAATTATTGACGAGCTCATTGCTCAAGGAGTGGTTGTAGAAACTGACTCAAATGTATGTAATTCTCCTATCATTCCAGTCATGAAACGTACTGATCCAAATGCACCTCCAGTATATCGATTAGTGATTGACCTTCGAGAACTTAATAAATGTATCATACCCCAGTATCCAGTAGTCCCAGATATTTCATCCCTATTAACAGCCATTGATTCTGAAGCTATATTTTTTACAGTAATAGACCTCAAAAATGCATTTTTCAGTGTCCCCATTCATCCAGATAGCCAGTACCTTTTCGGTTTTTGTTTAAATGGAAGGAGCTATAAATTCACACGAGCTCCTCAAGGTTTTACAGAAAGTCCTAGTATTTATAGTCAAGCACTTAAAAGACAACTAGACAATATTCACATGCCAACTGACACTGCCCTGCTCCAGTATGTCGATGATCTATTGATCACAGCCCGTTCTGAACGTGACTGCGAACGTGCGTCGCTTACAGTTCTGTATTTCCTGGCCGAGCAGGGGCACAAGGTGTCCCCTTCGAAGCTACAATTCTGTGTCCAGCAAGTGATCTACTTAGGCCACTTACTGTCCAAGTGGGGTAGGCAGTTGACACCAGATCGTATCCAGTTAATAGCGAGTCTTCCACAGCCCAAGACACAGAAGGAGGTACGTGCTTTTATTGGCCTCACTTCTTACTGCAGACAATGGATTCCTCAGTATGCATTTCTAGCCAAGCCACTGATACAGTTAACGACACAGGAGGCAGCCGTATCGACTGTCCTCCCTTGGACATCTGAACATACACTTGTTTTTAATGAATTAAAGAAAGCCTTATGCCAAGCACCTGTTCTAGCTACACCAAACTACAGTAAGCCTTTTACACTTTTTGTCACAGAACGTGATGGTACAGCATTATCTGTTCTCACACAAGATCAAGCAGGACAGTACAAGCCCTGTGCTTATTTTTCGAGCACATTAGATCCAGTAGCCCAGGCTCTGCCTGCGTGCCTCAAGTCAGTTGCAGCTACAGCTCTAGCTATCAGACAAAGTGATTCCATAGTATTAGGACACTCCCTGACAGTACAAGTTCCACATTCCGTGGAAGTTCTTTTAAACCGAACACAGACTCAGCACTTGACAATTGCACGTTTAACAGGTTATGAACTGACACTGTTCCAGCCACACATAGAAATCAGACGCTGCAACGTTTTAAATCCTGCTACACTGTTACCGTCAGTTACTTCAAATCCTGCCACACATGACTGTGTGGAAGTCATTAATACTATGACCAAGACAAGACCTGACAGACATTGCATTACCTAACCCCGACCTGACACTTTATGTGGATGGTTCATGTATGAGAACAAGTACAGGAGAACTAGTAGCCGCGTATGCAGTGACTACTGAAACTGAAGTTATTGAAACACACCGTATTGACACCCTGTCTGCTCAAGCAGCAGAGCTAGTCGCTCTGACCCAAGCCTGCATACGTGCCAAGGACCTGAAAGTAAACATATATACAGATTCACGTTACGCATTCGGAGTTGTACACGACTTCGGAGTGCTCTGGCAGGAGAGAGGTTTCATGACTTCTCATGGAACGAAGATTCAACATGGCCCCCTCATTCAAGCTCTGTTAGATGCAATACATTTACCGACAGCTATCGCTATCATGAAGTGCAAGGCACATACGAAAGTCACTGACATTATTTCCCAAGGTAATGATCTAGCAGATCGAACAGCCAAGCTTACAGCTCAGACACCAGACATTCTAGTTAACAAGACACAGACATCCACTCCAGATCCGACTACATGTATGACAGTTAAGGACCCTACTCAAGATGTCATAGATATCCAGTTACATGCTACTCCTGAAGAAATCAAGAAATGGTCTGAACAAGGAGGGGTCCAGACAGATCAAGGATGGGTAACGAAGGGAAAAGCCACATGGTTTCTCCCCGACTCTATGGTTCAAGTCATTATCAATACCGCACATAGTCCAGCACATCTAGGAGAAAAAGCTATTTTAGACAGTATCCAGAACCTTTGGTTCAACAAGCACCTACGAGCTGCAGCCAAGCAAAAAGTCCGTACCTGTATGATATGTTGCCAGTTCAATCCAGGTAAAAGTGTCCCGGTGGAACAAGGTGGATTCCAACCTCCTGACCACCCTTTTGAAGTCCTCCAGATGGATTATATTCAGATGGAGCGATGTTGAGGTTTCAAGTATGTCCTCGTAGTTGTATGCGCTTTGTTCAGGTGGACAGAAGCATATCCAGTTCCAGATTACACAGCCGCGACCACTGCCAGGCAGTTGGTTCGTGAATTCTTCCCTCGTTATGGACTCCCTAGGGTCGTGTATTCTGATAACGGCCAGCCATTCTCATCTGAACTCATGAAGCATGTTTCCCTTTTGTTAGGATACCAGTGGAAGTTCCATTGTGTGCGCCATCCAGAAGCAGCCGGTCTCGTAGAGAGACATAACCAGACCCTAAAAATCAGCATCGCCAAAGTCTGTAAAGAGAAAGGTGTAGACTGGCTAGTAGCTCTGTCAGTCGCCCTATTTTATATGCGCATGGTCGCACATTCCAGATCAGGTCTGTCCCCTTATGAGGTCGTATTCGGCCGCCCCCCAAATATGTGGGGTACACCTAGACCCCGCAGTATTACAGATGTTTCCAGTAATATGCTGACAGATTACCTAGCTTCCTTGATGTCTGCCCTCCACTCTTGTCGTTCACAGGTTGCCGCCGCATTTCCAGACAATACCGAGGTGAAACCGCATGAAATCGTTCCAGAATGTCTTGTACTTGTAAGGAACTTTGATCGTTCAAGTCCGCTGGAGCCTCGCTGGAAGCAGCCGAGACTAGTCCTTCTGACCACCCGTACGGCCGTGAAGTTGGAAGGCCGTAAGGGATGGGTCCACCTGTCTCACGTCAAGAAGTTTCATGGAATCCGAGAAAAGACATTTGCCAAGAACATTTTTAAGGACTGCCAAAATCCTAAAGACTGTCCTATTCTCAAGGACTGTCCCGCTACTGACTTTGAAATCAAGCCCTCCCAGTTAGAGAAAACTCCGCAGCAGGAGTATAAATTAAAGCTCCGGTCTAGTAAAATAAGTCAGCCAGTTTAATTGTCTAAGTCCCCCTCGGGTGAAACGGTTAGACAGGTTTCTGACATGTATAAGATAGACCCCCACAGAGAGAGAGTTAGTGAAAACTCTAAAAGTTGCATTATTATTTTATGTTTTCTGCTATATCTAAGCCTGATAGTTACCTGCACAAGTTATGCATTGCATTTATGTTTTCCAATTTCTCATGTAAATATGTTTGCTAATGCTACAGTAGAGCACACATTTAGTGATCTGCCTCCTCACGAGCTATCCTATCGTCTTGCTATGCGCAATAATTCATTCATCCGAATGTTACACTACTCACACCAGACCAGCAATGCCACTAATTGTTGGGTGTGTGGTCGACTCCCCCCTTTTCAGACACCGAAGGGAGTTCTGCCACTCTTTCCTTATCCGTTTTCCCATAATGGTTCGTGTGGAGCATGGTCCACGTTAACGTCATCCCCAACTGCTATGTCCTTTCTGAATAGAACATGTTTTCCAGACAAGCAAGGTCTCTCCCATAGATCAGGGTTAGATCTAGAAAATGAAGTTTATAATTTAGGTAATTATTCTTCGAATTTTATGGTCCTGAATGTTCAGTCTGATACTACTCCAGACTTACCTGCTATTTCAGTACTACCAGTCAAAGGCGAATTATGTGTCAGAAAGAATGGTTCCGCACATGTAGGACATAGTGATTGTATTACTACTGTCGAGTATAGTGACAGTGGGAAACCTATTTTCAAAGCCTCACGTCATTCTTATTTTGTTTGTGGCCAGACCGCATATGTTCGTCTGCCCCTCGATTGGGATGGAACATGTTACATTGCCTTCCTACTGCCACCAGTTTTTCTAGCCCCATCCGATTATCATAGAAACACGCATCTAGTAAACGTCAGACATAGAAGGGAGATCGAGTCCCCGATTGTCGATCAAACTGAAACTACTCTAGAACAATATCAAGACTTTAATAAAGGTTTTTTCTTTTTTATAGGCACTGTCCAGAATAGTAAGTTAATACGTAGGTTAACCAGAACCCTCGAAGCAGTAGTGAATGAGACTACTTCTGCTCTAGGTAACTTAACCGAAGAGCAATCTGCTATGAGATTTGTCGTGCTCCAAAATCGTCTCGTTCTTGACGTCATACTGGCCGATAGAGGAGGAGCATGTAGAGTCATCGGATCTAGTTGCTGCATTTTCATTCCTAATAACGCGCCGTCTGTTTATTCAGCTATAACTAGACTTCATAAAATTGCCCATCAGTTACACCAGAATCCAGGCACCTGGACATGGTCCGGTTGGCTCTGGGATATCCTATCTGCCTGGGGATGGAAAGTATTGTCATTTCTAGGTATTGCAGTAATGATCATATTCAGTTGCTGCCTCTGTTTACAATGTGGCCCTGCGATTTGCGGCATTTGTGCTACATCCTGTATTCCAAGTCCTAGTCCTAAATCCCGTTCCAAGACAATTCGAGACGAGCAAATGATGCTATATGAAATGATAGATGGTATCATGAATATAGATGTTTCCTGATGGAAACGTAGGGCACAAGGAGGGAATGTGGAAAAGTAAAATTTTGCCATGTTATATGTGCCTACGTGTTCCCCATGTTATGATATATGTGCATGATCGATATTCATGTATTCCCCTCTGATCGATTAAAGACGCAATTACAGTTGTGTCCATCTTTAGTATGCCAGTTCCCAGTTCTCGTGAAAGCTACGAGTATTAAGCCTATGTAAAGTTATGTGGCCCCATTTTACAGTGTGCACGTTAATTCATTGAATCATCCCCGTTTCTAGGCCTCAAAAGGGCCCGGACACCAGATTCAGCTCCTGTCTCCTGAACCCTCTCCGAGGAGCGATACAGCCCCCACCTGTATCCCTGACCCTTCACTTACTTCATGCCTCCCAGTCTGCCAAGAGTATGTTATGTTTCTAGTTATCAGTCCAGCCCTCCTTCTCTGCATTCCTAAGCTACTGCATCGCATCAATAGTTTCCGTCATGGTCTAGCCTTTATGTCTCCATGTAAGAGAAATACTGTATTAATATTCATAGAATATTCCTCGCACCGCACTACATATAGAATAATGCATGCACCAGTCTTAGTGTCTGTTAGCCTTTACCCTGATAACTTTTGGATTCTATCAACATGTTCTCTAAACACTAGATACTAGATAGGCTTTAGGTACATGTCGCTCTGACACTCCAGACTTTCGTCTCCTCTTCTAGTGCAGAAATCATAGCCCCCAGTTCTCCTGGTAACACGTCATTGCCAGTTTGCGCGCACCACTAGGTTAAAGGTCCCAGCTGCTCAGGTAGCCCCCTCCATGTTTCCGCCCCTTTTTATGACATATTCTGTTACGTTCATACCACATGTCTATGTACACACCTCTTGTTACACCCACTTTATGCCTTATCTTTCGCGACTGCTACAAACCACGCCTACTGCTACGCCCCCTGTATTGGCTATAATGGGAATGTTTTAACTATATATACTTGTGCACTGTTATTAAAAAGCTAGCGCTCCTTTGTCCCTGCCCCAGGCAGCTGCCATCCTATCCCCGTACAGGCTTTCCTGTTCCAGTCCTTTATGCCTAATTAAAGCCCGTCAACTCTAGCTACCTCGTATCTTGACTCTTATTTATTGAGCTATCTATTTGCATGAGTATCCTGAAAAATAGTACCGGTAATTAATTATTTATTTACCACAAGGGAATCAAGGCATTGCCGTCCAAACCAGGAGTCAAAGAGGGACCAGGAGATAAGTTCCCTAAATGACTTAACTATCATACATTTGACAACATACAAACTATCTAACATTGAAGAGCTAGTCCTCAAAAAAGGATTGACATTTTGTCCAACTAATGCTTTTGAATATACCCAGACCAGAATCGATCTGTTTCTTTTCACACGAAAATTTAAACTGCAGAAATTCCACAGATTGAAAAATATCGCCAGTGGTAATTCACATATGACAAGTGATGCATCTACAAATCTAGATTTAGATGATATGGATTTACTTGAATTAATGCGAGTCAAAGAAGAGATTTCGATCCTCCATCAATCGATAGAGTTGCCATTGCAGCAGAGTATGGCATATCACAAATTAAGACAGTGACAAAATTTAAGCCGCCATCAAAGTTCATACCAACGATGCCGCATGACGCAATTGACGTCTTCGAAGTAGCAGTAAAAAATGATTTGGACAAATTAAGAGTTCAAGAAGCCAAAAATGTCAACAATAAGCAATGGAATCTCTCGCAAGCGCAACGAACAGCATTGCATAAATTGGAATCCAATCCGAACATCAATATGTAAACCATCCGATAAAGGAGGAAATATTGTTTTAATGACCACAGAATAATACTGCTCAGAAGCACTTAGACTATTGAAAGATACTAACTGCTATATAAAAATCAGCAGAGAAGAGTATAATTCCAGCGTCATAAAATACCATTAATTACTCGACAAATGGATCTCAGAGGGAATGCTGGACAACAATGAATTCAAGTTTCTGTCATGCCAAGACCCAATCACACCAACATTTTATCATCTGCCAAAAATTCATAAACATGCAACACTGCCTCCAGGGAGGCCGATTATTTCCTCAAAAGGCAGTTTAACAGAAAATATGTCCCAGTATTTGGATTCTTTTTTGGTAGAACATGTGAAAACACTACCCTCTTATATATGAGATACATCTGATTTTATTCGAACTATCTCAGATATTGTGTGGGAATCTGACATGTTGATGATAGTATTGGATGTGACAGGGTTGTATACGTGCATAGCACATGAGCATGGAATACATGCAGTACAATATTTCCTAAATACTCGTACTCTGAGACTGGTAAAACACAACACCATGTTGATCGAATTTCTGAAGTTTTGTCTATATAACAACATTTTTCTGTTCCAGAAGCAATATTATAGGCAAAAGAGGGGGACGGCGATGGGAACCTGCTTCG